>NC_045600.1:78759593-79103343 GCF_009762305.2 Zalophus californianus | reverse complement strand
GAATTTAGACAAAGAAGAAAGCATTATTCTGAAGACGATTTAAGTTGTGGGTGGTCCTTTATATTGCATTTAATTGTCATTAACTGTTCATGATAGCTGTTTTGGAATCTGGCTCTCATTAAGTGACTTGAAATGCTGTGTAAATTATTTTTAAATTGGGGGAAGGGAGTAAAAGAGTACCATTAGAGAAAAGAAAAAAGGTGACTCACGTGGAGTTTCCTCGTGCTCTTGTAGAAATCTCTCCAGTATAATCCGAGCCATTAATGAGGGTGCATAGTCTACCTTTATAAAACACAAATAGAAAATTAAGACTGTCAAGTTGTGCAAGCAGTTGATATTCCAATATTTTGTCAACACTGAAGATTAAGCCGATTTTAATCAACCACAGCAAGCATCATTCATTAAAATCTTTCCTACTCTTGGTGGCTTCCATCATGATTAAATTATAGCAAGTATGATCTGTGCTGGTGAAAAAAAATAAGTGGGCCAAATTTATTGCATGTAAAATTGGAGCAGAAGGATGGAACAACTTGGAAAGAGTATTCACCTAAAACAGTAAAATAGGACTTTTCTCACCTCTCCTCAATTTTTTCCACCGGTAGGCCAATAGTATTGGTTATTCTAGCCATTCTTCTTCTTTCCAACTATCTGTATTTACCACTGTTTTGAATTTCAAAAAAAAAACAACCTTTCTGTTAGCAACTGCCTTCAGAAACTGCCTTAAATTTCCTTAGCCATTAAAAATATGGATTTTACTGATTTTAGTTTATTTTATCCTTTAAGACTTAACCAAAGTTTTGGCATAAGTTCCTTAAATATAAAATATCTTGTTTAATATCTTGTTTGATACCGTAGAGACACTAATAATAAAAAACAGCAATAATAATCCCTGTACTGTAAGATCACATCACCATTCTTAGGCTTATCTGAAATGTTACCTATCAATTTAGTTAATACAGAACCCAAGGATGTACCTTTCTTCCAAAGGATTGAACAGAAAACAGGAATACTCAAGCCAACGGTCATTTTAATTAATTAAAAATACATCTACTCTTTTGGAAACATATTGTTTTCTTTTTGGTTCTCAGATCTTTTATTAACCATGGATTTAATTTCCCCAGAAAATAGGTGTGTGTTTTTCAAGAGCACTAATGCTCCCCTAAAATGTCTTTTTATCTTAGGTGTAAGATAGCAAATGTTCCTCCTATATTATCACCACGAATTTTTCTTGACAGGTTTTCAAGTCCTGTATTCATACCAAAATTTTATCTTGATTTAGTAACTAGACAAAAAGGCTGGCTTCATTTGTATGAACAGTTTTTTCAAATATGTATGTACTTGGATGCCCTTAAATTCCCCAAGTAGAAAGAAATGCTTTCCACGAAGCTGCTTATTCCTAGTAACCCACATCAGAGCTGACACATGAAAAATGGTGAAATTACTGAAGGTAGTCCAGCCTGAATAAGGACTACCTTATTAGTTCAGGTACTTGCATCTCCCTAATTTTCATATTAATCATGTGTCCATCTTTCTCTGAAATAGGGCCATCATGCTTCATGTCAGAATTTAGCATGTAAGTAAAATTCATAGTGCTTCAAATCTCACTTGAAAATATTTGTGTGGAGAGAACAGAATGAGTGATATTATTACTAACAAAATGAGATTTCCTAAAATGTTCATTTTTAGCCTTGAAATAGGAAAATTAGTATTAAGATATTTATAAAAGCACTGATGACCGCCTCTAGTCCCTGCCCCCCCAAATCAACAATACGGTGTTCTTGTTTAAGAGAGCTACTGCATACTGTAATGTACCAATGTTATGTATTTCTCATCAATTTTTACAGTATCCACTGATTAAATATATATTGACTCATAAAGCATTACCATCACATCAATTGTCACCAGATGCAAGCATATGTCATTTAAGTATTAACTATCATATAAAAATGGCAGCCTAGTTGTTTAGAAGCCATAATCTGGTACCAGTCATTCCCAAATTTCCCCGATGCATTCGCAGTCACTCAGAAAGTGCTATTACCTCTGTGCTAATCTGAAGCCAAAGGACAGAAAAAAATCTTTAGTAACTCTTTCTTTTCTTTGGTTAAATATTCTATATATTTGTGGTAAATAACAGGTTTACCAATGTAGGAGAAAATGTGTTAGTGGCTTAAAATTTTCCATAGTACTAGAAGATGGATGGTGAGGGCAGCTAAATAAGCTAAGTTCAACACAAATATCCATTAAAAATTCAAATGAATATAAATTGCTACTACGTAAAACTTATGTCATCAATATCATCGTCTATAAAAATGCGTACCATATTTGCATCACATTATTTCTAGATGCTGTTAGCTCACTCCTTTATTTTTTTTTCATAAAGGACAATCACTAAATTCCTAGTTACAGCACAGTAACCTCAAATTGCTGATAGAATCAACTCATAAATAACAAACAAGTCTGAAGACATTTAAAAACTACCTTGCTTTAGAAGTAGAAAAAAGTAAAAATACATGTTTTGCTAGGAGGAGAAGTGCATTTTATATGTTAACTATCGTATCAGACGGTGTAGACACTGCCTAGACTATTAAAACCTTCTAGTAACTGATAGGTAATTGCTCATTTGCTGACTGTAGTGGCGCAAAGCAGACAGAAGCTGTGAGAGAAACCATCCTTCCTTGCTAATGTAACATGTAGAACGTGCTGCTACCACAACACTTAATGCTCACAGTACTGAGTCATCTTTAATGCAAACACACATTTTCTGCCTTGCTTCTATGTTTTCCATTATAATGCAACACGAAAACAGTGTACATTGCATTCCATCCCTGTGAGGTTTGCATAAGCAGTTCCAAGTTAGACTAAATATTGTATTGCTCTTATTACAGTGGATAAATATTTCAAAGTTTAGGAATTAAATATTTTATTTTTCAGTATGCTCTCTGCCACTATTATGAACTTTTTATAGCTTCTTCATTCATGGGAAATCTTTAGGGTTTCCTTTTTTAAATGTAAGGCTATTATTTGTTTCCCCAAACAGAAGCAGATCAGAGTTAACAAATAAGTTCAATAAATCACTTTATACTTGGTGTTACTAAGAACAGTATGCTTCTTCATATAAAGAGACTTTTCAAGGCATGTATCTTTTATCATAATAAGTTTGCTAACAAAAAAAATACATCAAGTAAACATTACATTTTTAAGTATACAGTTTCTCTCCTCATTTTTATAATAATTAGCATAGGTTTTCTTGGCATATGTCTCTTTACGTAACACAGGTATTTCTCACACTAAATTAAGACAACACATCCAAAGATGAGCATGTCCTGAGCTGTTTGGTTGAAATTTCTCACAAAATAAGAAACCAAGAAGCTGTTTATACATTTACTTTAAAAGAAGTAGACTAATTATGTTAACTGATTTATTAATATATGAAGTTCTTTGTCCAATTATTAAAACTACAAAGAGACCAGGGAGCAATTTAAATGTCTAATGCACCTCAAAACCTCTTTCTTTAAGGTTAATTATAATTCCAAGCAAAGCTACTCTAGATAGGCCCCTTAGGTTTTATGCAGGTTTAAGTAAAATAATAACAATAACATTACCTCATTGGCCAGCTCCAGGAGCACTGGGGCAGTTCCATTTCTCCCCACTCCATTCAGGTACCTAGACAGACAAAGCCAAGTGGTAATGCAGTGACAAGAAAAGGCCAGCATAGACTTGTCAGCATCCCCTGTGTGTACACGTTTCTCCTGGGCAAATGCCACGCTCAACTCTACTTAAAGTATGCTACTGTCATAGGAAAAGCATTGAAGGGAAAAGGAAAACAAACAAAAAAAAACTTACCTCAAAACCACTGGCAACTTACTAACTCAAGTTGGGGGCGTGAGGTATGAGCAGGTTGGGCTCCCTTCCCTTCCATGAAGACAGAAGTGATTTTGAAAAGAACTAGCCCTGTCACTTGGCTTTATCTATACCACAACCACCTTATGTGAAGGAAGTGAGTTTACTCTTATGGTTCGAAAAAAAGCATCCATTGGTTGACACCTTATTAAGAAACAAATGGAGCAGACCTGTCATCGGTGGGTCAGCACACCTTGTCAGGCAATATAAGGCATCATCTTTTATGTCCTGGATTTCTATCATAACCTCCATCCCTCCTCATTCCCTAACTCCATTATAAAAAAAACCTACAAAAAAACCTCCCCAAATCCATCCCAGACATGGAAGCCAGAGTGATTTTTTTTTTTAAGCAAAAATCTGAACGTGCCATTCTCCTCAAAACATTTCACAGCCCCACATTAAATCTCAAGATTCAGTTATAACCACTTAATACCTCTTACAAATTTCTTCATAATCTGGTTCCCACCTACTGTCCTCGGTCAGTCTCATCTATAGTCACTGTTCTGCACTCCAACCTTCACCTGGAGAACTCGTGATTCAGCTTACATGTAACTTTCTTCAATCCACCACAAGCCAGGAGTAAGTTAGGTGTCCCAAGGTACAATCGATGAGCACCTTGTAAATCTCTCCATCACTTAACACAGCATCATATTGTATCTACTTGTCCACCTCAAACCCATCCCCCAATGCAGGGTTGAAAGCCTGATGAGGGTAGAAGAATTGTATTTTATTCCATTTACTATGCCTAAAACAGTTTTTGGCTTAAAATAGGTGACTGCATTATACATACATATTTTTTCTTTAATAAATGGCTGATTTAATAACTATTAAAAGCCATACTGGATAAGAAAAGAGAATTCAACATGGATGTTTTCTCTACAATATGCTGTTTGAGTGAATAAACTAACAATATCTGTTTGATAGTAAAAATCAAAGTCAACAGATGAGGTCTTCCACATAACTACCACAAGCAGACACTAAATTGTATTATTTCACAAGTGTGTTTATGAAGATGTTATGATTTTCCTATAAACAAAGTGGAATAAAAGTAAATTATTCAAGGCAGGAAGTCTCAGGATCATTATAACTTCAAAGTAATTCTAATAAGTTCATTTTCCATATATTGGGGACTTCCTTGAAAAAACTGTTTAGGAATCTAATTGAGAAATAAGCACTTTCAGAAGAAAAGAAAAAAAAAAAGGCAAGTGTGGTTTAGAGAAAGGTCCCTGGGAACCAGCTTAGCTCAGAACCTCACATCAACTCACAACATTTCCATTGCACTGATAGGGCTGCTCCGGAAACAACCAATCCGTTCGGTCAAGTCTGATCAACTAATCCTGCATTCAAAGCCACCAAACATGCACATTCATTCAGAGTTCAGACTCTGGGTCAGATTAGTTAAGCCTATACTGATATTAGGGTATCTTCACAACTTTCTACTCAACATTCATTTATCCCACAAATATTTCTGAGAGCTAACTTGTATTGGGCCTGTTCCAGGTTCTGAAGGAGCAGCAGGGAATAAAACTTCCATGGTTCCTGCCATCACAGAGAAG
The DNA here is from genome assembly GCF_009762305.2 of Zalophus californianus. NCBI lineage: Eukaryota > Metazoa > Chordata > Mammalia > Carnivora > Otariidae > Zalophus > Zalophus californianus. The sequence goes on along the minus strand of NC_045600.1, from coordinate 79,097,887 downwards.
ATATTGCAGTGGAGAGACAAACAATGAAAACACAGAAATACATACATAATATACTGAGATATTCTACGATAAAATGGAAGCTTAGACGGGTTGGTCGGGAAGCCATCTCTAAGGAAGTGACACGTGGGTCGAGGCCCATAAGAAGGCAAGCGGGGAGCCATGGGAGGAAGAACGTTCCCAGCAAGACAACAGTAAGCACAAATGATGGGAATGTGCCTGGAGTGTCTGAGGACCAGGAAAGGCTCTAGTGTGACCAGAGCAGAGCTTTGAGAGCTGATAGGAAAAAATGAAAAAGAGTAGCTAGACCTCAGACCACTGCCTATGCCAGGGAACTGTTGTTTGGACTCAAAACTCTGTGGTTTCACGTAAATGTTGCATTAACCATTAACCAATGGAGCGCCTCTGTTAAGTTTAAAGAACAGGAGATGGTCAAACAATAACCCACTATATCTATATAGAAACATGTTCATACTTAATACAGTGGAAATTCCTAATTATGAGCTTGTTAAAAGCTGCCTAGTTGCCAAGAAACAAGACCCCAGGGTACGGATGAAACCCGTCTGGGCTCTCTTAGCCAGTGAACAGTAAAGCTCTGAAATGGAACCCCATCTCCCAAGGTCGACTGAGGGGCCTTCAAATGTTGAAAAGGGTAGACTGCTTCTGAATATATTTATTCTCCAATTTGTTTCCTAACTATATTCCGTAACACTTCAGAAATGCTGGGGAAAAGAAATTAAGTGAAAATTAATTTGAAGTAAGTTTTCCTTTCTAGGAACTTTAACTGTCTTCTATACCAAGTGACAGATCAGTTTTATTCAAATTTTTAGATATGCAATCAAAGGAGCATGCTAATTACAGAAAACATTCAGTAAGGACATGATCAGAAATTCCTAATGCTACCCTTCTCTGTATTCTCAAAACATCTTGTGCAAACTTGCAGTGTAGACTTTCCATACATTTACAATGGTTTGTTTCTCTCTTCAATTGGACTGGAAGCATCTTGGGAGAGGCCTACACAAATGAATGCTGAACTTACATCCAACAGATCCTTAGCAAAGATCTGAATTATAACTGAGATATAAGGATGTGATTATGGATACTACATTAAGGTAACCTGGGCCATCTTCCTAATACCTATTTGTAAATTAAAACTACTTTGCACAGAAGCTATGTGCCATCCTCTAAGCTTTGCCATAAGAGGGCTAAGAAATGTTTACCTTGTGGGTTGAAACCACCCTTAAAAGATCTTCACGGAAAGTCCATTTTATGTTTCTTTGAGTGTGAAAGATTTATTAGCATCTAAGATTAAAATGATATGTACTGATTTAAAATATTTTTTAAAGATTTATTTATTTATTTGAGAGAGAGAGCACACATGAGCACGAGGTGGGGGAAGGGGTACGGGGAGAAGCGGACTCCCCACTGAGCAGGGAGCCTTATGTGGGGCTGATCCCAGGACCGTGGATCATGACCTGAGCTGAAGGCAGATGCTTAACCAACTGAACCACCCAGGCACCCCTGATTTAAAATATTAAAAAGTTATTTGATCTTCATTATTTTATAATAATTACTATTTTCAAAATTATAATGGCATAACCAAAAAACTACCAAAATTCTGTTCTAAGCTTACAGCTGAATACCACCCTTTGTTGATTCTACTTTTAAAATTTCTGGAGCCCATCTCCAAGTATGCAGCTAATTTTTCCCACTAAAACAGAGCAGCTGAGGGCAGGTACCATGTCTTATTCACATTTGTATACTTGATTCCTGGCTTGGTAGATGGGACACAGTGAGTGCAAAGTAAGTTGTGATAATTAAACAAAAAAGTAGTTCAAATTTTCAGAAAGTATTTTTGTCATGTAATGTCAATAACATATTTGAGCTAGCCTTTCTTCCATGTGAACATCCGAATGAAATTCAATTGATCTGATTCTCTAAAGCTAATAAAGCTTGCCCTCAAACAGTGTATGTTGGCAGAAGGGAAAAGATGGGAGACAACATTTCTAAACTTTGCTATTGATGGGGCTCTGCAAATCTGACCACTTGTGAGTGTGTCTGTGTGTGTGCATACATGCCCCTGTGCAACAGTCTGGATGGACCTAAATAAATTTTACCAAGTATGTTTCCTGTTTGGAAATAAAATGCCATTGATATGGGGGGAAAGAATAGAGCTGTTTTCAAAATGAACACCAAGCTGTATCTGTACATACACAACATAAAGAAGTGAGGAAATTTCCTCAATAATTCAAAAGCTTGAGAAAACATTTTCAGCTGATATTTGGATACTCTGAACTTTCAGTTAACCATGATGGAATCACACTGTGGACTATATGGTTTATAAATACAGATTTTGAATTCTGAATTGAGATCATCTTAACACTAGCAAGAATGCAGAGACAAAGGAATTCTCTGACTAGGTCCTGGGGGAAATCATTATAAACTTTCTAGACAGTAATTTGGCAACATATAATAAAATCTTTAAATGCTCATTATTTGCACCAGTAATTATACATAGAAATCTTAAAAAACTAATCCAAATTGCAAACACTTATGTACCAAAATGTTTATCACAGTATTATTTTTATATTGCAACATTAGAAACATATATGTTCAACAGTTATAATTCAGTAAATTATGCTACTTTCATATGATGAAATAATGCAATCAATAAAATGTTTACAGAAAGCTTTCTACAAAGTGATATTATGTTATACACATTTTTCCAAGTACAAAATTCAGGATTCACAATGGTATATATAGTATGACCTCATCTATACAAAAATGGATTGACAAAAGACTAGAATGAAAAATACCACAGTGGTTACCTGTGGCTGCCACAATTATGTGCGATCATCCATTCCTTTCTATACCATCACAGGTGTGCTTAATTTCTACAATATGTATTACTTTTATAAAAGAAAAATAATTAAAGAAAGTATTAGTATTGTCAAACTGCTTAGATATGTTTTGATATAATACAATTTGCCTTTATTATTATCAGCTGGAAAACAAAACTCTCGTAAGGCCAATATACCTTCGAGAATACAGGGACATTTAACCATCACGTTTACAAGAGGCTATGTGGTCAATCCATCTGAAAGGTAACAATGTGGCCCATCTCCAAGCACAGAGTTCAGGGCAAAAAGCCAGGGAACAGGGTGGTCAAGTAAGAATTTGGTGAGACTGTTTTCTTATTAGACTGTCCATTACAGCCTAACTTCACATTTCTACTTCAAAATTTGTGACTCCTTAAACAACTGAGATTCTCACATTTAAATAAATTTATAAATAAATATAAATATATGTGTATATATTTCTGTATTCTTATTGCTCACCCAAATGTTCATCATTAAGTAACTATATTTACAGGAAAGAATTTTATTTCTGGCTTGACCTACTCAGATAATCCAATAAAGTATGTTCATACCTCAATAATTAAATACACTTTTAAATGAAACTAAATTTTAAAAAGCAGCACTGAGAGGTCTTAGAAATCATCTAAGTAAAATGACCTTTAAACAACAATGAAAATGACTGTCAGAGGGCAGCCCCGTGGCCTGTAAGTGGATCTCCAAATTTCTAGGAAAGGCTCTATTTTCTACTGCTTATGTTACCAAAGCTTTAAAGCCTGGACATAGAACCAAACTTTTATATGACGGCCTAAGATGATCATTTTTATAAACAAAAATGTACTTTGTGACAGGTAAGTAACTTTTCAGTCTCTCTTTGGAGGGTTTGGATTCCAAAGCTGTTGTTGACTTCATAGCACTTTGTGACACATTCTTCATTTTTCATGAATGATTTAGGTTATAACTTGCATTCAAATGTTGATGTCAGTGAAAAGACTATAAATTTGGAAAAAATCAATTCAAATTCTACAAAGACTTGTTCAGAGGGGAATTCTCCTAGACACAAAAGTGTGTGTGCATATGTGGTGTGTGTATCTTTAACAGACACTACTACTGAAAACTGAACACATCTCTTATCATACATGGCACGGTGTATAATTTTTTAAAAGGCTAATAACTTCAATACCTTTTATTTTCAATAAACACTTCTCAATTCTTAAAAAATGATTTTCCAGAAACACAATACCGTATTTATTCTAGATACTCATTTCATTCATAAAATTTTCGTGCACAAAAATCATTCATCTAAAATTGGTGGTGTCACTCTCGCCACAGAAACGTTGATCTGTCAATCTTAGGTGTGATAATTTAAGAGCATATTTCAGACAGCTTTCCTTTCCAGTATGTCCTTGAAATATTTAAGAAACCAACCAACAATTCTAATGCAAACCATTACCATTTACAGTTATAAATTATTCAGTCATATTACAAAGACAATATCATTTTTAGAATTTTTTTTAAAAAGCTACTTTATTTTTTTTATTTTATTATGTTATGTTGATCACCATACGTTACATCATTAGTTTTCGATGTAGTGTTCCATGATTCATTGTTTGCGTATAACACCCAGTGCTCCATTCAATACGTGCCCTCTTTAATACCCATCACCAGGCTAACCCATTCCCCCATCCCCCTCCCCTCTAGAACCCTCAGTTTGTTTCTCAGAGTCCATAGTCTCTCATGGTTCGTCTCCCCCTCCGATTCACCCCCCTTCATTTTTCCCTTCCTACTATCTTCTTCTTTTAAAAAACTACTTTAAACATTCTGTTTTAGAACAGAGGTTGAAAACTATTTATAATAAATTAGGCCGAAATTAAAATATCCCCTGGACACTATGTTGGTGATTTAATACCCAGATTTTCTTTTTAAAATACAAAACCCCATTTAAAATGTGACAGTTGTCTATTATTATCTATCTCCATATGTCCTTACTTGACATGTCTTTTTTTTCCATTTCTAAAATGGCAAACCCAATACCTATGATGCAAGATAGAAGTAAACCAAAATTCAATCTTATTTTCTAATGTATTTTTCAACTTGTTGATCTAAATAAGAAAACTTGATTTGAGAACTTTCATACATATATGTAGATACATGTGTGTATTAACATGCATCTATACAAGATATGCACTTACAATAAGTTTAAAGTAGCCAACTGAGATTTCATAATACTGTAAGGATCTCTCACGTAGTATGCATACAATCAAGACAGTCTCACCATATTCTTTAAACACACCATTTGAGAAATCATTAAAAAAATATACCTTAAGTCTTAAGTAAGACTTGTATCGCAATGCCCTGAAATGTTATATAGACAATTAATTTAGTAACCTAATTTATTCATAATTATTATTACAATTAATAGGTACTATGATACCCTCTAGTGGGGCAGGCAGGTCATACCTCTGATAATAACTTTCAATCGCTTCTGAAGTATGATGTTTGGCATGTGTTCTTTTAATATGTTTCTGAAACAAAACAAAAAAAGATCTTTATGTTGTGTCACACATCAGTTTCAAGAACAGAATGACACATCCCTCCATCCTAATATCTAGCACATAGGGCAAGCTGAATAATAGTTTGGGGATTTGACTGGTGGTAGGTCTTTTTTCCTTCTACTTTATGAATCTATGCATTTTAATCTCTACTGCTTGGCCAGGATGTCTTCAGCCTGTACCACAAGGTACAGTATATATGTAAAAGCCAACAGGGTCATAGTAATTGAATCTAAATAAGTTTGCTTAGGGTTGCAGAGGGCAAAGAAAAACTTGTTCTCTCTTTCAACCTTTGTATTAATTTTCCCTCAATTCAATTCCATCTAAGTCCTCTGCACTCTAGTTTTACAATCCAATTGCCATTTTTAACCAGGAAGAACATTGCTTAAAAACAACTTATTTGAAAACTACAAAAAGTAATTCCATAGAGACTTGCCACTTGACTGACACCTGTCATCTCATGATAAATGACTCCATTTTCTGCCTCTCTTGCCTTCTGCCACTCCAGCAATGGTCATTTATCATCATCTCTGTCAGCAATGGAAAGCAGCACTGACAGTGCAAGTCAGCAAACATTTAGCACATGGAACCACGCAACACAGGGAAATTATTATTGTCAGAATAATAATGGTTTAGCATAATTTATTACAGGTCCACCAAATAAGCAAAGGCTAGATGTTATTAGACAGATGGATGGGTAGGCTTGGCAGGCCTCCACTGAGACGCAGGCGGTGCTTGATGTGGAAAGGAGAACATCCTCCAACCCAATCAGAGAGCTGGCAGTTCAATTACAAAGAAATAAAGGGACATTCATCATTCAATTAGGCACCTGTCAACCCTCACAAAGGAGAAAACTTCTAACCTGGTACTCCTGGGAGAAGATGCTCAGCAGAGTGGCCTGCGATTGACTGGAACAAATAAAAGAAGGACAAAGTTAATTACTGGAGTGCACGGCAAAGAAACAAAAGAGAAAGGAGCTTCAAAGGTAGGCCTGCTGCCCTGTAATCTAACGGAACATGAAAACAAGTGTGGAAAAGTTGTTCCAGATGAACACCTCAAACAAAGGCTTCCTGCTGCTAGGTCAAGGAGACAGAAAAAGGGAAAGGGAAAAATATGGATGGTCTCGGAGCAAACGATCATACAATTTGGACATGTTTTTAACTTTAGAATGATTATAAATCACGCCTGCAGCGTGCAGTTATGTTAAAACAGACCAAAAGGAAGCAAGGTTTATTTCCATTAGTAAATGATAAGAGTCAAATCCCATAAACAGTGGAGAACAGGCGGTTCACTCGCTGGCAGCATTCTAAATTTATTTTGTTAGTGGACAGGTATCCTCTTCTGCAGCTATCTCAGAGTCAGGGGGACAAACTTTGGTTTTTCACTAGAAGTAGCACCGAGAGACCACTGGAACGTTCCTACTGACACTAGCGGGCTTTGAAAATAGGAGCTTTCACAGCAGAAAGCCGAGGTCCTAGGGGTACGTCATTCCCAAAGACGGCCATAAGCCCTATACATCCAAGACTCCACACAATGTCAAACACTTGGCAGTGAAACAACCTGGAAAACACCCTTCCCAAGTGGGAATTTGCCTCTCACAATTGTGAACATTTAGAAATGTAACAGATTTTTTTTTTCCTCTAAAAAGCAATCAATATCCTACTGCTACTCTTTTTGATTGCCCTCTGTAGATATATCTACCTTATCATATCTTGAGAACAATTAATTATTTCTGATATACTTTCCTACTAAATGCTATCTGAACAAATTACAGTGTTAATAATTCGACTTTTATGGTACACCAAAGCACTATGAATAATTAAAATTTTTCTATGCATGAATGAAACCTCTTAAGCTCATCACAGGTAATTTGGAGAGTGTGAAATAAAAACAATGACAGCATATTTCTTTACTCGCTGCCACAGTGTTGTCATCTTCTGCACACCATAATAGATTTGGCTTCGAAACCCTTTCCATTCTCGTCAGGCTATAAAAAAATAGGTTAAAAAAAAAACACAAACACTGTAAATGTTTAGCATGGAAAACCGATTGTTACTAAAGAACTGCTTCAATAACTCAAAAGCACTGAGATTGAATAAAAAATTATAAAAAAATTATAAACTCGCTATAGTCCAATTTTTTCAGTTTCCCTTTAAAAATAGAAACCACCTTTGAAAAAGTCAATTTTACACATAAAATCTTCCTATTATTCCTGGCTTGTCTGAACTTCATATGAAATCACATACCCCAATAGGGTTTCTGACAAAGCTTCTGAAAAAAAAAAAATGGCAAAATTAAGCCCAGATCCTTACAAACTACTGAATAAGTCAATACATTAGATACTTATGTGCAATAAACAGACCCCCTCCTCATTGTACAGCAAAACATATTTAGGTTAGCCATTTAATGATGGACAAAATGTTGGTCTCTAAGGGTCAGAAAACATGATGGAAATAAATGTGCTTGTAATCGGCAAGTTGGGGACCAATGATTAAGGAGGAGGAAACAAAACCGTGAATAAAACAAAAATGTAACTGTGGACACCCAGAATGGGAAGAGTAAGAGACAGCTGGAGAAATAAGTTCAGGAATAAACAGTTTCAGAGTAAGAAGTTGGTCAGGAGTTGAAGGTACTGTAAAAATGGAAGATGAGATAATGTCTTTAGCCAGGAAACTACCTTTAAACTGCTTAGAATTCAATTCAGTGGAAACTGTGGACAGAGCCTATGAAGTAACCCATTTTCTCAATGGCCAATGGGGTTAGAGAGAAGATTCCAGGAGGAGGTAAAACTGGCCTAGACATAAAGAGAGCAAATGACATACTTGGCACAGTAAAAAGGATAGACAGACCTGGGTCCAAAATGCTTTGGGTTTGGTTGACTAGACAGAGCTGTAGAGAGCTGAATGACCTCTGCCAGGTTATTTGCCAACCAAGCTCTGCTAAGCTTACAGAAGAGTGTTCTGAACATGACTCATACCTTAAAGAGCAGGAAACTTATTAGTGCAACCAAGACACTGACTCCAGTGTATATCATTTGTTATTTTCCTCCGGAGTGTTAATTCTGAGAAGATATTCCAAAGGGAAAGAGGCAAGAGGAAGTTAGAGCAATCACAATCTTCAAGGGTACAGCTCTGAAGAGTTTACCATGTCTGCCCTTCCCCCACTGCAACCTCCCAGTGTTTGATTTGATTGGCGAAGAGTGCAGAAGTTTTGGTATAAATTCAACAATCACCAGGTTCACAGGAATATGGTTTTCAGCCAAAGAAGAGGGGAGAAAAAGACACTGTGTAACTGAAACGTCTATCTTGAACACCACAGTCAATCAGTCAGCAGTATTCACTGAGCATCTATACTGTCCCGAGGTCATGGGTAGGGGGAAATATGCCATCAAGATAAAAAAAAAGAAAAGAAAAAAGAAAGTAACCAACTTAGAGGAAACTTTCAACCTGTATGTGCAGCCAAAAAAGCAAAAATGAGAACACTGTCAAGTACCAACATATTTTTTAGGGATCTAGCAAAGCAAATCACACTCTGCATCCTCACATATTTCAAGACTACACTGGCTTTGGAGCCTACATGTTTCTCTGAGCATATATGTGTTTTAGATTTACATGTTCAAAAACAGAGTCACTGATTTTGCACAAATGCCCAAGATATATTATTAAAACCTCTTCAAAAATCAGTTTGTCTTTTTTCCCATGCTACCCTCCCAGATTACGCACCTCACTCTGTAGCTTTCTGAGAAAAGAAGAGCAAGCCAGTGGACCCCTAGAATGGCACAGAAGAGGGAAAGAGCCCAGGGCCTTGAGAACATTGTTGAGATGCTCAAGCAACCATGAATTGAACTGACCACGCTCCATACTTCTGAGTAATAATATATGCCTTTTTTTTTTTAACCTTCAAAAAGAAGAAAAATACCCACTCCAGTTTCTATGTGTTCTGGAAATAGGAGACGTGATGGAGGAGGAGAAAAGGTACTCCATCATGATGGCACGTGTATGGGATGCGCTACTTGGAAAGGACTGTCCATTTTTGTCCTTTCTAATTCTCTTCTTAGCTGGCAGCTACTGTATTTGGCTTCCTTAAAATTATTCCTCTGCCTGTCACTGTGTCACTAAATTGATATACCCAGAGATCATAAATTGGGCGGTGTATATATAATTTTTCCATACAGACTTTAAATATTGATAGAGTACTATTTACTCTCATTTTATATTGCATCCAGAACTCTTCAAATGTCAAGTATATGAAAAGGCGATATACCAGCTCCCCATTCAATATTTAATCAACATGTCCCCAAATCCGTCCAGCTAAGATACTCAAGTAACCTGAAGCATATTAGAGAAAATGAACATCAGAGGGTTTCAAGAGTGCTGCAGAGACTAGGAGCAGACAGAGCTCAGCACAGTCCTAGTTGCAATTCAACTTTCATATAAGAAGGAAGTCCTCAAGTTCCCAGTGGAGACTTAAAAAAAAAAAAAATAGAATCTTAAGGAAGAAGACACCACACATTTTATGTTCTTCCTCTTTCAAGTACCCAACCTCTGAAAAAAGACCATAAAAAAGTAAGTACCATTATTTAATTTCCAAGCTCCTTTGCTACAGAATCTGGGAAGCTTAAATGCCTATACTTTACTGAGCTCAAAATTCTCTGAGCAAAATAAATATTATTTCTGGGACTCAGAAAGCAGTAAACCAATTAAAGGGATAGGAAGCAGGATACTCCTACAAAGCAATAGACTTGGAGACCTCATGGTTACAAGGTGCAACCTCTCTTAAGTCTGTGAAAGAACACAATGGAACACTGGCTCTTTGTGGTTAATGATTCAGAATACTGGTCAAGGAAGGTCTTCTATGACAGCAATGCATCTACCCTCCCTCACTCCCACCTTCCTACACACCTACACACAAATTTCAAACGGAGAGCCTTTTTCCACCCTATAAAATCAAAATGAAATTCAATAAGATAGCAAGACTTGGTACAAAAAAAAACACTTTTTTTTTTTCGGAAACAGATAATGCGAAATGGAAACAATCTGGAGAGAGATTATACTGATACTCTGACACTGGGGGGTGGGGGAGGAGCAGATAGGAGGACAAAAATAGTTAAATTCAAGAAATAGAGAAATATTTATGCATTCTACCTACTTCCCCATTTCCTCTCTTCCCAATTTTCAACTTCATATCAAGGTTGCAGACTATATTTTATGCCTAATCATGGCAAATATTCCCATAAATAACTATATACATGGCATTAGGCTTAGCAATAATCAATTATCAAAAAAATTTTTGAAAGGCTATAGGTGTTATATATATGAAAAAAGAGTGGTTACTGTCCCAGGCTCTTAACTACTCTTGCGGATAACCTGAAGTCACATATAAAACAGCTCTACAACAAGAGCTAAAATTTATAGAGATATAAATTTTATATCTCTATAAATGTATATATGTAGAGTGGGGAATCAAAATCCAGGCCCAATTCCCAAACCCAAACTCTTCATCTCAGTGCTAGTCTTCCTTTCCAAAAGTTCCCAGAAATCAGTTCTACATGTCATGTGTACTAAAACCCCTACTTGAGCATTTATATGCTATCACATTACACTCTAGACAACCCTGCAAGGTAGGCACTGTTGCTTTTTTAATAGGAAATTGAAGTCACGGATGTTTTGAGCAAATTCTGTGGCCTTAGACAATATTCCTTTTTTTAAAAAAACCAAATTGCAGTTTTCCTTTAACTAGCTACATAAAAATGCTGTTCCTTTTTGTGTTGAAAGATCAAGGAACTACTGACTTCAAGAAACAGTGTAGGATTAAAAAATTGTTGGGTAATTTCCATTATTGCCGCTGCAGCTAAAGTATATTTTGTTAATAACCACACCATTGCCTGAAGTGTCTCTATGTGACTGCATATATGTCTTTTGTTCAAAATGCTATTTACTGCATATAAAGCAGCTTTAAATCCTTCCCTGAACAACACAGTATAAATAACCCAGTCTTGACAACACCCTCTACAGGTGTTAATTTTATTAAATAATATTTAATGAAGGGTTTCCTAGTTATAAAATAGTATATATTCTGCGTAAAGTGCAAAGATGTCCATTGTTAGCATTCTGGCATATATCCTTCCTGTGTTTTTATTCTGTGTCTGCTGTGAGTGTTTGTGTGTGCATGTGTCTATGCACACAAACATTTAAAAATTATGTTTTTAACAAACTTGTCACATGCCTTCATTATGTAAGATATTAACATTTATCTACACCGTTACATATTACTTTTTAAACTATTTTTATTGTGAGACACAATAAGAAAAAAAAACAGAACAAACTTACAGCCAATGAATATACGAAAAACGAAACCACATAGAGCCATTAGGTAAACAAACAGAACACTGCTAGCACCCCAAAAAGCACCCTACTTGATCACCAACCTTTTCCTCTCACAAACGAACCTGATCTTTATGTTCATCTCTTTCTTGCTCTTCTTTATTGTTTTAGCACCCAAATAAGTACTGCTAAGTTGTATAGGTGTGCTCTGCCTGCGTGCAAACTTTACATTAATGGAACCACACAGTGTGCTCTTCTGAATCTGGCCCCTTCATGGGACAATATGTCTGTGAAAGTCACCCGTGTTATGTTTTTTTTTAAAGATTTTATTTATTTATTTGACAGAGAGAGACACAGCGAGCGAGGGAACACAAGCAGAGGGAGTGTGAGAGGGAGAAGCAGGCTTCCCACGGAGCAGGGAGCCCGATGCAGGGCTCGATCCCAGGACCCTGGTATCATGACCTGAGCCGAAGGCAGACGCTTAACGGCTGAGCCACCCAGGCGCCCCAGTCACCCATGTTATTTAAGTGCAGTTAAATCTTTCTCATTGTTATACAGTGTATTCTACTGTATATCACATTTATCTATTCTATTGTTGATGGATATCTGAACTGTTTTCAGTCTTTTGCTAATGAAAATAATGCTGCAGTGAACAATCTTGCATACCTTTCGGTGCACGCGTGCACACATTTCTAATGAATATAAATGTAGGAGTGAAATTTTGGGTCATCTGACATGCACATCTCTAGCATCAGTAGATGTCAAACAATTTTTCAAACTGTTTGTAACAATTTTAAACTCCCACCAACTTTAAAGGAAAGTCCCCATTGCTGATCATCCTTGTCTCATAGCTTGGTACTTAGTCCATAGCTTGCTTTTTCATTTTCTTTATGGTATCTTTTGAAGTGCAGAAGCTTTTCGTTTTGATGAAACCCAATTCATCAATTCTTTAATTTGATTATTCACACTTTCTGTGTGTCTCTTCTAAGAAATCTTTGCCTACCTACAGCCATGAAGATATTTTCATATATTGTCTTTTAGAAGCTTAATAATGTTAGCTCTTACATTGAGGCCTATGATGTATCTTGGATTAAATTTGTACCTTGATAGGAGATGGGGGTTGCAGTTTGTTTTTGTTATTTTCAAATGAATATGTAATTGACCACACACCATGTGCCCACTGAATTATCACTATTGCCTTTGAGGAAACCAAATATCTGAAGGTTTATTTTGGGACTTTCTAATCTGTTCCATTGATTGATAATATTTATCTTTACACAGATACCACATTGTTTTGATTACTGTAGCTAAACAATGTATATTTAATGTAATTACTGATATATTTAGGATTAAATCAATCATCTTACTAAATGCTAACTGTCTTGCCCACTTTACATTCCCTTTCTCTCCTTTCTGGTCTTAGTTTCAATTGTTTTAATACTTATTCTTCATTATTTGAACACTGGCAATTTGGAAGTTGTACATTCTTTACAAGTTATACTATTCATTTAATGATTGTCCTACATAATCACATGCCTCCTCAAATGATCATAATTTATTATTAATTAGTGATTAACTGTTGCATGGAAAACACAGAAACTTCACAACACTATCTACAGTTCTTCCCTCCTGCAACATAAGATATTATGGGCATTGTTTTAATTCTGCATATATCTTTTTTTTTTAATTTAATTTTATTATGTTATGTTAGTCACCATACATTACATCATAGTTTTTGATGTAGTGTTCCATGATTCATTGTTTGTGTATAACACCCAGTGATCCATTCAATACGTGCCTATATCTTAAAGTCACAAGGCATTGCTATTGCTTTACATAGTCTCTGTCCACTCGGATATACCAACATATGTACCATATCACTGCCCTTCCTTCCTTCTCTCTTGCATCTGGAATAACTTTCTTTTAATAAATCCATCAGTACAGATGTGTAGGTGATGTCAAATTTTGGTTCTTTCAATGATAATGTGTCTTATTTTTCTACTAGTTTCAGGATTTTTTTTTATCTTTAGTTTTTAGGATTTTTAACTATAGTATTTATTTCCCTTTTTGCTTAGACTCTGTTGGACTTCTTAAATATGTGGGTGGGTATCATTCATCATTTTGGGAATATTCTTCATCATTATGTCTTCAAACATTGCTTTAACACTCTCTCTTCTCCTGAGACTCCAAATAAGTGTACTGAGCCCCCCTTACTATATCCTCCATCTCTTACTCTCTTCATATGTTCCACCTTTTTGTTATTCTTTGTTATTCTGTGTTACATTCTGGGTATTTTCTTCTCTTCTATCTTCCAGTTCACTAATCCTCTGTTCAATAATGTCTAATTTACTGTTAAATCCATCCAAATTCAATTTTTGTATTTTCCACTTGTAGACTTTCTATTGGATTATTTTTCAAATAAATTCCCCATAACATGCTTCAATCTTCTTTAACTCCTTGAATAAAGCACAATTATAAAAATTTTGTTAATATTCCAATAAGTACAGACCCTTTAAGTCTATTTCTACAGCTTCTACTAGCTTTCATTCATGTCACATGTCTACTTATGTGACTGAGTATCTCTCACTATATGTCATTCTACTTGAAAAACTGCTTTATAAATAATTTGAAGACTAAAATGTGATCTTTCTCCAGAGATAATTCTGATTTGATTCTGGGAGCACTAGAAGTCTAGAATCAGCTTAGTCCAATTTTGGGTATTAATTTTGGGGGCCAATGAGGTGAACCTCAAGCTGACATGTAGAGCTGTCTTACTTTCAGGTCACATTTACTCCTAGGGTATGTCCCTTCAGGATCCTATCTCAAAGCTTGGGACATTTACATGAGCACCCACCTTTGCTGGCCCCTGATCCTGAAACCTTGTCTTCTAGCCCTATAAAGCTGTCAAAAGTTCTGTTTAGGACTTGACTATATCTCGTAAAAGGGTGATTAAATTAGAATTCAATGATTAAAAAGTTCCCAAAAGCCCTTATTTTCAGAAATTAAAAAAATACATTTCAAACTAACTCATAGATTAAAGAAGAAATCATGATGGAAATAACAAAAATACATAAAATTGAGCAAGGACAGTGGTAATATCAATAGCTGTGAGAAATTTATTGTACAGATTAGATATTAGGGAGAAAAGAAAAAGAGACTGATTTTATTCTAGGAGGTTCTAACAAACTGAAGATACTAGCAAACAAAATAAAAAAGGAAAAGAAATGTAATAAGAGAATCAAGAAGGAAGAACTGAAGAGGAGTCAGAGAAATTGATCTTTAAGATTCTTTTCTGCCTAAGTCTGCCCTATTTCAAATGTTCCAATTTAGTTAGAGTCTAAAGTATCTAGATTTCTTTTTTCTAATTAAATTTAAGTATTAACTTTTTAGAAAGAGCTATAACATAAATCAGATAAAGAATAAGAAGCCTGGGTGACAAACACTCAATTTCTTGTGCAAAACCAAAAGTCTGGTCACTTTTCTCTAAAGCAATCCCAATAACTTCAACACAATATATAAATAATAGATACATTTATAAGAGGTGTTTATCAATTATTCCTACAATGATTTCTTCTTTTTCCTTGTTTAATAAATCAGATTTAGTTACATTATAAGAAATGCTCAAATTAAGTTTGTGGTAATTTTATTATGATTGGAGAGAGAGAGAGAGAACAGAGAATAGATGAATAATAGCCTGTATGTAGATATTTACAATCTTTCCACTGTTAGTTAAAATTCAACTTACTTCCAACTCTACATAGAGTATTAGCTAGTATATCTTTCATCACTTTCTTCATTTATTTCCAAGCATGCTCTTGTCTTCATGAGCCACAACCTTTCAAACTACTGTCCATCACTGATTCTCTTTATGACCTAATGTCTTTATCTAGAAGCCCTTTGATTCCATAAATTCTATTCAGCCTCCACCCCACAGCAATCTCACTTCTGCCTTCACTCCTTACCTAAAACAAAGGTCACAAAGACGTCCTTACCACCAAACCCCAAAGACATATTTCTTACCCTAGCTGACCTCATGGCAACATTTTGCACTTACTATCCCTCTTTTCTTAAAAATCTTTCCTCCCATGAATTCCAGGCATTATTTTCTAATAACTTTCCTCCTACCCAACATTCCAGGGCACTATTTTCTAATAATTTTCCTCCTACCCTGCTAACCACCTATCTTTCTGTCTTCCAATGGCTGCACATCCTCTTCCCTGCGGTTTCCCAGGGACATCTCCTCAACCCTCTTCTTTTTTCACCCTACATGCTCATGCAGGTGAAAGCACAATCCAGCTGTGTTCCCCGTAACTACTTGCATAACTCCCAAGTATATTATTTCCAGCCTCCATCTCTACTCAGAATCAGTCTCAATTTTATAGCTCCTTTTGGGACTTTTCACCTCTTTGACTAAAAGTATCTTAAAATTAAATTTACCACCACCCTCCTTCCCAAAAATGAGTTTCAGACCCAACTTCCCTTAAATCAATTATTTCTATAAACACAGATGCCTGAGCTAGAAATCTATGGATCACTCCAGAATCTCCCATCCCCCTCACCCCTGAAACAATTAAAAAGTCACCAAGTCTTGTTGATTCTATCATCAAGAGTTGTTCACATCTGTCCCTACTCCCCTCAACTGCTAAATTATTTTCTGATTCACTTCCCTTGCTCCAGGTCTCTACACCCTTTAATCCAACCTCCAATATACCAACAACACTTCTAAAACACATCTAATGATGTTACCCTTCGGGCCTGAAAATCCCAGGAGGTGTCAACTCTCTATATAATGAAGTTTAAACTCCTCAGCAAAGCACACTTTAGGCCCCTTCTTTCTAGCCTCTCACACTCTTTCCCACCTTCAAACCCCAAAGCAGTTTATAGCTTAATCTCACCACATCACTATAAATTACCATGTTCTTTCTGGAGTCTAGAATGTTCTCTCTTTATTCTACTTGGGAGAACTTTTACTCTTTAGAGTAATAACTGGGCTCAGGATACTCATGGAGAACATATTATCACTATTAAATCAAGTTATTTAGTGAAAGGAGTATCTCAAGAATTGAGATATCATGGTATTTCTAACCCAACCCTCTCATTTTAGAAATGACAAAAATAAAGATAACAGAGATGAAATGATTTACTCAATGTTACAGAAAGTGTTATTTTACACCAGGTTCAGGTAAATCAAGGAAAAAAATAAGTTGTGCAACAAGCAGGACTTAATGGGGTAATACTTAGTTTATGTCATTTTAATAGATGGGAATATCACCTATTTTTGTTATTTCAGTAATCATAATGTATCTATGACCAGTGTGTATTGGCTAAACCATAAATACAAATATAAAAGTAAAATATGCTAGAACATAAGTTATATGACCAGGAGAAACAAAACCCACAAAGTTCCCATTTCTCACCACCAAACGATGTGATGAATAGGAAATCAAAATTATGAAGTTTTCCCTCTATGACAGTTCTTTTCTTCTAGCACAAATGCAAAATTTTAAATGTGACCCTACAATATGGAAAGTGATTGTTTTTCCAGGTAATGTGTCATTTCCCCTGATTTAGGACCATTTTTCAGTCCTTCAGAATACTAGCTTTCTCTCACAAATTTCTGGTAGACATCATTATGTATTCCACAATTATTTTTTAAACAATGGGGAGCATCAAAAGCTGTACTGTCAAGGAAGTACCACTAGGAACAATTGTTTTTATTCTGGAAGTGCTTAAAGCCTAATTGTGAAAATAACAATATTTCTAAGTCTTAGTTTCATCATCTGTACATAGACTTATGACTTTAGAAACCATTTTCATCTTAAAAGTTCTAGGATTTTTATCAATTCTACAACTTCTAGGTTTAGATTTATTAAATTTCTCTCTGCTTACAGCACTAAAACTTTTAAGGATAGTTTATCAAAAAACCGTGCCCTAGTCCTAATAATAATGACCTGTAATCATGTTGACACTGGACATTTCTTTGTGGGCCTAACATAACAGGTCTATTCTAGGTCAATAGCTAGAGTGATTAAATTGTTTATTAAGACTTCTAAGCATTTATTTTTTTATTTTATTTTTTTAAAAGATTTTATTTATTTATTTGAGAGAGAGAGAATGAGAGACAGAGAGCATAAGAGCAAAGAGGGTCAGAGGGAGAAGCAGACTCCCTGCTGAGCAGGGAGCCTGATGCGGGACTCGATCCAGGGACTCCAGGATCATGACCTGAGCTGAAGGCAGTTGCTTAACCGACTGAGCCACCCAGGCACCCAAGACTTCTAAGCATTTAAAGTAATCAGACCATAGGGCGAGAACATGAAGGAAAATAATTAACTCCTTTCATACCATGTCCCCCAGTAGAGGTTAAATACTCACCTCTTGGGTCTAATACCACAACTATTTCACTGCTGAAATCCCAGTCTCCTTCAAATTACCTTATTTTTTTGATACAAGACTGAAGACAGATGTTTAATAAAAAGAGCCACCAGAATCTTACCTGAAAAGTTGATTTTAAAAAATTTGTATTTTTACATGTAAAAATATATGCATATATAATAATATTCAACCTAACAATTGTTCAAGTGTCGAAAGAGGGGTGTTTGTTGGTTTTTTTGGTTTGTTTGTTTTTTGTTTTTTAGGAGATCTCTGGCTTGAATTAAATTATCCCGGGAAAAGACACAAGTAAGCCATGAGGAACTAAAACTTCTTTGTAGCAACTTCAAATTGAATGATTGGTTTGGCTCTTAAGATTCTTTTTTTTTCAAAAGATTTTATTTATTTATTTTAGAGAGAGAGAGTGAGAAAGAGCATGAGAGCGGAGACGGTCAGAGGGTGAAGCAGACTCCCCATTGAGTAGGAAGCCTGATGCGGGACTCGATCCCGGGACTCCAGGATCATGACCTGAGCCGAAGGCAGTCGCTTAACCAACTGAGCCACCCAGGCGCCCTGGCTCGTAAGATTTTTAACATGGTGGCCGATGTTGTGGACAACAAAGGTAATCCTTATACTTGAAATGAGTTTAGATTCAGAAGGGCATTTTTCAAAAGGGTTCAAAACACAAAATGAGATACCAAAAAACAATAGTATCAATTTTTATTACAGTGACAAAAATCACTTTCCTGACAAACAACACTCAGCATAATTCAGTAGGCAATCTATGATATTATTACCATGAATGGGATGAGGTAACTATTACCACTAACCAATAACTGTTATCTTTCTCTACCACCGTATCATTTTGGCTTTTCTTCTGCAAAAGCCTTAGACCTAAAATAACACCAAGTAACAATGCTAAATTTTCCTCAGTAATATCCACTGCTAAAAAGATTACTGATTCTGATCTACTTCAAATAGTTTTCTTAAAACATCTGCTTATCAAAACCAAATAAATTAATTTTCCTTTCTCAAGTATTTATCTTAAAATAAAAATATACCAAGTCATTCAGCCAACTCTACAACAACATAAATGAAAGAATGAACATCTTGAGGCTAAAATTCTGTGACCATAAAGCTACTAGTCTATATCTAATAAACATAATTGTTTTTGTAACCTTTCCACGGGGTAAAAAAGTTTAGGATATTATTTAAAACCATTTAAACATTTTCTTATTCTTTTTCTGTATAGAAGTATGTGTTCTGCACTCCTAATCTTTCTTAATTAAATGGTCACAGAGACCTTATACAAATTCAGTAAAAATGATTGGCCAAATTCACTTTATAACTGTTATAATTTATAAAAATCACACTATCATCTTTACCACTTTCTTCCTAAATTTTCAGTTATATTAACATAATGGTATTAATAATTTCATACTCTTTCCGTTTTTTATTCCCTACTCCCAACCTCCAATTACCAAACTGATGCTTTTCATTTAAGAATTTAACCAAAAAAATTGCAGGAATTTGCATAAAAGTAACTTCCTGAAAACTTGGTGCTTTTACATAGCCTCACTAGTGATCGTATGAGGTCAAGCAGACTATTTGAAGCTTCAGATGCTATATTTTCCCTACTGCATTAGCTTGAAAAAAAAATGTAGATTTTCAGTCTTCTCTAAAAACATCATAATCATCATGATATGGACTATAATTAGTCCACAACCACCCCACTTTAATAATAAATGCTGAGAATATTAAAACAACAAATGGAATGCCTTAAAATGCATTAAGTTCTTCTCTCATTAAACACAAAATTTTAACTCTTAACCACAGGGCTTTTATTCTTAATTCACAATCAAATCCTTTTGGCAGTTAATCTCAGCACTTAATGTCATTTGCTCCAATAAAAACAATTTTAAATGGCTGTAAATGCCTTCCTTACCTCTCTATGTGTCTTCAGAGAAACTAGAAGATGAACAGAGATGGAGTTAAGCCACTATGACTATGCACAACACAATTACATTTCCTATACACTAACTTCTGCTAGAATATCCTGTTTGTAACTTCTTTCCATTTCTGTTGAACTCCATCAGTCTAATAAAGTGTGGATACTCAACAAATAGCTACTATCTTGGTGATCATGTGATGATGATGACAAAGATAACAACGATGGTGAAGGGCTTCTTAGATATCAAGCTCTGTTTTATTTACCATCACTAAACTAACAGAAGTAGTAGCATCTTAGAAAATGAGAAGGAGGGATGAAGTATCTTATCCAAATTAACGGAGCCAGCATGTGAACATAGCTAGTTTGGCCTCAAACCCTATGTTCTTAATATGGCAACCAAGAAATAAAATTACTTTCAAGAACCAGTACTCTAACATCACATGAATCTTAGTTGCAAAACAACCTCGTTTCAACAACAACAAAAAATGGATCTTGCAACACAAGCTTCCACTTGTTCAACTAACTCAGCAGATCTGAATTTATCAACCCAGTAAAGTTAATGTGCAACTAGTGGCTTTAAATGAATATATCTTTAGCTATAATCTTTTTTAAAGATTTTATTTATTTATTTGACAGAGAGAGAGAGAGAGAGACAGCGAGAGAGGGAACACAAGCAGGGGGAGTGGGAGAGGGAGAAGCAGTCTTCCCGTGGAGCAGGGAGCCTGATGCGGGGCTAGATTCCAGGACCCCGGGACCATGACCTGAGCAGAAGGCAGATGCTTAATGACTGAGCAACCCAGGCGCCCCTCTTTCGCTATAATTTGATGTGAAAAAATTATATAAAAAGTTGTATTTATACTATATTTATAATTAAGCTTTAAGTAAGCATATGTTCAAGGTCTATAAAAGAAGACACTAATTGTAAAAAATGTGTAAGAGTTTGGGGCTACAGGTGATTTATTTTTCTTTCTTTTTTATGGTTTTAATCTTATTTATATGAAGAAATTAAAATTCAGAGAGGAAAATATAACTTTTCTTGATATGTATACAATATCCTAAAAATATGACTGCATTTCATGTATGTTCCCAAAACACACCATCCAACCAAAAAACACAACAGCAGATACCCTTTATTCTACAGAATTGCCACTTATATTGTGTAAGATTCTTCCCAAATCTTGATGTGCCCAGTGCATAAGCAGCACCAACTTGTGTGTCTCAATATTTAGAAAAGCCTGATTTGGATATAAGAAGCTTAAATTCTCTTCTCAGCATCAAAATGACCTCGAGAGCCTTGCACTCCCTTCCCAGAGCAGAGGAAACCACACAACACCTGCTTGATTTGTTCCCAACTTGTTCTAGACCAGTGTAAGGGTGGGGAGAGGACATCTATAGGCAGGTCCAATTGTCCCCACCCATCCCACAAGCCTACTCAATTCTCCTGAGGAAAACTGGATCATGCCCAGTTTTACCCTACAAGTGACAGTAAAAATGCTGAAAAATCCACTTGAATATAAACTCTTTCAGTTCTAAGATACACACATCAGGTAACAGATACTGAAATCTATAAGCACACTGAAAAGGATCAAATGCAGGTGACACTACGAAGAAAGAAAGAAACACCTTATTTTCAAAAGTTTTTCTCTTCAACTTACCCACACATAAAATTCTAACCACTTATGGGTAGTCATCATTTCAATGAATTGTGTCAAATGAAAAGGGAAAAAGAAAGATACATTCACCATGAGGCTGATTTATGGTCTCACTAAATCCAGCAGACTGAAGGATTTCATTTAGTCTATCATGAATTCTTAGACCAAAGCAATTCTATTAAAAGCCTTTGAAGAAAAACAAAACAAACAAAACAAAACAAAACAACACACCTGAACCTGAACTTGTTAGGTCAGCCAACAAATCTTTTCCTAAATATTGTATTAGATATCACATTTTCCACATTTTTGAAAAGCTAACACCAAGGAGCCTGTCCCTCTAAATGGGGGCAGGGGGAGAGACAACAAAATTAATTTTAAAAATGAAATTTTTTCCCATAAACTAAAATAAGTATAATACTTTATAATTTCATATAGACAGTCTTAAAACAATACTAGGTATCAGTTGGGCAAGACTATATGCAGATTAGAAAATGTAGGCTCAGAAAAATTACCAAAACATACACAGAAGCAGCTAGTTCCTAAAGGATTGAGCCTCTTAAAACTCAATCTTGTTACTTCAAATCCTGGAGACCTAGTTCCTCCCAGTTCACCTTTCCACCATGTCTAAGACGGGACTCTCATCCTGATGGTTAAGAGAGTGGCGTCATCCTCATTCCAGACAATGAGATGAAGTTAGTCTATAGCATGCTGCTTCTCCCATTTTCCTGTACACTCATTCTCTTTTTCTGATGGTTTCTCTTTATATTCTCTCACTGGCCCAATGTTAAACACAGCTGCGACACTGCAAAGGCAAATGCTCTCCTTCGGAATTGCTTTTAGAACAAAAATATGGAGGAGGATAATCTGGGAGTTTCCAAAATGACTAAATTAAACCTGAACTGTACCAGAATTCTGACAATTACGCAATGTACCAGGAAGAAAACCAGAGGAAACCATGTGGCTTCTGATAAAAAAACAAACAAGCAAACAAACCCAGCTGAGAAAACCTGTGTTCTTAAAAATCTGAGTTTTAAGCATTCGAAAATATACCTAGAGGGCTCTTTCCCTGGCTGTTGGAGGCATGAGCACTGCTGTTCAACAGCTCTCAATAGAATTGCTTTGGTCTAAGAGCTCATGAAACCCTTCAGACTTCTGGATTTACTGAGCCCATAAATAAGTCTCATGTTGAATTTTAATTTAAAGTATTCTTCCTTTCTTCATTTGCTTTTTTTTCCATTAGACTCAGTTCTTTAAGGCAGGGGCTCTTTTTACCTTTACATCTTTTAAACTTTACATCACCAACATTTAAGCACAAGATCTTGCACATACTAACCTTTCAGAGGATGATCTAAAAGAATAAGCCTCCTCCTCTGATTCTTTAATATGTGCATACCTTCACACCAACACACATATCCATTGCAAGGGAAAATGCAAAAATACAGCAGCTCACATGGAACACAGAAAAAATATTCATTAAGACAACACTGGGACTCCTGGGTGGCTCAGTTGGTGAAGCATCTACCTTCGGCTCAGGTCATGACACTGGGGTCCTGAGATCCAGCCCTGCCTTGGGCTCCCTGCTTAGCAGAAGCCTGCTTCTCCCTCTCCCTCTGCCTGCCACTCCCCTGGCTCGTGCTCTCTCTCTCTCAAATAAGCACATAGAAACCTAAAAAAAAAAAAAAAAAGACAACATGTGAACACATGACAGAGATAACATTGGTAAAGAGGAAGACTTTCTGTTTCCAAAAACCGTGGTGCTTCAAAACAAGCAATTTCAAGTTTTATAAGACAAATAAGAGAGTAAGTGCTCCTAATTAATTTTTAAGGCCTAGAAATGTTGGCCATAGCAAATACAAAAGAAACATCAAATCTGATCAAGGCGTTGCTGTCACTGTAAGAAGAGGAGCACAATATCACAAAGTTCATAACAATCATTATTTTTTTAAGGAGATATCAATAGTGAGATCAATGACTTCAGGGAAACAATGTTCATAGCCAGGCTATGCATAAGGATACCTCAAAAGAGCACTGTGACCTGTTCCTTATATAATCAATTATCCCACCCTAACCCAACTCTCTACCTTTACAATAGACAGGTAGATGATGCAAATGAGTCACTGCACGAAATCTGTAAAAGCCATGTCTGAGCCTTGACTCAATGAGACCAAATCCAGAACCAGGCAAGTAGAGATGATTGGTATTATAAAGTGCTAACCTTCCTGAAAAGCTACCTGCCTCAGCTGCAATCAGCAAGGCATGGACTTTGAAAGAACTCTGAATATGGTGAGCAACTTGGTCTGACACACCTATATGCTGACCTTATACACCAGGATTCCCATCTGGTAAAACTCAGCATCTCTACCTTTACATCAGATGGGATGAGGTTCAGCTGCAATGGATAGAAAACCCAAAATAACTGTGGATTAAACAAGGCAGAAATTGGTCTCTTCCAGCATAGCAATTCCGCTCCAGGAAACCCCTGGGATCCAGGCTAGCATCCAGGTCAACACTCCATCATCTCTAGGGTGCAGCCCTCACCCCCACAGTTAAGAGAATGGCACCCAGACAGCAAGATGGAGAAAGAATGTGAAGAAGAGAGATGGGGCTGTCTTTTAAGGAAGGCTCCTGAAACTTGCACGGACTTCACAATAGCCAGAACTTGGTCCCAAGGCCATGCAGGCTGTGAGGGAGCCTCTATTCAGGGAAGTTGTATGCCTGGCTAAAATCAAGGACCCTGTCAACATGAAAGAAGGGAAGAAAAGATATTGGGGGGAAACAATTTCTGCCATGAGCACAGCACTCCACAAGTGAACTCAACTGTCATAAACGAAACTGCTCTAATAATCGACAATGCATGTGGCTAAAAATTAACACCCTGCTTCAAAGCTGCCTTGATCCTCCTAACTCTGGTTTGATAAACACAAGCCATTTTAAACTCTTGCTATATGATATTCCTTGGAGAGCACTCTCCAATCATTACTATAATGAATTTCATTTCTCAGACAGCATTGGTGGGCAACAGAATTTAGGGTTGGAAATGCCACCAATTAAATGACTTATTATTCATCTGACAAAAGGCAAAGGCTTCTCTGTTTTCAGTTCAAGACATAATCTTCTTATCATAGAATAGTATAATATTTACCATCTTTGGGAATTAAGTATTTTTTTTAATCAAGGCTTTTTTTAAAATTTTACTAGTATTTTTTAAGTAGGCTCCATGCCCAACATGGGGCTTGAACTCACGACCCTGGGATCAAGAGTTGCATGCTCTACTGACTGAGTCAACCAGGTGCCTCAGGAATTAAGTATTTGATTCTCAAAATACAAAGTTTTTTCCTCTCCTCTTCTTCTCAGTATAATAATAATAATACTGAGAAAATTTAAAAGCAACTGCTTTTATGAGACATGGACATTTCCTTTCATGAAAAGTAGGTCTCCCTGGATTCATTCGCCTGAACCGTGATGGTTTTGTGTAAATCTTGGTCTCTCGTCATTTCATTAAATCCAGTAATTTTGTACATCCAATAACTACACATTTAGAAGCCACTCCTGTTAGGCAGTCAGTCCATTTATTCAGTAATTCAGCAAATAGCTAGCAAGCACCTGTTTGTTGCACACACTCCCATGTGCAGGAGAGTGGACTCTCAAAAAAGTATGTTGTGTAAGACAGCTTCACCAAGTCTTCCTTCGATATTTAAAAAGCATTGCTTTTGTGAGGCACAAAACACAGTTATTCTCAGAAATGAAGCACTCCCCACTATTTCAATATAGTGAGTACCTATCAGTACAGTGAATAAAGATTCTCCAACTACATCTGTATAAATTTCCAAGAAGTGATGAGACAAAAAAAAAAAAAAAAAAAATCTTCTTACAGTAAGTTCTTTCAAATGACTAGAAAAAAGTATCCTGGTACAAAATGGTATGCAGATAATTTGGGTAACATAATTCTAGGAGAATGAGTCAGAGACATCATCATTCTCCTAACCTTGACACTGAATTTGGTCTAAAACTTCCATACATTTTTAGTGCCATGTGAGAACATGATGATGCTGTAACACAAGAAAATGGCAACATTTAAAATTCATAGTAGCACAAAACCATTACTTTTCCCACTGGATCCCTTGAACTTTAATAATGTCTGACCTGGTTGGCCAATAAGTTCTAAAAGCAGACAGAGGAAAATTGCCAATATTAGACACTGCTGGAATGATTTTTCATTTAGAAAGATTTTATAAGTTCTCTTAAAAACAGGTCACCAATTCTAGAGACATAATTTTCTTGAGGGGGTGGTCGTTGAAGAGAGCAGGTACCTCAGTATATGCAAAATGGAATCAGATGAAAACCAGACTTCATATATTCCTATTATCCATACACACAAAGCAAAAGTAAATACATACCCAATCCCCCCCACACTCACATACACCATATACGCACCAATCCAAATCAAAGAAAGTGTGGCAAAAGGAAATGTCAAAGAAAGTTATTCATTTATTTCCCAGGATAAATGGCACAAAAGCCAGCATCTCATTAACTGTCCAAAGGAGACAATATACTATACAACTGAGGCTGGATAAAGAAACTGGTAATCACACATTTATAATTTTCACATTATACAAATGAAAAGACGTATAAAGGACAATTTAAGAGTCTACCTTGCTTAAGTCACTTAAAAGAAGCAAAGTGACAAGAGGAGCAAGCAATTAGCTGCTTCTCCACAATCCCACAATTCCAAGTGGCTCTCTACATGCCCCCTTGTTTTAGTCAAATATCATTTCAACACGCAATTATCCCTGTGCTTTGATGCAGTTGTCATCTGTTTTGTTTTTAATGCAAATACCTTCTTACTGGCTGAAAATTTCCCATATTACGGTTTGTAAACTGTTGCCTAAGTGTTGCTTATAAACGCCTTCAGCAGTGCATTCAGTCTTTCAGACCCCCGAGATTCTAGTCAGCCAGAGTAGCTGTTGGGTGCACACCCTGCTCTGAAAACTCAAGAGAGCTAGTGTGGTCACAGAGAGAGCCACACAAGGGGTAAACTCTCATTTAATTTCTCTCCCAGAGACTGTCAAAAGTTTCCTTTCACAGCTTTACAAAAACACCAGCCTCCAGATTGGCAGGACATTACCTTGGCACTACAACTCTCTTAAAAGCTTTTCCACAGCCCACATTTATCTTCACAGCATCCCTGTGTGAAAAGCGGGGGCTCCTGCTATCCATGCGGACTAACTGGAGCTCCAAGAGAGGAAGTGACTTGCCCAGGGCCATGCTGCCATGGCTTAGGAAGCCAGACTCCTGTCAGGTCTGGATCTGCAGGCCTGGCTCTCGTGGGCCAGGAAAAGCCATACACTCTTCCCAATGCTCTTGTAAGAGAATACATTTCATAAATCATATGTGACTAATTACATTGTAAAAACAATGGAACTCAGTTCTTTTTTTTAATTTCAAGTTGATAAGGCCCTGATTTTTTACAACTAGATATTATTTAAAAATTTACACTTGATTTGCACAATTTTTTTATTTTTAGCATTTTACTAAACATAGTTCATATCAGATTCTCACTTAATTTAGATGTGATCAGATATATTTATGTGCATAACTTTAAAAGAAAAATATTAAAATGTATGACCTTTAAGTTATACTGAAGAGACTGACAATTTTTTTTCTATTTAACATATTATCTGAAGGAAAACAACTTCACCAAAACAGTATGTTTATCAAACAAAAAGAACTTCATAACAAAGCAATAGTATTTTCCTTAAAGGTTACAAATATTTCTATACTGACTTTCTATTTTCTTCTTGCTTGAAGTAGGATCCCTTTGAAAGAACAGCACAAGGACACTATCAGGAGCGTAAAAAGAGACCCAACAGACAAGGACAAAATACTTGCAAATCATGTATCTGATAAGGGATGTATATCCAGAATATGTAAAATATACTTATAACTCAATAATAATAAAAACAATAAAAAGCCAAAATGAGCAAGGAATGTGAATAGACATTTCCCCAAAGAAACACAATAACCAATAAGCATATGAAAACATTCTCAACAACACTACTCGTGGAGGAAATGGCAATCAAAACCACAATGAGATACCACTTCATATTCACTGGAATGGCTATAATCAGAAAGGCAACACACAAGTGTTGGCAAGGATGCTGAGAAATCAGAACCTCAGCATTGCTGATAGGAATATAACATGATGCAGACCCTTGCAAAACAGTTTGATTGAGTCTCAAAATGGGAAGCCATATTACTCAGATGTTCTGTGCCTAGGTATCTACCCAGGAGAAATAAAAGCATATGTCGACAGAAACACTTTTACACAAATGTTCATAGAAACATTATTCATAACAGTCAAAAAGTGGAAACCACCAAATACCCACAAACTCATGATGAATGGATAAACAAAATGTGGTACAGTCATATAATGGACCATTCAACAGTGAAAAAGAATTCAACACCATGAATGAACCTTAAAGACATCATGCTAAGTTAAAGAAGCCAGTCATATTGTATGATACTACTTAAATAAAATGTTCAGATAGGAAAATCTATAGAGAGGTTGCAGATTAGTGGTTTGCGCAGGGCTGGTGTGAGAAGGAACGGGAATGGGAAGTGACTGCTAATGGCGGCTATTTAGTTTCTTTTGGGGTTGATGAAATGTTTTGGAATTAAGATAATGGTGATGGTTGCACAACTTTGTGAATATACTAAGAGTAGTGGTTTTTAAAGTACAGATTGGTATACTTTAAAAGGGTGTTATGGTATATGAATTATATCTCAATGAGAAAAATTTAAAAATTAGTATTTATATAACATATAATGATTCAATTTCAAATTAGGAAGCACAAAAGAAAAAAGAGAAAAGAAATCCAGAGCAATTTCAAAGAAGTTGGTCATGATCATGGGCCTTTGTCTTCTAGGAGGACCCAGGCCCTGGATGCAATGTAGTCACATACACACATTAGGTCACAGGAAAGAAAGCATTTGATTTCCCATACTGTATGGAAACCTTGTAAGCAACGCATGTTCATTAAAAAGTATTAAATTTTTCCCACAGCTTATTTTAAATACTATAAAATTCTGTCCCCAAATTCTTCTATGGACTATATGATTAACGTTCATGTTTTACTTCCCTGAGACACCAATAAGACGATAATAATTCCACAGAACACAATTCTTGTCCTCAAACTATCCTCATTTAGGGATGCCACTTCCCACCCATCGGACAATCTGATCAGGTAACAGTAGAAACAATGGAAATGTGTAGATCCTTCTAGTGCATTTTCAATGAGTAAAAAGCGTTACACCTCCCATTCACAGAATTGTAGACACCTATAATTTTAGCAACAGTTTATCAACCTAGTGAATACAGGGACCAGGAAAACACCTGTTGTCACCACTACCACTGATTAACCCAGAAAATGCCACCAAAATGGAAGGAGAGAGTTAAGAAATCAATTCCTACTGCTTTAAACCCAAACTCAAAAGTCTCTCTGTGACTTCCAACCTGTTTGGGTTAATCCTTAGACAGGTGGCAACCTTACTTTGAGTAAATTAACCATCCCCTAATTATATAAAAAGAGCTCGCAGGTAATTGACAGGAACACAACTAAATATGATTATGCCTGTTGGGAATATAAAATCTACTCATAACCCTTAAAGATTAAGGGAATAGTGACTTCTATAAACAGATTTTAATTTAACAGAAAATATTTAAAAATAAAGTTTAAGTCTAAAGTCTATTAAGGAATTGAAACAGTCACCCTAAGCAGGTAAATACAGAGATAACTGTGAGAGGGAATTAGACTACCGGAGACTGGTTTTACTCAGAATCTTTTTAACCTTAATCCTGTATGGCTTATTTGAGATGATTTTCCAACCAGATAATAAAAAGCAATTTCATCTAAGTGCTGCAGTCACAGGGTTTTACTGCATGAGGCCCTTCCATGCCCCATTTCCAGATCTCCTCGTGGTGGGGCAGGTACCTCTATCATTTGTTCATTCTTTGGGAAGCATGCTATGCTTCCCTCCATATGTGTACAGAGGCCCCCAGGATGAAACCCAAACTTCTTTCCCCTATTCTCACCAACCTCAAAAAAAGTCAACTTCATAGAGTTGTAGAAGTCGGACTTTCTGTCTTCTTTATAAGCCAAAAAGTGTATTTGTATATTTTCCATAAAAAAAAAGAACAGAAATCACATAAAAGCCAGTATCTCTGAAATAATGTAATTAAAACTCTGAAATACCCATGCTCGGATAAGGTGCAATAATATTATATAAAATATATGATGGGTGAAACATATTCTTTATACTTATACATAAAACATATGTAACCCCGCACAATGTACAATATGCTTTGGAAAAACCAGCATCAGGGTTATCACTGTGACTTCCTATCAGCAGAGAGAAGGAGGTGGATGGAATTCTGGAACATGGGTAAGATAACACTCATGTCAAAAAAAAAAGTCCTTGTCCTCAAACAAGCTAATGAAGCAAGTGATAAGCTAGGGTCAAATTCCCACTTCCACAATCAAAACTTATCACAGGAGCCCTTGAAAAGGGAGTGCATCTGTCATATGTTAATGACTTCAAGCCCTTCACCGAACTTCTAGGTGTATAGGAAAACTTAAAAGCACTTCACAACTCCTTGTGGGTATAATTAGCCTGTTGCAATTGTTGGCAATTCTCATCCTGGGACTTTAAAAGGTCACTCCACTCTTTAAGATACCAAATTTGGAGTCACTCTCCCTTCTGGACAGATTAAGCACACCCTGCAATTAGTATACAGCTGCACCTGTTGCAAAGCTTCTTTCTTCAGTGATGTAAATGGGGACAGTCAACAACATTCTAAATTCTTGGGGGATTATTAGACCTTGGAAACTAAGCAATGAACGAGTCTGATATCTGTTGTTGAGGTGACGAATGGTGGTCACACCCTGACCACACGCAGAAGCCATGATTTTTATTCCCTATAGACAAGCCCAGCTAGCGCAGGCCCCACACTGACTTGAACCTCTCAATCTCATAAGCAGGCAACATGCAGTCTGCTGTTTAACAGAACTATGTTCATGATCTAGCTGAATTTCTACAAAGAACATAAAGAACCCTAAAAAATTTTTTATAAGTCCAACTAACTAATAGAGCATCACTGATTTATCTCAACTTTACTAAATCATGAAGGAAAAATGTTGCTGGTCACATATGGAAGAGAATCTATTTCATAAAGTTTGTAGCTCAAAGCTGCAAATTCTCCTTTAATTTATTAATCCTTTACAAAAGTGTCTACACATTTAATAAATTCTTTGATGTTAATTTCACTGCTATACTACAAAACAACAATATAGATATTTGAAGGATACAGCTTTTAGTGGAAATAAATTTAGAAAAGAGACATTAATTTAAAAAAATCATAAAGTTCCAAGAAAATATGACATAACTGTTAGTAAATAGTTGCTGAGGGAAGTATTAAACATAAAGTCATGAACTACCTTCTTCTCCCTTCCTCCGTCCTCCTTCCTTGCCTCTTTCCTTTCTTTATTTAATGAAAGAGAAGTACAGAGGCCAAGGCTCCAAAGCCCCCTTTCTTTTTAAGCCACATAAATCACTGGTATTTTCCAATAAATCAGAAAAAAAATGATACTTTGGTAGCCGATATATGTGGCCATGTAAACAAATACAAAGTCTTCTTAAATCAGGGATATTGTGCTTAGTAAACCTATTAAGCAAAGCTGCTTATTATCACCACAGCATATAACATATCATCATATATACTTAAGTATATTTCTCCCATATATAATTTCTTTTCAAAACATAATTGGAAGTTTACAAAAGAGGGAAAAAACTTTTTTTCCCAAAA
This sequence comes from Zalophus californianus, assembly GCF_009762305.2. NCBI lineage: Eukaryota > Metazoa > Chordata > Mammalia > Carnivora > Otariidae > Zalophus > Zalophus californianus. The sequence continues at coordinate 79,066,326 of NC_045600.1, read as the reverse complement.
TAGTTATACTACATTATTGTTAAGTAGGTACACTTTCTTCTGTATCTTAAATTACGTGTATAAATACTTTCACAAGGCTGGCTGAAATAATAATATAAAAAATAAATCAGGGAGACTATTTCAAAATTAGCATGACAACTCAAAAGAAGCCAGCAGGACTTGATTACATTCTTACCATTCCCCTCCAAAACATATTTTCACCTGACATTTCACCTGATATATTTAAATAAACATGTTTCTTAGTGAAAATATTTCCTAAAGGGAGATATATATGTAGATGTACATCTACACTTTTATATATATCTCCTTTTAAAAGTCATGGAACTCAATTATGGAATTGCCAATTGTTTTAGTTTTGTTGTGGGGCCTATAGAGTAATCAAATTTAGAAAACTATAAATTATATTTAAATTTATTATTTACAAGCAATTAATTATAAAAAACAGCCAGGTGGCTTTCAATACATAAATTACTGTTAATGACAGAGACCTCATGCTGCTACTGTATTTAGCATTTGCATGTGTCAAGTGCACAGAGTGCGGTATAACTACCCTCTTCAAGAAGGAACTGATCACTGAAGCACAAGGCAGGCTGCCCAAGTTTAGATCACCCCCTAACTAGTTGTTTGAATCCCAAAAAGTCTCAAGGTTTTGACAGTGTTTGCTATAGGAACTTGTAATAATGTTTTGCTAAAACAGCTTTAAAACCAGATAAATTACTAAGCATTAAGTAATGTCTAACAACACTTAGCTACTTAAAGTCCTATCGCTATGATTTAAACATGACCAAAAAAATGTTCAATCAATCCTCACCAAACTTAGTGAAGGATTTACTAATGTCTCACAAATGCAGTTTTTAAAATGTTTGACCCGTTTCCTCCCACCGTGAAACTGCAAAAGAAACAGACAATGTCTTTTCAGGGCTCTGTCTCCCTATTTTTTTAGCCTTTTATAAAAGTGATTGTTCCAACTCTACAGCAGGTGTAATTCCCTTCCAAAGGGAATGAAGAATTTAACCTCTTTATTCTGAGGTAAAGCATGAGTTTCAACGATGTAACAGGAGAAAAGGACCTCACACTGTTACCCTGAATTAATTAATTAATTAAATACCTTGGACAAATAAAAACACATACCAAACACAAAGAGAAAATAAAAATAAAGGAAAATTTTCATCATACTTCAAACCTGAACTCAACCAGAGGCCTAAACAAGCAATTCCATCTGCTCTACCATTACCAACGGAGAAAGGGCAGTTTTATAAAAATCTGTCTTGAGCTGTAGGACGAAATTCTGGAATTACTACAGTCCCCTTTCTTTAAAAAAAAAAAAGTTGGTTTTTTGTTTTTGTTTTTTTTTTTAATTTTTTTGATTAACTGAAAATCCCATATTGAGCCACTTCTCTGGTATTCAAGGACTAGCTAGTTTAGTTATCTAACCCTTCACTCTTCTGCCTCCCCTAAAAAGTCTCTGCCTTTCAGGAATTTTATCACTTCCTACCAACCACCAGGTAAGTGGGTAATGGAACGGACTGGGAGGAAATGTAAGTGTCTTTAGCCTCTTAGTAGTTAATCTACATTTGAAGAGCCCAGAGAAAAGAAGGGTATAAAATAATGGCTAATAGTTTTAAGGAAAGAGAATCTATACACTCACTCAGTATGTGAATAAAGTAACAAAATGTCCTTTTTCAGCCAGCAGACAAGAACTAACTCACTCAAATTATTTTTGGCCAAAATCATCATCCTGGAGAAGGAGTGAGGCTTGTACATTCATCCTCAATGATGCTGCCTTTACTCAAAATAGAACTTATCTTTAGGGATCACTTTAGAACCACTTTACGAGTCACACAAGCAAGTCAACTTCATAGTCACAGCTCGTATCTTAACCAAAATACAGGGTGGCCACCAAGACTAGAAAAACAGACATACAATAAAAAGTTTATTCATTACTGAATTGCAACACGTGGCAAAATAATTAGGTTTCCAGACCTTGTGGTCACCCGCCCTCTTATTTATCAAACCTCCTGATGTTTGCCTATCTCCAAATACCAGATCGATTCCCAAAGTGTCACTACTGAAGATATTTAAAAGATTGTGCCACATGCTCTAAAAACACCTGCTAATGTGGAACCCCAAAAGCACTTTGGTTATCATTAGAATGTGTGTCCAGTAGGAGCCAATATTCGTCCTATCACTTTTTTTTTTTTTAATGAGTCATTATTTGGTGGTAATACATGAGAGGGAAGAGGAAAGTTCAGTGATACGTGGACATTAGAAGAGCTAAATGGAAGCCAAGAGACAGAGTGCCTAATAGCTTGGCAGGCGCTGGGGGACACTACCTACCGAAACTACCAGCACCTTCCATGGGAGTGCTCAGAGGCACTCGTGAGTACATATGATTAAGAATTAAATTCACACTCTGATTTCACACTCCTTTTCTCGTACTATTACACAGTAAGTTTCAACAATATAACAAGATTTTCCATGTTTTTCTAATCTAAACTAGGAAAAACAGCTTTATCACCACAAGTAAAAAATAAATTTGAGAGCTGTATATCAATAGCAGTCTGAGAGTTTTGGTGTGTGAGGTAAGCAAATGATTCAGTGATGCTGTGTGCAGGGCATGGTAATGATGAGTCTTCAGAGGGAAGTCTAAAAAAGCCAGTCTGCAGTGCTGTCTGTTTTTGTGATGCTGGAGGCTCTGCAGTGGTTGAATTCATTGGCACCATGTACCAGGCAGGATATGAAGATTTTACTCAGAGGGTTAGGGGTTCTAGTCCCAGAGAAGGCCAAAACCAAAGGCCCAGTGGAGACTGTTAAGATAAAGCATCTTAACATGAAAAGGAAGTTGAAGACTTTCTACTTTGGAAACTGCCATGATATTTCAGACATTATGGCAGGTTGAGTAAATCAAAAAAGAGTCCTCCAGAAACAACACAGGCAGTTCATGGGGTGAATACCCTGTAGCTGCCCAGTTGTAAATCCCCTGAAGGGAAAGTTCACTGGGGCTTAAAAATAGGGGGCAGATGACTTCAGGGGGTCCAATTTTGTAGAATGAACATGCCAAAAATCATAAAGGCACCTATTTCACATGATCCGGGTTTTAAGGATAGTAGTAGTTTCCATCTGAACCATGTGAGCTATATGGCTCAGATTATGAGAAGAAAATGGGGAACAGGGAAAAAAAAAAAAGCCAAATCTCTAATTACAAGCCTGCCTCGATTCTAGCTGTGGCAGTTTCACACAAAGACCCCCTTGCAGTCCAAGTTACACTTTCCTGGGGGCAGAACATTTAAACATGGTCGCTAGTGTCAAACCTTAATGAAATCCTGGTTGGTAAGGCCACTCATACTCTAAAAGGAAAACTATTCCTCACCCCACGGAATGTTAGTACTTCACCATAATTTGCAGTCCAGTAACTGCTGGAAAGGACCTCTTGATCATTTATATCGGGGACATCAAAACACTGTAGCATTGCTTCCTAAAAATAATAGAAAGAAATTACTTTGAACCACATGAAGCAAATCTACTGACTCTCTCTCAAGGATTAAAGTCAATAGCTGTGTTAGAATTCATTGAAACTGGGGGTGGGGGGAAGACAAAAATAATAACAGATCCAAAACTCTATCTACAAATGTTAATAGGCCCGAATTCTTCCAGGATCGAATTTCTCTCACCCAGTTTTACACCAAAGTTTGATAAACTACGAAAACTCTATTTCGATGGAAACCGTAACACCACTACCAGCTTTTTTGGTGTAAATGACATTAGTTAGTATCTTTTGCATGTGGCTGCAGATTTTTATATCACTCTCAAAGTACTTAGTTAATATCGAAATTTCTACTAAACCAAGCCATAAACAAATCTTCAACTGAAAAGCTCTGTCTACCCCTCTATAATCTGTTACCTGGAAAAAAAAGCAGAAGGTCTCTCTAGCCACCTAATCACCATATCAATGACACATGCCACAAGAGAGAAGCACTAGTTTATTTGATTGATCATGGTAGATAAACTCCAAATAACAGAGAAATTAACAAATGCTTGACATTTGCTCAACATCCATTATTCTGACACTGCTTTCAGAATTTCAAAGCCTGGGAGTATGCTTAATCAACATTCATATTCCCTTGTGAGCCACAGGCACCATATTGCACCCCGCCTTCGTACTGATGAAAACTGCATATTGGCCATTTCCAAAATGTTCTGGGACTCCACATAGGGCCCCTTTTCTCTCTTGTTCCTGCTCTGCAGTTTTCTTTTAAACACTTCCAAGACAAAAGCATCTGCCAGTTTTTCTCTCTAGGGATGTATGCAAAATGAACTTAACAGTTTTAAGGCAGGAGTAACCCTCACATCTAAATTCATTCATAGGACAGAAAAGGGCCTAAGAGGCCTCTCCAGGGACAAAACCCTGCTGAAATTCTCCCCACACACAACAGTGGGAGTTTTATAAAATCTAAGTCCAGACAATTTCCAATTCAAATGCCCAACATAGCATGACCTTTGTCAGATCTCTGAGCCCAAGATGCACCCATGATTTTTTATTCTAACTAGCACAGACATTAGACAGGGCACTACTGCTAAGCAGGAGGTTCAATATTTGCATGCTCTTCTATTGTGAAAATGTAACAGTGACAGCACTGTGTCAAATTCTTTTCCCTCTAGAACTTTAACACCATAGGAGAGGCATGGCTGACAGATGACTCCCCAACATCTGTGTTATGTACACTGCACAGCTGAGGAGCCCTGGATCACTGTCAGAACATCGCAGAGATGACCTGTGCCTTTCTTATGCCTTCTTCTTCTCCCTGCCCACCCCCGCAAACATATATATAAATATCTACAATACAAATTGTGCGATTTTTAACAAAATGTAAAAATGGCAAGACAGATTAACATAATTTATAGTCATTAAGCTGTTCACGTAGCAGCTCAACATATGTTGTATAAATGTCCTATACCGAATAATTTATCAGATCTGACACAGTGCACATCATATTGTTTTATTTAACACACTTACTAAAATTTCATGGATCAAACATCACTTCTGAAAGCACAGAGAAAGCACTAGAAAATATTTATTCATCTCCCGTGATTTACTTTGATTACCCTTACAGCTACATGATAAAGTGGAACTCACAAAATTACAAGGTTAAGGTTTACACCGCCATTGCTTCATCTACTAAAATATAACAAATGGCTCCATGTCTGTGTTATATTTTACTTTCATTTAGTGTTAAGTAGTACACTAGGCTAAGCACTTAGCTGCCTACTGAATATTTTAATATTTTTAAATAGGACTTAAACATCCTGACCCAGGGAGTGGGAGCTTAAGAAACAATCTTAGGAAAGAATAGCAACTCCTTTGTATGGTACTAGACAGAACAGTAGTGGCCAAAATGAAGAAACACACCTTTGAATTCTCTCCTCCTCAAAAGAGATCATAGAGGGACGCCTGGGTGGCACAGCCGGTTGAGTGTCTGACTCTTGGTTTTGGCTCAGGTCATGATCTCAGGGTCATGGGACTGAGCCCCGAGTCAGGCTTCATGCTCAGCACAGAGTCTGCTTCAGATTCCCTCTCCCTCTGCTTCTCCTGCTAGTGCTGTCTCTCTCTCTCTCAAAGAAATAAATAAGTCTTAAAAAGAGAGAGAGATCATAGAAATAAGCATTGGCCCATATTAGAAAGTTAGTAGGTATTCACTGACTGCACAAAGGACCACAATACCACGGTAGGTTCTCAAGGAAAGAGTTGGAAGATAAAATGACATGAAACACATGGCTCCTAACCTTGAGGAACTCAATCAAAAAGAAAGCAAAAGACAGGAACGTATACATTCCAAATGAACAACAACAACAAAATTCTTAGTGGGTCTAAACCAATATTCAAATATTCAAAGGACAAAAAAAAAAAGTAGGGGAGGGAACAGGAGAGAGGGAATTAGACATTGGCACTCAAGACTCTAATTCATCATCAATTTTCCTTTAAAATGTTTCATCTGGAGACAGGTCTCCCAGGCAAGGAAGATGAGATGAAAAGGAAGATATAAAGATCAGAGATGGGAGATGAGAGCCTGAAGTAGAAAAGGCCAATATAGCTCTTCAAGAAAATCACAAATGTTCGTTGGCCTGATCATTTTTGAGAAAACCATTAAAAATTTTACCAGATCAAGTGCCTTGGGAAAGAATACTAAGGAAAAAAACAGAAACAAAAAACAAAATCTGTTTCAATTTCCAATGAACTGTTTGGTTTAAAATGCAGTAAAAAGAGATGAAGACAAGAAAAAGATCTTTCTCAGGAACTAAGTTTTGTTTTCAGTTATAAGTGATAATCACCCCAAGATATCTACAAAATAATCATCTTCCCACAAGGATTACTCTCAGGTACCCAAAGAGCCTCCATCTGTTTCAAGGTGTAGACACGGCAGTCCAGAAGCAAGGCTTAAGTTTCCCCAAAACTTTGCCTTACCACCATCATGTGACAGGCGAGCTGACAATCAGTGAGATACTTCATGTGCAGTAGAAACCCACAAAGCCATATTATATTGTCTTACAAGTCCAGCAGCAGAGTGACTCTAGATGAGTAACAGGTCACTGTAAGAATACCGAAGGGTCTCTCATACTGCACCCTCAGAAAGGAAAGATAAAGACTATGAAGTCAAATAGAGTTCAGTATAAAAACAGTAAAACTCCAATCTCGCAAAAGAAAAGAATGAATAAGAGGGAAATAATCTTGCTTAGTTTCATGCACGGTGAGAATGGCACCTGAAAAATCATCGGTAAAAAACAATTTAACCCTTGCAGCTTTATGTCAGAGCAAAACCACCTCACCCATATTGAAGGGTTTATATGAAGACGAGCTGTAGCAGTAATAGATAGCTTTTAAAATGGGCAGGGAGGGAGGCATGCATCAAAAAAAATTCAACAAGAGTTAATTGAGCACACTGAAGAAAAGAACAACGGGTTTGAGTGTTGCAAATTCTTGCTGGGACCCCTATCATCACCATCACTCTGGTATTTTATTTCTAGACAAGAAATATGTTTTACCTTTCTGAGATTATTTTCTGGTTACAAGCCAACCATTATGAACCTTTCAGTGAATCACTGAATAGGGCACTTAAAGGGATAAACAATTATAAAAATAACTCTGTCACAAGTGCATACATTTTATTTTATTTAGTGATGTAATAAGCTTAGGGGCATATATCAGGTCCAAAATGGTCTTGGTCATTAATTTAAGCAATAAATCATAGGTCTTGCCAACAATGACGGCAAACAGATGCTAACAAGGAAATGTATTATTTAATATTGCCATGTGTTATAAAAATGTAAGTGTGTTTAAGACATGTCTTAAATTTTTATAATAATATGCATTTAATACATTACTGTTTTGACACATGCAGGAATCAGATTTATAGGTCCCATTCCGTAGCTTCTTCTTCTGTGAACATGAGAGCATATTCTGTATTTTTTTTTTTAAACAAGAGGGGAAACCCTTAAAGTGCATGCTTGCAACAATATCTAATTGGTTGTCTTGCTGTTTTGTAGTAAATAATGTCAACATTGAAACTCATTAAAAAGAATGAATCTACACACTTTGCCGGAATACAAAAAGAGAACGTTTTAAAATTACAATTTTTAAAGAAACACTATAGTCTAAGAGCACTCTTTAATCAAGATGACAACTACTTTTTTTCATTCATTTTGAGCTGTTCTGCATGACACCAGACAAAAATATACTAACTTGATTAATGAGTAAAGTTCAACGTTAAAAAATGTGGAATAACTAGGTAAGAAAAATCCCACTTTATATTTATATCTTCATGCAAAATTCCTAAGAATCAAACAGTATCTCAAAACACAAACTAATTTAAAATTGAGTCTCTCTATCCAAATTATGCCAAACCATAATATTCACCTTCTAAAATTTCCTTTCTGATCAGAAGGCTAACATCTCTTACCAGTAGGTTCAAGCTTCCTAAGGAAAGGGCCTGTGAGAGAAGGGAATTAGGGTATAAAGAACTAATCAAAAGCCACTTTAAAAAAAAAAATGAAAGGGAGCTTTTTTACATTAACAAGATGCCAACTCTGCTAGAAGCATTTTTTATTTGCACATTATTTTGTCTGGGTGTCCTTTTCCATCAACTCTCCCAACTGCCGACATGGTCTTCCCCCTTTCTTATGTAGGCAAGAGTCCATGCTTTAGAACACTTGAAGAAGCAGTGCTTGGAGTATGGAAACTAAATTTTCTTCATTAAATCTACTGAAGCAGATATTAAAAATGCATTTAATATACTGGCGATGGTCGGTGGGCACCGCTGACTGTGACAGGCCGGTTACTGATGATGTGCCGTCAGATGGCCTTCTCAGCAGGCGCCTGGGTCTCAGGCTGCTGAAGGACAGCAATATCTTCCCTTGTGTGTAAGCTCTATTCATCTCCCAAGTATTTACTAAATCACAGGCCTCTGCACACATAGCCCACGTTTCAGAGTATGCTAACAAATGATGGATGGCCTCGTCAATTCATTATGTCCTGAAAGCATGGTTTCCTGCCATTCCAATCATCAAACCTCAGTGCTTCAGAGCTGATCAGTCCCAGGGAATATATTTTGCAGGCTCGATTAAAAGAGTAGAAGTTCTTTCCATTAGAGGCTCTGACACTCTCCCCCCAGCTGTTTGTTGCTTCTAACAATTATTTGGGCAGAATATTCACTAAGTTCAGACAATATTCAGATAATATAACACTGACAGGTTTTTTTTCTTTCTGTTTGCTAAGATGTAATTTACCTATGACAAAACAGTTGAGATATTTAAGAGTGAAATTTGTGTTTTAAAATAATTTTCCTTTTATGTACAGCAAGAAAAACCTTTAAAATATTTTATATCATGTAATATTTTAATGTAAAGGCATTAGTGGATACATTTCAAAGGAACTTTCAAGGGAATAACCAGTCTCTAAATCATCTAAACCTTTTAAGACAATAATTCATGAGAGTTCTGTTAATTACAATCTAGATAAAGGTACAAACTACTTAAAAATTCTTCTGACAGTTCCAAAGTTAGATAATAAGAGTTCAACTTGTCAAAGAAATAAACCTCTTAAAAGAAGATATATTTTCATTTCCAAGGTTATATATGTCAGTTGTCTTTTCTTTAAGCCATTAAGAACATTTTTATTTTTAGCTATGGCTTATCTATGGAACAGAAAATAATAGCACACTCATACCTTTCACTCAGAAACAGTAAACTTTATAAATAAACGGACAAACTTACCACAACTAAACAGATAGCTGAGCTTTGAGGAAATGGGGTAGTGTTAAAGAGCGAAACAACTTGCTATAAATAAGCTCCTGAAAATGCTAAAAATTAAAAAAAAAAAAAAAAAGTGCCAGACTCCCATTTAGCCAATAGCTAGGTAGGCTCTGAAGTACCCACAATCAGCATAAGCTCTGCCATTCACCTCAACCTTGACCTCAAGATTAAGCTCACTTTTATTGCGCACAAAGGTCACCTGTATTAGGTCAAAATTCAAAGTCCCTTGTCAGAAAAGGTTGATATATTCCAACCTTTTCTTCTCCATGCATCAAATTTTTCATGGTAAAGTCATATTCAGCAGACAGTATATTCAGCAATTTATTGTGCCATTGTAATACAGTGCAGAATACAATTGTCCAAAAAGCTATAACATGAATAAAATATTTTTCATGACAATGTACCAAATCTAGACTCCTTACACACCCTTAACAGATGAAATAAAACTAACCAAGTCTCGTTTTCACACTTCAGAAGAGTTATAAGGAATTGTCCTCAAAATACATTCCATAGTACAATTATGACTTTTCCATTACCTTTGGCTACAGGCACTATTTTTCAGAGTATCATTCAAATTTTTAAGTATTATTATATTATTATTATTATTTTTAAACACAGTGATTTCTAACCAGTTTTAAAACCTTTATTCCAATCTGGTCTAAGTAGCTTAAGTGAAGTATGAAGTAGGTCTAAACCTAAAAGCCTCTCCTCAACCTAGAACCTAGAAGATATGCTCTACAATAAACAGAATAGAAAAAGAAGGGGAAGAATTACTATCTTGCCCAATTCATTATTATTCTGATGATATGATCAGCAGAACTGCACAAATAAGATAAATTAAGCAAATTCTTTGCAGGCAGCATTCTAGGATACACTGTAATTAATAATAACCAAAGCCTTAAGGGGCAATATTATTCTCTGGTTACAAGACATTTGTGTTTTAAATTTTTCTTTAAAAAGTTTATGCAATTTCTTTGTGTTTACCACAAGATCTTTTCATAATCAGTATTAGTAGCATGAATAGATTTTAAGATTGTTTAAAAAACACTCATTCTTCAAATTTATTAATACCTATATTAAACACTAAAACCAGTGTTTAAAACACTAAAACCAGTGTTTACACTCATATTATGACCTGGAACATCCCACAAAATCTCCATGCCCTGGAAGACTTACACCTGAACTCACATAATTACTGGACTCCAGCTAGTTCCTGGTGGCAGAACCCTGACTACAAAACTGGTATTCATCCTAATATCTTTCATAAATTCATAACCACCTTGCTATCAAGGTAGGGCAGGAATATAAAAGTATTCCAGAATATGGAAGTTTATATTTGAGGAATAATTAGACAAGAAAATACTTAAAAATTTTCAGGTTTTAACATTCTCACTTACTCCGGGGGGGCGGGGGGGAAGAAGAATCAACCTAAACCTACATATCCTCATCTGTCATCCCAAAAAATATCCCATCTTGGTTGCCACTATCATCTAAGGACTTTACTGTAATTGACTAAAAGTAGGTTTCCTATTATCCTGGGAGTAAATGAACAACACTTTGGAAACCTAGAAAATAAAGGGGCTGGTTTTAGGCAAAATTTTTTCAGTTCTGATGTCCTGAGTCTAATTATTATTAGCATAAATACCATTGCAATGAGCATCCTTAAATCAATAATGGTAACAATAACAGAAACAGCAAAAATTTATTCAGCACAGTATTAGGAACTTTGCCACTCATTTTATATGTACTACCTCATTTCAAGTTCGTAACAATCCCATTTTATAAATGAGGTACCAAGACATGAAGAAGTTACCCAAGGTCACCAGCAAGTAACTCATGAAGCCAGAATTCATATGTCTATTTCCAGAACCAAGCTCTTTAAGCCAATTCATAAAACTGCCTTTACAACAAAAACCTGAACCACCTTCTGGAGTTCCCAATAATGGGTTTTGCCTCCTATCGATTTATAAAATAATTAACCATAAGCAGAGAGAGCTAATAAAGCACCCAAGGTCAAGCACAGGTTATGACAACTCTGCCAAACAACACCACCTGGCCAGCCCACTCATGTGGGCCTATCCCCACGAAGAATTTCTCTTGTTATTCTAAAATGCATATATTCTTGCCTAATGTTAATTTTATTGTCCATTTGTTTTAGCTATACACTGTCATATTACTTTATTACTGACACTTTAAATGTAGAAAAGAAACACATTTGAACACGGGATAATTGAATCTTTATAAAATTGTACAAAATCAAATTATAATCAACTGGGTATCTTCCCATTTGTTTTTCATTATAATTATAGAGATGCCTTATTTTCTTTTTATACTGGAGTGACTGCCAACTGAAGACGTAACAGCTAAGCTTGAAGTTTCTCAAAAAAATAATTTCTGACATGATAAACCCTCAGGTATACCATTGGAACATTTCCAAATTCCTAGAGAGAGAGTAAATCACTGTAATATCTCTAAAGTTAGCTAATTAATCTATTTCTGAAAGGAATCAATTCTCCTTAAATGAGACATACATATGTGGCTTTTTTTCTTTTTTAACCAGGCAGCACTTTTCTCAGGTCAGTTCAAGCAAATGTCCATTATGATATATATCATAATACCAATAATATACTAGGTACTGCTAAGGCTCACAACTAGCATTTTAGTTCCCACATTAACTATGGTGGGGAAAAAAATATATGTATCCTCTCTTTAGACAAAAAAAAAGGGGGGGGGATAGCCCAACAAAAATACTGTAAGAATAAATAAAATATAGATGTAAGCATTTTGAGCCCTTTTAGAAAAAAAGCTGTAAAAAAAAAGAATAAACTGGGTTAAGAAAATTCTGGAAAAGACATGTTAAAGGGCCATAATGTACAATGCAAAAGTCTCAAATTGGTGATGGTATGCAGCGGTGTGGGGGGCTTAAGAAATGCCTTTGGTGGCAGTGGGGAGAGCCCAGATTTGTCACACGTTAGCCAATTTCTGGGGTGTAAACACTCCTGCCATGGCTGATATTAAGCTACTGGATGTGAGGTCACAGCTTGTAGAGTCAGGAAAAGATACTTATCAACAGCTCTCACAAGCCAGAAAGAGCCTGCTCCAGCACCCACTGGCTGTGGGCCAAATTCAGCCCACAGACTTGTTCTGTTTGGCCAGGAAACCATTGGCCCACAGGGTCTTTAAAAATTCCAACAAAGTGACAACATTTAAAACTCAGAATATTTCTTCTAAAAAGTGAGATAGAGAGCTGCTTTCTAGAGAATAAAAGACCCAGCGGCACAGGGCATAAGGTGGCAGTTGCCACATTAGTACCCACGACTGTCCTTTCCCTTAGCCACGATCCCAACCAGGCCAGCTTCATTCATTCACTCCTTGTTGGTACCTGCCTGGCCCCTCAAGAGACAGGAATCTGAGATCTGGTTAAAGAGCACAAAGGGAGAGTTTGACCTCCAGATGTGTAACTTTGTTCAAATCACCTGGTGGCACTCTTCCCTCGGTTTCTGCATCGACAACATTAACTGATTTGACTAGATGGTGGCTAATTGGTATCTCAATCCAACACTCTAGAAGTCACTGAATCTAAAATAATAAGAGAGGTATGCAGGTTCCTCTGGAGGAACTTTTGTGATTTGCACCGGAAGAGTCTCCAGCATGTCCACCACAGTGCAAATAAAAATTCAAACGTATAAACTGGAGGTTAAATGTATTTTATTTTTACATATGTATTTTAGTTGGCCTCAGGAAATAAGAATCCAGATAATGTTGACTTCGCCAGTTAAGAAATGATGTTTGTGAGCTATTTGTTACATCTAAACTGTAAGAGTCTGTGGGGTTTTTTAATGCTATACAACGAAGAGTCTCTCTCACAGCCCCAGTCCATTTACTATCGTAGCTAAATGGGGCTTGAAGTGCAAGTTAATTTCAAATTTTATTAGCTTTCCCTACCAATATTATTAGCAAAAACAAATAGCAGTGTAATATACCTTGAGCAAAAGATGGTATCAGCTTGGAAGAGTTATAGACAGAAACAAAAAAGAGGAAAAAAAATCGCCAGTCTAATTTTACATGTGATTGTAGGAAGATGCATTTAAATGACGCTTTACTCTCCCACGTTCCACCTACCAAGAAGGCTATCCCTACAAAGAGCCTTATTCCCCTACTAGTCTTAAACACCATTCTATAAATTAGAGAATCTCAGGAGGCTAAGGTGTGGCACAGCCATGAGTGACAAACCACAAAGAGATTTCACTCTGTGTTTCTATTCATGCTGGCCCTGGAGTTGGGTTCCCACAGCATTCCTAGATTAAACATCCCCAGCTCTGACCCTCTGAGAATGATCACAAATATTCATGACAAACATAATTCATGAGTTTGAGAAGTATAAATCTGAATCTTTCATACCACTAGCCTGATTTGGGGAAGACCACATCAATCAGCTACTAAGTGAGCTTAACCAAACACCTGCACCACAAAGCTTTAGACCTTTGCCATCCTCTCTAGTGCTCGCTGCATGTCTGGAGATTCCATCAGTCATGAAGTGATAACCCTGGTAAGTATCAAGGGAGTGCTATGCCTCCTATTTCCTAAAACAGGATAAATACAAGATCAGAGTTTACAGCTCATCCTTTCTTGAGCTTGGAGCAAAGGACAAGTCTCAACAATAATAAAAATAAACATGTGAGAAATAGAAGAGTTATGTTGGAGGGGAGAGAAGGGTGACAACATACCATGTATTTTTAAGCCTTAGTATTGTAAATGACTACCACTCCCAGGACATCCTCAGAAAAAGCCCAAGCTTTATACGGAATCACTCCAATTAGCAGGTGCCAGCACCTGGTCAGGGAAAGACCCAGTACTACTTATTTGACTGAATAACAGTATCAAAAAACATGAATCCACTTACTTTTTCCTCTGCTTGTACTGCTTTCTCAGATTCAAAATATTTATTCCCATGGTCTTCAAGTTATTTCTCTAAGTTTAAAAGTTTTCAAACATTTTAAGCAGCTGAATCTCAATACTGAAAACACATAAAGGAAATAAGGAAATAATTCTTAAGATATTTTAACATTTTACTTTGGACAGAAAATTGCAGACCTCTCCATTATCTCAATGATACTGCAGGTATTTATCAGGTCACGATTTGAATACCAAACTTAGGTTAAAAGACAAATAAAAAAACTTTATGCACTGTCCTGAAACCAGAAGGAACAGAAAAGATCAGCCCTCAGGCAAGAGAAAGCGCTTGAAAAAGTTGACAATGTCAATCCTGTCACTGTTCCCTGGCAAGAAGGAAGCTTTGAGTTACGAAGAAGAACTATTAACTCTTAAATACATTATATCAAGATGCCTCCTGAAAGGTAGGGATGGAAAGAAAAGTAGAGGCAGGTATTTAGTACCCCAAAGTGGCCAGGAAAGGTTTGGACTTCTGACCAGCTATTACTGTCTTTAATACACAAGGCACAGACTCTCTATGCTGGTCTCGAAGCCCATGGAGCAAGCAAACCATCCTGGAACTGGCTGTGTGCTCTGTTCCCCTAAGAAATGGAGACTCGTCTTTCAGTTAGAAGCTGTACCCCAACACCTTTACTGTGTTCACTGTGTACCAGCTCATGATAGAAGAAATCTAACAGCAGAAAGAGAGAAAGACACCTTGAATTAAACATTTGAAAACATTTCCTCTCAGGAAAAAGCCAACTGAAAATAAAGGAAAATTTATTATTTACCCATCTCCCATATCATTTTCACACCGGTATATAACTTTTATATGTTAAGGTCACTTTTCCTACTTAACTCTGGAAAAGTACTTGTATATTGATTGTTTTGTTTTTAAGGAAAATTCAATCAATATGGCAAAACTGCACAAAAGGTGTAATAAAAACATACTGGTAAATTCAGTCAACATTTGCTGAAAGTCAAATAATAAGATATTATTACCCTAAACATCCATGGAACATTTTTCTCCTAGGGAGATATATAATTCCTCCTTATTGTGTCTGTAAACATTCTGATATGAGTTATTACTTAGTAGACTAAAGTTTGATGTCTGAATATAGACTTTAAAATGAAGTTAATAATCTAATAACATGAAAACTTCCCCCCTCAAACTAATAAGAAATAGCATCAGCATGGGTTCTTCTCAAGATAACATTATCTGAGGTTTTCTCCAAATACTCTTTCATAGAAATTCAAGCTACTTTTGCAACTATGCAAATCCAAAAAGGCACAGATATCTGATCAAAGCACAAGGTGCCATATCCTTAATAAAATAACCTTCCAGAAGAGTCTTTAAAGCTAGGTGTACAATGCAACAACAAAATAAAAACCTGAAATCTTATGAAATAAAAAATCATATTTTAAAAGATGACTAAAGGAAATACAAGAAATAACCATATTCTTTTCTTAGGCCACTTTTTAGGCCAATTTCTTTTCCAATTTGCCCTAAAGATCAAAAAAATACTCCTAGATATATTTCCTAAGTATATGAGTACTATTTTTGAAAGTCATGTAAATTAGTTATATTTCCTTAGCAAAACCACCAAAAGAATTTCCAGCCCAATAAAAGGCTGATTTTTTTCTCCCTTTACAAGCTAGTCTCACCCATTATTCTGGAACTCAAGTGCACCACAACATTATCAAAAGAATAGAAAATTGACCACAAATTGAGAACCAACTATCAGTTCAACTTTGAGAACAAGGCAAATAGGAATAATCTTCCAATTTAAGTAAATCACTACTAATTATAGACTGCAATGTGCTACTGTAATTCTTAAAAATCAGTGCATCTGGGTTCAAAAGTTTGGTTTTGTTTTTTTCTAAATGACGTTATATATTACTATGAAAGATTTGGAAGACAAGTTTCTGATATCTGGGCCATATTCAACTAATGATTAAATCCATGTGTTCAGAGCCATATAATCAACTGATCCGTATCAAAGCAAAATTTTGTTTTATATGTTTCGGAAGGTTAGTACTCAGACATTTCTTCTACTGTAGGCCAGCTACTAAATCCTAATAATAACCATAATCATATTTACCATCCATTAACTACTTATCAGAACGTCTACACTATGCTAAGTGTTTTACATGCCTTATTTTACTTAATCCTCACCACAGACTTAAGGAACTGAACGGCAAAGGCAATACACAGAGTAAGAGTCTGCAGCCGGACCCTGCCTGGGTTTGAATCCCTCTTCTACTTCTTAGCAGTGAAGCTCTGTCCCTTTTTTTTTTTTTTAACAGATGAGGCAACTGTGACTCAGACAAAAGTGGCAAAACCAAGTCATTCCCCAAGAGCAAATTGTTATAGGAAGCAAAAAACAATGGAATACAAGACTCCCCATGGATCAAGAGAACAGCTTAAAATGCATCACTGGAGGTGGGAGGTAACATTATTCAGAAAAGGGTAACTGTAGTCAACAGCAGCACCAAAATAAACTAAGCCACCCTGAACAAAGGTAAAACTTAAATAAAATTGTGCTTGTCCCAAGCAAGTCCCTTAGCTACTCCACTCCTAACCAGACCAGACCCTAGGTCCACCATCAAGTACCACTAAGTTCTACCCTGGCAAATACACAATACAGCCAGCCCCAACTCCAGTTTTCAGGTAAAAGTAGGTGAAGATCTCAAGAAAATGAACCAACTCCATTGGTTTAAATACAGGGAGCCCAGCCAAACAAGTTTTTAACTACTCCTTGTGAGATTTATCTAGGAACAGCCTCATATGAGTAAATGGTTGCCTATACTATGATCCAGGAGTGGAAAACAGTAGATATTGTGGGCCAAGAGAGAAAACATACTTAAGAACGGGGAAGGCACTCTTAGAAACAGCTGAGCCAGAATCTCTAAGGGAAAAGATATAGCAGCAATGTAAAGACACTTACTTGCTTAGAGATGTATGGTATCAAGAGTTTGACTTCTGACTCGTTAGTATAGGCATAAATAGCAACCAAATAACTAATGCACGGCAAGGGAACTCAGGGAAAAATTAAATTTGTGCCAAAGGGCTCAGTTTACCAGCAAAAGAATTTCTAACCAAGGTATATCTCCTCAAAGAAACCCACTTGATTCAACATACATGTACTAAATGCTCCACAAATTCTTTGTGGATTCTGTGATTCTAATAATTTATGGCTACTGGATGTGTCTTAAACTCTTTCCTCAGACTACAGGTTATTCAAAATTAATGACTACAATGTCTTATCTGTTTTCTAAAAAATACTCGAATAGTGCCACAGACACAGTGAGCACACAGTGAATTATGACAGACCAAATGCCAAGAGAGGTGAATGAACTGCAAGTACCAGTGAAAATCATGGGCTGACTGTGTGATGGATTGTTTCACATGAAATGGTGGTAATAAATGATATTAGCTGAAAGAGTATTCCAGTGAGAGAAATAGAAAATCACCATTAGGCAAATACCGGTAATAACAATTTCAAGCAAGAACCACTGATGGATGCTTATATCAACAGAAAAATGTGATATGAGAAAAAGAATATTTGCATAGACTCAAAGGATATCCCCACAAGGTAATTATTGGAAAGGGAATAGTAGTAATTTTATAATGGAGAAACTTGGCAGACATCACACCTTAACCAAGTGAATAAGGTTAACCTCACCAGCAATAAGATATAAAAAGTCATACACCCCGATATGATGTACTGAGAAGGGTACAACAGCACTTCTGGGGGTATTTTTGCCAAAAAGGTTTACCCTCAATCTAATCATGACAAAACATCAAGTACAAACTTAGGGACATTCTACAAAATAATTGGCCAGTATTCTTCAAAACTGTCAAGATCATAAAAGACAAAAAATAATGGTAAGGAACAGCCACCAACTGGAGGAGCCTAAGAAGACATGACGACTAAATGTAATGTGTGATCCTGGAATAGCAAAGAGATGTTAGTGAAAAATCTAGCAAAAGTTCAAAACAGGCCTATAGATTAGTTAACCGAACTACATTAAAATTAATTTCCTGATTTTTATAATTGTACTATGGTTATGTAAGATGTTAACACTAGGGGAACCTAGGTGAATGGAATATGGGAACTCTCAAAGAATGACTAAAATCAGATACATATGTAGTGTTTAGGCAGGAAAAAAAATGTAAAATATAACCTGACTGGGTTGGGGGCTTCTACCTGAATAAGGAGGTCCAGGAAATAAGCTGGGAGATGCAAATCAATGAATGTATCCTCAGCGAGTACTTAAATACAGTATGCCCTATATTCTTGGGCCCAAAGGGTCCATTACCTGTAAAACTGCAGATCAGAAAAGAATAGAAGGAGGGTGACTTTTGGAGTTGTACAATATTAGACACCATAAAGCCCTATCCCTTCATTTTAAATTGAACGATTATATAACCAGAGGGTTAAGAGGACTGCCCAGGCTCAACCTAGTGACTTGTAAAGACATAAATTTGTAATTTCAGTGAAAACAAGGAAGTCATGGATAAGTGAGGCTAGCAAGTAGAAGCCACAGTGAGTGTATGGGGGTGGTGGGGATTAAACCACATCTTTACCTTTGAGCTAGACAAATTAAAAAATTAATAAGAAACAAAGCCACAAAGAATCTAGAAGGAAATTTAGGTGAAGATTTAGTTTTCATGTCTTAGGACAGGACAGGACTTTCTCAGCAAAAAAAGGATAAACTTAAAGTTAAGCATACAAAAAATAGAAAAAGGGGCACCTGGGTGGCTCAGTCAGTTAAGGGTCTGCCTTCGGCTCAGGTCATGATCCTGGAGTCCCGGGATCGAGTCCCGTATCGGGCTCCCTGCTCAGCGGGGAGTCTGCTTCTCCCTCTGACCCTCCCCCCCTCATGTGCTCTCTCTCTCTCATTCTCTCTCTTTCAAATAAATAAATAAATCTTTAAAAAATAAATACATAAATAAAAAATAGAACAATATTTAAAAGCAAACAACTGGGAAAATATCTGCAACAGATATGACATGTAAAGGATCAACATCCTTAACATATGCAGATCACTAAACAATAACAAATCAATAAACAATAATAGCAAACACTCCAATATAAAATTAGACAAAGGACAGCAGGCAGGTAATTCAAAAACAATAAAGTTAAATGGTCAATAAACAACTGGGGAAATACACAATGCATTATAATAAAAAATGCAAATTACAAAATGTCACTCTTGACCAATCATACTAAAGATTAAATAATGACACTCTTTAATGCTGGCCAAAGTTGTAGAGACAAATCCTCCCCTGCCCCGGTAGTAATAGGATTAGTATAATCTTTTTTTTCTTTTTCTTTTTCTTTTTTTTTTTTGAGAGGGAGAGAGGCAGGGGAGGGGTGAGGGGAGAAGCATAGGAAGAGGGAGAGGGAGAGCATCTTAAGCAGGCTCCAGGCCTAGCTCAGAGCCCAAGGGAGGGCGGGGGCTCCATCTCACAACCCTAAGATCATGATCTGATCTGAAATCAAGAGTTGGACACTTAACCAACTGAGCCACCCAGGTGCCTCAGTATAATCTTTTTGATACTAATTTGTCAATATACACCAAAATCCTTCAAAATATACATATCCTTTGATTTGAAATAGCTCATAGTTGTCAAAGTGTGGTCAATGAACTCCAGTGGACTCCTGGAGTCCCTGAGACCCTCTCAGGGGTCTACAAAGTCAAAACTATTTTTATGGAACTAGTAAAACGTGACTTACCTTTTTCCCTGTGTGAAATCTGCATGGATGATACAAAAACAATAGTGGGTAAAACTGCTACCCCTATGCATAAATCAAGGCAAACTATTCTAGGAGTCACTGTAAATTTCACTGCAACACACTTCCAGGACAAAAAAAAAAAAAAAAAAGCCAGTTTGGGACTCCTGGCTGGCTCAGTTGGTAGAGCATGCTGACTCTTGATCTCAGGGTAGTGAGTTCAAGTCCCATGTTGGGCATAGGTTTACTTAAAAAAAAAAGGCCAGTTTCACATAAGAATATCTTAAGATTCACTTATTAATTTTATTAAATCTCAACCTTTGAATACACATCCTTTTAATATTCTATATGACAAAGTAAGAAGCAAATACAAAGCAAATCTACGGCATATCAAAGTATGATGGCTGACTCAAGGGAGAACACTTACATGATTGTTGTAGAGCTGAACTAGCCACTTTTTCCATGGGACAACTTTTTTACTTGAATGAGCAATGAACAAAGTATAATTATTTAGATTTGGGTATCTGGAAGACATTTTCTGAAAAATAAACAATGTGAGCCTGTCACTTCAAAGAAAACAATTGATAATATTTGCTGCGATGATAAAACTTGAGCTTTCAAGGGAAAATTCAAATATTGGAAAACTCTGCATCCATCACCATAAGCTTGACAGCTTCAAATCTTACATACTTTTCTGATGAGATCAGTGGGGATATTAATGAACATGATTTTTTGATAATGTATAATGAAAGGTGACAACATTTGGAAGATTTGCATAACTCACAACCAACATTTTACAAACAAACAATGCATGGATGATAAAAATCATGCATGGGTGAAAGATCCACTCAAAGTTCAAGACAGGCCAGTGGACTATAATATAACAGAGTGAAAAGCTCCATGATATGGTTCACATTCTACATTGTAATTAACCTTTGAGAAAATACCAATTGTTAGGTTTTATGTACTAACAAAAATATCCACATTATCTAAAAAGCCTATTAAATTATTCTTCTCTTTCCGACTGCATCTGTCTGAGGCTAGGGTTTCTTCATATTCTTTAATCAAAACAACATATTACAACAGGTTGAATACAGAAGCAGATGTCTTCCTTCTATTTAAGACAGCCGCTAAAGAGATCTGCAAAAGTGTAAAACAATGCCATTTTCTCACTACTTTTTTGAAATGTTATTAATCATAAAAATATGTTAACACAAAATGGGCTTTTTAATTTCCCAATTTTAATTTGTATTTTGGTACATATCAACAGATGTAATCGACATAAACAAAAGTTCTTTGGGGGTCTTTGAGGCTTATTTAGAGTATAAAGAGATGTGGAGACCAAAAAGTTTGGAAACTACTGATACAGTCACTCTCACATCTGTGAATCTAAAGTAAGAAAATAAGCAGAAGACTGGGCATTATATAACAACTGTATCAGAAAATTAGAAAAACAAAACTTTTGACGTCCAGTAATAAGAAAGTGGGTGGTACATATAGAATGTGATATTATTATTTATTTGAAACAAATTGTGAAGAATTTTATGAGAAGTGCTCACAATATGTGAAGTAAGAACAGGAAGACCTACAAACTATATTAGTAGTGGCAGTATTACACTGAAAAAAAGACTACAAGGAAATATATAAAATGTTAAAAGAACTTTTCTGGGCCATGCAATTATGAATACTTTTTATTTTCTTTACTGAGCATGCACAACTTTTAAAATCAGGAAAATAAAACTTTAGCAACTTTTTAAAAAACATTTCCGTACTGGGGAGCCTGGGTGGCTCAGTCTGTTAAGCTTCTGACTCTTGATTTCAGCTCTGGTCATGATCTCGGGGTGGGGAGATGGAGCCCTGAGTGAGGCTCTGCACCTGGCATGAGAGTCTACTTAGGATTCTCTTTCTCCCTCTCCCCCTCACACTTCCTCTCCCCCTGCTCCCCAACCTCCACGCTCCTGCACATGCTCTCTCTCCCTCTCGCTCTCTCTCAAATAAAATCTTAAAAACAAAAACAAAACCATTTCAGTACTTTTTTAGAACTCCGTGTAGGCAAATGCCAACAAAAAATAATTGTCACTTTTATTATTATTAATATGAAAACTAATCCAGGCAGCTTAGTGTAGAATTCTGAACTGAAAGTTAAGAAACCTGTATTCTACATTGTTTTGCCATTAAACATCTCTGGGATTTTGACAAGTCACTTAACCTATTTGAACCACCAGAAATTATCTATGAGGTCCTTACCTGACTGACTCTCTAGTAAAATGATCTACCAAATCTAAAGGTTGTTCAAGGCCTTTGCAACAACCACCTAGTGTAAAACGGTGCCGTAACGAAAACTGTGAGGTCAACTCCAAAAACCACACTGTTAATAGAATTTCCACTCAGGCTGCTAAATGACCCTTTAATCCCTTCTTTTGCAGAGTAGTAGTACAGACTCTCTAAAGTTTCCAGGGGAAGAAGAGTTAGTTATTCCCTGGATGGTATTTGGGAAAATTGAAAAATATCTGGCCATATCATGAATAAGGACAAAAACAAAGCACATAAGAGCATAGGCAAGACAGCATGGTGCCCCTAAGGAAGGGCATCCTTCTTTAGTGTACTTCCTAAGTCCTCCATAAGCATATGGGGAGGTTACCTCTTATGGAGATGAGGTGACAAGGGAAAAAAAAAAAAAGAAAGAGATAAAAAGAGGTGGGGAAAAAGAGGAGAGAAAAGGGAAAGAAGCAAAAATACAGTAGTAATATGAGAACATAACAAGAGCTCCATCTTCAAACTGCCCAAAAAAATCTACCTATTCCCTCAGCTTTCCCCCCATTACATTGTTCATTGGCAGAGCTGGCAAGAGATAATGAAAGAAAATTAAATTCCAGTTTGTCAATTTTGTTCCTTGTTGGCAAGTTTGACAAAAGTCTTAAAAACTATAAAAGGAAAACTATTGCCTTTAATTATATCTGGAAAATATTAAAAACATTTTACAGATGAGGAAAACTGACTCCTTCAAAAAACAGGGGTCATAAAAGACCTTTAGTTTACTCTTCAATTTGTACTTTATTAATACCAATTATCCAGTAATCTCTCTTTCTTCAAGGAAACACTTCTTTGGTGATATCTGTGCAAGGGTGGGAAGTATGAAATACACCTGGAATGTGTGTGTGTGTGTATATATATATATATTTTTTTTAACAACCATATATGTATATATATGTATATATGGTTGTTAAAATGGCCAATCTTGACCCAAGAGTGGAATCCCTAGGGCACCAGACTCTGACTGGACTGACAAACACTTGAGATCACCTAATTGCATTAGAGAGTCAAAGTTGAACAGTAGGAGGCCCCTTTAGGCCTGTGGTCCCTTGTTTGTTTCCAGGGGCCAATCGAAAAGGGTCTTCCATTTCCTCCTTCTGAATCTAGAATTTGTATTTCCACTTTGAGAGGGCCCGGCCACCTATCATTCATTCCTAGTATCTGTCAATTAACCAGACATTTAGGAAGCACCTACTATGTGCAGCCATCACATAGAACACACCAAGTTTTCAATAAACGTTTGTGAACTTGAATTTAATTTCAAGGTTTTGGGAGACTGCCAGGGATTCATCCATTTAAGAGTCTCCTGTGGAAGACAGGTGAAAGAAGAAACCTTTTCACATCCTTGATCTCCCAACACCAGACACTCTTGTTCCTCCCCGTTCATGTGTGACACGTGGCTCCTAAGCGCTGGCTGGGATGCCCAGGCTCAGCTGCTGCGGGCAAAGCGCTGTGCGAGTGGAGAGACGGACACTTACCTGGGGAACCTCTGCTTCAGCTTCCTCAGGCTCTGCCTGGTAGGCGGCACAGACACTAGGCACTGGGCTATCTCGTCGTACTGGGCTTTGGTCAGTATCATGTTGGGCCAGGGACTGGAAAGTGGCGGGGACAAGGAAAACACACCCTGGGCTCCAGCAGCCTTGGTGCCGGGAGACGAGGGGTGGGCACACAGCGGCACGGCGCCGGGTCCTAGTCTTCTTTGGCTTGTTCCTATTCCCCCTTCACCACCAGCGGCACAGCTTAGGCTTCACCCGGCTGCTCCGCGACGGGGGCGGGCTGTAGACCCGATTGCCCTACCTTGGCTCTCTGAGCAGTCTCAGTGGGCCCGGCCGAAGGCAACCGGCCGCCATGATAGTTAAGGGCAAAACGACCAGGAAGTAGCTGCCGTCAGCAGAGGTGGCGCCTAAATCGCTGCGGGCTCCCGTCCAGGCAGTGTCCACCAGGGATCAATCTCCTTCGTTTGCTGAATTCACTTTCCCGGCTACCAGAAGTCAGGGAGCCCTAGCGCACAGACCCGGCGGCAGAGCATAAAGGTGCCCCACCATCCTTAAGCCTGAGCCCCGGAAAGAGACTGCTTGGGCGCGCGATTTGAATACGCTTCCAAACGCGCCGTTTTAGCGCAGCTCCAATCGGAGGCCAACAAAGAAAGTCGTCTTCACCCAAGTCTCTCCGCACTCTGCGAGCGGGAACCTGGCAGTTAATCCCCTCTGGGATGGCGGTAGACATACAGCTTGGCTTGTGCTGAGAAGTCCGACAACTTCTGCAGCTCGAGTGGAAGGCACTTTTGGTCATGTAGGGACACAGAATAGAAAACACATCCGACATCATCCAACAGCCCACACAGTAAAGCACATAACTCTCACTCCCCAGAGTTAGGTGCTTACTGACTGAAATCAATTCTCACTCCTTTTTGTATCTTGACCTCTCAGAAAATAGTAGGCGCTCAAGAAATGTTCGGAGAAATGAGTCACTGAATGAATTTCTGTTTTCTTGAGGTGTTGTAATAGATCTCAGCCCTCCTGAGGCAATTTATTAGGACATCATCCCTTTAATCCCTTTAAAAAAGTCTGGTTCGGGCTGCCTAGGTGGCTCAGACGGTTTTAAATATCTGCCGTCAGCTCAGGTTCTTATCTCAAGGGGCCTGGGATGGAGCCCCATACTGGCTCCCTGCTCAGCACGGAGTCGGCTTCTTCCTCTCCCTCTGCCTCTGCCCCTCACTGGTGTGTGCTCTCTCTCTCTCTCTCTCTCTCTCTCTCTCTCAAGTAAATAAATAAATAAATAAATAAAATCAGGTTCTTAGAAGGCCATGTGTTTTGTTTCTTTTCAAACTTTAACATTTTAAGCAAAGAAAAGCTGTTTCCATTTTAAAGGTTTTTTTTTGTTTTTGTTTTTGTTTTTGTTTTTAATCTGGAATAAGGCCTGGGTTGGAAATTTAGCTTAGATATGCTTTCTCGGATAAATGTCTTAATCCATCTAAGCCTTAGTTCCTTTGTCTGTAAGATTGATTTTTAATTCATGGCCTAAGAGAGTGTTACTTTTTGGTGTTGTAATTAAGCATTAATAGTTGGCAAGACCATAATTAACATTAAATAAGTTAATCCAAGGAACAGAAAGATTCCTTAGCGTAGTGTCTGGCAGATAGTCTATGTAAGATAAGTAGCCTTTGTAAGACCACTTGACAATGATAAGTCCCATGGACGTGGCTGTTGACCAGGTATTGTTTGTCCTCTACACATTGACTCACTTAATCTTCATAATTTCCTATGAAGCAGATCCTATTGCCATTATCATCCTCCTCCTCCTCCCTTTGGTGCAGGGTGAATAAACTGAGGCATAGAAAGGTCAGGGTAACTTTCCCAGGGGTCATGAGAACAAGTAAGCAACAGGGGTAAGAGTTTAAACTCTCAAAATTTCGTTCCAGGGTCTGTGGTCTTGCCAACTCTTAATTCTTAATTACTACACCAAAAAGTAACACTCTCTTAGGCCAAAGGTTAAGGAACTTTTTTTTTTTTTTTTTTGAAGGGAACAATCTCCATTTCAAAGAACCTTTTAGTCCAGGCTTTAAAAAAGCTTCACCACTTTATTTTCCCAGGCATCTCAAAATCCGGTATCAACAGTGAATCCTGAATTCAGCAACCCTAGTTTTGTTTTATTTTGTATTTGTGTTTAATATTTACATCAGAATGGTTTCCCCCCATATGCTTTGCATCTAGCCCTGGTTGTGTGACATTAGTACATAACTATTTATTTATGGCAGCGTGTCCTGGAGTTGCCACCTGGCTAGTTTGTTGCTGACCCTGCCATGACTTTTACATGAAAGCTAGTTGACGATAAGCAGACACCACTTGATCCCCCATTCCTTTCTCCTTCCCCACTTCACTCTTTGCAATTCACAGCCAACAGATTTTTATAGAAAACATCAGTTCAAGGATGTTTGCTCTAGTTATTTTTTATGGTAACTCGTCTCTCTGGCTCTTGTCCTGCATTCACCCTCACAACGGTTCAGGACAAAGCCGGGTTTGTTTTTCTGGTTTTTATTTTTAACATGCTGGCAGTTTAAAATTTTGACCCAAATCCAGTAGATTGTTTAAGAGTTAGCGCCAAGGGAAAAAGCACAGTTATGTTGTTGTTTTCATTGGCAGTGACAGTAGTGTTGTTTATTAAGTACAAAATAGAAGCAAAGCAGAAATGTGGTCGAGGTGGTGGTGGTGCTTAGGTGTTTTTTATTTATTTATTTTTTTACACGAAATGCTCGGGGTAAGACCATTAATCCTTTGAGGCTCCTTTCTCCTCCCACCCCCCGCCGCTTACCCTCCTCTCCTCCATTCTGTCCCATCTCTCACATCACATTCCATGCCCCTCATCTGCCATATTCCTTCTAGAGCTGCCTGCCTTTCCATTTCTGAAGTTTCCCTACTGTTTCTCAGTCAGTCAGTCAGTCAGTCAGTCAGTCAGTAACACCAACCACCTACTAAGTAAAGTAGGTCATGAAATGAAAACAATACCAAACTAAAAACACAAAGAACTAGCTACCTGTTTCAAATCAGTCATAAATTGTGTGGCCTTGACCCAGTGACAGCCTCTCTGATCCTGACTGCCCTCATTGTAACCCGAAAAAATGGAACTTTATAGTTCTGATAGGGAGAAAGACTCTACGGATATGGAAAATGTGTATGAAATCATAGCAAGAAAATGTGTCAAAGTGGGGAGCAGTACAGCTCCCTCAAAGAACCTCCAGCCCTGAAAGATGGGCTGGAATGAATGGCTTGACCAGATTTCTTTCTGCCAATTCCTGGACGCTGTGAATGATGAACAATTGTAAAGGAGTGTGGGGTTGGCAGGAAGGCATCAGAAGGTCATTTCAAGAAGAGTGCTAAACACAAAAGGACTAAAAATAAGAATGAGCCAAGTCACGCGCATGGGAAAGTTATTCTGACCGGAGCAAAGAGTTCTAGGCAGAGTGAAAAGGAGTTGAAGATGCTGGACCTTGGAAAGAGTCAGTCTCATTTTTAAACAGTCTGTTGTTCACTGAATCTGCCAAATCCAATACATGTTTTTTAAAAAATAAATACTGACATATTATTTTATTATATTTTAATGTCTGATTCTATTCATGGAAACTTGCTAAAGTCATCTCATTGCTTCTTTTGAAGAAAAATATTTGAAGTTTACTAACGGAACAAAGAAGGAGTTAATATTATTTAAGCACCTGTGATGCTCGGACCTTATCCCATTAGTTCCTAATTTATAGGTTAAGAAACTGAGGCTCAAAGCGAGTAAAGGAGTTGCCAGTTAAGTCCCCAAACCGTGATTTGGATGCAAGCTAGTCTGACTGTAGGGCCTCATGTTCTCCATCACAGTGTACTTGTAATTCAAAAAGGAAAAACTCTTTGATTGAACTATCCTTAATGAGCATTTATGTTCTGAACTAGCTGGCCACTTTCTTTGGCCGCCAGCAGTGCCTGCTGAAGAAGCAGTGACCTTCAATTTTGACATTTAGCCAAACACACTCTAAAAAAAAAATTGTTTGCCCTCTTTGAATAGAAGAGATTGCATCTTGTTCTCTTTGCCCTGTGAAGTACCACCTAAAGTGATGCATCTTTTGAAAGCAAAGTTTACATTTCCATACCTGCCGTCCATGAGTGACAGGTCATTTTATCCTGGTCCCAACATAATGCAAGCACTTAGTAGACAGTAAAGATCAAAATAACTCAGTTGTTGAGACTTGCAGAAATTACTTTAACTTAATGACTTGAGGAAAACGAAAGAAAAGATACAGAAGGACATTCCACACCACGATGGTGAAGCAGTTAGAGAAGACCAAAACCCAGATGTTTGGTTGCTTCATGAAAGTCAGTGGTGAACGAACTCCTAGTTTGTCAAACCAGGTAGGCTGATTCCAGAAGGAGTTTGTGGTTGATGGGGGTATCCACTGAAGACCTGTTACAAACAGAACCGGTGTCCTGAGCACACATCATTCAGAATGGCATCTCTGCAAGTCTTTGTTATTCAATAACACTAAGAGCCCGTTGCAGGTGGGGTGGGCGGCACTTACCAAAGGCAGGCACCATGCTAAGCACTTTACACACACCTATCTTCCCTTAATTCTCAGATCCAAGTTCAAGAGGTAAGTTCTATTATTAAATCCATTCTCCAGGTGAGAAAACTAAGGCTTAGAGAGGTGCTTTCTTATTTATCTCATCAATTGTTTTACAACATTTTAGAATAGTATTTCTCACACTGTCTGCCTTGAGGGTTGTTTTCCCCCAATTTTCCACGGACAAATACTACTATAAAATAAGATAAAAATGAATTACCCCAAAAAAGAAATTTAAAAAAGACAAAGACATGTAAAATGCAAGCCCCCAGTTGGTTATTATGAGCGTCAATATACTTAACAATTAACCTACCAAATTGCTATAAAAGGGTCTAAACGCTTATTCTCAGTTTCTGTACTTTTCGCATCAAAACATGTAAGAAACACTTTGAGGACCAACGCGGTTTGCTGATCACATTGTGAGTGGTACTGTAGTAGTACCTTCAAAAGCCACCATCGTAAGCCAGGTATGTGCGAAGTGTAGGACATCACACTTTCATGTACTCTTAGGTAGAAGTATAACCTGTTCTTTTTTAGATTTCTAAGTATCAATCATCATTATTATTGCCTTCAGTCTACTGTTTTTAGTTCTTCTCAAGTGATGTATATTTATTAAGATTAGCAGTGCAAATCCTTACAGGCTATTTCATGGTGTTAACCCTATGAAGTTAACACCGTGTGTTTTTATGGCATAAAACCTAATTTCTTCTTTAAATTATAAACCCACCAATCAGAGTTTATATACCTCTTCTGTTCCGAATCATACACAGAACACTACTGGCACAGGATAAAGACTATTAATTGGCATTTACACGTGTACTATTAACACATTTGACAAGGATGAAAAAGAAAGTCGTGTTTTCACAGGGACAACTTTGCTTGGGTGTTTGTGTGTTATAGTAAAGGGAGGCACGTGAACATGTTTGTTGAAGAAAGACTGAAGCCTCTTAAATTTTCTCCTCAGGCTCATCAGGGACTTGTGGATAATTTGCAGGCAATTTGTATCCCCTTTTCCTGCAGGACTAAACTTCAGATGTAATTTCTGCAGTTGTCAATCACTCTTCTTGTCCCACAGACCATTCTGCAAGAATATATCATGGTTCTGAAGGTTTTCTCACATTTATACATTCAGGAATTGAAAGAGACTATGCTGGTGAAGTAGAGGGTTTCTCCTGTAGAAAGAAGAATGAGAGGCAAGGAATCAAGTCTGTCCTTAATAAGCACTTCTTTCAACATAAGCTGGAGTTGGAAGTGCATGTCAGATGGAGATTAGCTCTAAGTCTCTTCATTTAAAAAATTACTCTCTTTTGCCATCCCACTGGGTTAGACTTTCAAAAGAGCAGGCAAGATGCCAGTCAGGATGTATAACACTTTCTTTCTCCATGATTGATAGAAGGAGAAGTTAGGGGAGGGAGTTCCTTCTGAAATAAATATAAAGATTGTTATAATAATAATAGGCTCCTTCATTTTGAGCAAATGAAAACATATTACATGCTTATCTAATGTATTGCCATCAGAGAATCTATAACTGGCATTCTCATACCTACTTGACATATGGGGAAACTGAGATACAATATGGCTTAGAACTTCAACCAATTTCTTTAGATTTCACTTTTAAATGTGAGGCTATAAAAATACATCTTTCTTTTTATACTTAATTTCTCTTTTCATGATCATCAAAGAAACATATGCTCCTTGTAGCCAACAACACAAGATCAGATACTATAAATTATCCTTAGTCCCATCACTTGGAAGCCATGATTGTAACCATGTTGGCATTATTTCTTCCAGTCATTTTTCTACAAAGCTTTTTGTTTCATAGATAAAAATCAAACTGTATATACAACTTGAGTCCCGCTCTGTTCACTTTATGTTACAATTATGAGCCAAGATATTCTTATCAACACTTGGCAGTTTTGACCTTAGTTTCCTATTAAGAGTAGAGCAGCAGGTTTCTGAAGTTAGGAGATGAACTCTCACAAGGCAAGTCCTTGAAGGAGGTCCTTGGCATAACCAACACAAGGCTGGGTGGTCCTTCAGTGTCAGCCATGAGCTGCTATTCCAACAATGTGGCAATGATGCAATGGACCCTCTGGAACCAGGCAGAGATTTCTGTGACTTGACTGATGGGCAGCTTTCCTGAGCATTCCATTCACAGAACTATGATTGAAATCATGTCAGTAAGCCTCCTTCCATGTGGACATTCTGTCAGTCAACATGTTGACACAGGAGCCAGCGGGTAATTTTTTTAAAGATGGCTACTGGTTATATCTGAACATTCAGATTCATTACAGCCCTTGATGCAGGGAGCAGATGTTTTGCATTGCCCAGAGGACAGTCACACTGGATGCCTATCTTCATGCCAGAAGAGCTTGGGTTTTCATTTCACTTTCAAACAGCACTAAAAGGTTTAAGTTGGTACAGAGATGAGAAGGGATTAAAGGTAATGGTGTGGGCAGGGAGTAACAGATGTGGGGTCTTAAGGTACAGTTAAGCTCTACACACATGTGCATACACACACACACACACACACACATATACACATAATCTAGTTTTACAAAATAACACTGGAACTGTTTGTATAAAACTTTTAAAAACATGATATAAATGTTCTTAAAATCCAAAGCCCAGTGTAACTCATTTATGCCAACTCCTCTTAGGAAAATACGGACATCCCCCAAAACTCATTCATTCATTTATCAGATATTTACTGAGTGCTACCATGCACCAGGCACTCTCCAGGGCTATGTGTATAAGCAACATATAGGACCGACCAAGTTCCCACTCTCAAAGCTTATATTCTTCAATAAGATTTAATTTTTCAAAAAAGTATTTCATGCTCCAATTTAAAAAAGGCCAAAGAGACATGGCAACTCAGAGCAATATCTGACAAGACTGGATCTTGTACTGGGATGTGGGAGGCGGGGAGAAGAAGTGCAAAAAAAGAACATTACTGGATGAACTCACAAAACTGGAACACAAATGATAGATTATATTTTATTGATAGAAAACATATTTTTTAGATATTTTATAGAAATATGTTTAAATATATATATAAATGTATGCATAAATATACCCCAAATGACCCAGAAAAAATAAAGCAAGGAAAGAGAGTAAATGACAAATCAAAATGGAATAAAATTCAATAGTAGGTGAATCTAGATACGGGGTATATGGGCATTTGTGCTCTTCTTATTTTCTGCAATTTTTATTTTGTAATGCTTTGATAAATTTGAAATTATTTTTAAATAAAATATTTTTAAAACCTATTTCACTTTTTTTAAAAAAAGATTTTACTTATTTATTTCACAGAGAGAGACACAGGGAGAGAGGGAACACAAGCAGGGGCAGTGGGAGAGGGAGAAGCAGGCTCCCCGCTGAGCAGGGAGCCCGACACGAGGCTCGATCCCAGGACCCTAGGACCATGACCCGAGCCAAAGGCAGACGCCTAATGACTGAGCCACCCAGGTGCCCCAAAACCTATTTCACTTTGTAAAATGAATGCAAACACAAAGTCCTTAAATCACGTGGCGAGCTCCTGTCAGTCACGTATGATTTATAGACATTTGATTGACATGCTGATTTTCTTGGGACTTCAAAGATAGGATTATATATATGAAATCTATCTTAAATATATAAATATCCCGTTCACTGTGTCATTGTCATTCACACTCTCTGGGCTAAGAAACACCCTAAAGTTCTCAGCTATGTGATAGACACAGGAAATGCCACCAAACAATCCCTTTAGAAACATCTCTATCTTACTTCTTCCCTTTCTCCTCAAGAGTCAGATAGCTTTCCCAACCTTCTCCTACTCTTCCACTCTTCCCCTCACCGATGTTTACCCCGATAAAACTCCTGCCTGTTAAATCCTGTCTTGCATCTGTTTCTCAGAGGACCTAGACTAACATGGCCCCCTTATCTTCAGAAGCACCCACATAGAACTGGAGGTTACATCCTAGTCACCTTACTGCATTTGGATGTTTCCCAAGCCTTCATCAGCAATACATTAGAAGTGATCCCCCAAGAAGGCAGTCTAATCTAATATTTATGACACTAGACTTTGAAGTCAAAAGGACTCAGGTGGAAGAATTAGTTCAATGATCTTAATATTTAATGGAATCAGATTTCTACCCTAGTGATATACATATTAGATAGTAATAGACAGACTTCTTCTTCTTTTTTTTTTTTTACAGGCTTCTCTTTTTTTAGGTACCACACAGATTTTCTTCATTTCTAAAGACAGACAGCAAAGTAACTAGATGTAAACTTCCTTGGTTGCAATCAAAATCCTTATTTGCTTCCCCAAGGAGATGTAAATTTATACTCAGATGACCTGAATTAACTTTTAGCTATTTCTGTGATTCTTCAGACTTAAAATCACCAGTACTATCTTGGATTTCTTCATTTACACAAATGACTAATCCCTCTTTGGTTCTCTCTTGGAGACTAATGCTTATTTCAGTCTTGTCCAATATATAATAACTCCTCTTGCCTGGATTTGGGAGTCCAGAGCCATGTAGCCATTTGTGCACCACACATATCTTGAAATTCTGAAGGCATCTCAAACACAACTTTTTAAAGATGAAGCTCATTTTTTTAAAGATTTTATTTATTTATTTATTTGACAAAGAGAGACACAGCGAGAGAGGGAACACAAGCAGGGGGAGTGGGAGAGGGAAAAGCAGGCTTCCCGTGGAGCAGGGAGCCCGATGTAGGGCTCGATCCCAGGGTCCTGGGATCACAACCTGAGCCGAAGGCTCTGCTTAATGACTGAGCCACCCAGGCACGCCAAAATGAAGCTCATTTTTATATTCTTTTAGGTATGCTTCTTGGAAATGGCACTATCTACCACACATCCTTTCCATCCTTCCTTGGTAATAGCCAATCACCAAGTCCTACCTATCACTCTGAAAAATATGCTACTGTCACTATATAGGTCCTTTCATTATCTTCTGGGATAAAATTATCATATAACCTATGTTTTGGTGTACAACATTATGATTCAACATCTGCATGCTCTACAAAGCGGTCACCACTAAGGTGTGGTTGCCATCCATCACCATACAATCGACCCCCTTCGCCCTTTTGCCCATCCCTCACCCCTCTTACCCTCTGGCAACCATCAGTCTGTTCTCTGTTTCTATGAGTTCATTTTTGTTTTGTTTTGTTTGTTCACTTTTTAAAGATTCCACTTATGAGTGAAATCATGTGGTATTTGTCTTTCTCTATCTGATATATTTCACATAGCCTAATATTGTTTAGGTCCATCCATGCTATCACAAATGGCAAGATTTCATTTTTTATGGCTGAGTAATATTCCATTATATATATATATATATATATATATATATATATATATATATATATATATCATCACATCTTCTTTATCCATTCATCTAGCAATGATATTTAGTTATTTCCATATCTTGGCTATGTAAATAACGCTGCAATGAACATAAGGGTGCATATATTTTTTTGAATCAATGTTTTTACGTTCTTCAGATAAATAGCCAGAGTGAAATAGCTGGATCATAGGGTAGTTCTAATCTTAATCTTTTGAAGAATCTTCATACTGTTTTCCACACTGGCTGTACCAATTTATATTCCTACCAATAGCATAGAAGGGTTCCCTTTCTCCACATCCTTTCCAACACTTGTTATTTCTTGGCATGGCTGTTATTGTTTTTGGTAACAGCCAGTCTAACTGGTGTGAGGTGATATCT
The DNA here is from genome assembly GCF_009762305.2 of Zalophus californianus. Classification (NCBI taxonomy): domain Eukaryota; kingdom Metazoa; phylum Chordata; class Mammalia; order Carnivora; family Otariidae; genus Zalophus; species Zalophus californianus. The sequence goes on along the minus strand of NC_045600.1, from coordinate 79,032,214 downwards.
CATTGTGGTTTTGATTTAGATTTTCTTAACAGTTAGTGCTGTTGAACATTTTTACATGGGCCTATTGACCATCTGCATGTCTTCTTTGGAAAAATGTCTATTCAGGTCCTATACCAATTTTTAAATTAGATCTTTTTTTTGTTATTATTGTTGAGTTGTATGAGTTCTTTATATATTTTGGATATTAATCCCTTGTCAGATATATGATCTACAAAAGTCTTCTCCCATTCATTCAGTTGTCTTTTTGTTTTGATAATAGTTCCTTTTACTATGCAGAAGCTTTTAGTTTGATGTAATCCCATTTGTTTATTTTTGCTTTTGTTTCCCTTGCCTTTGGAGTCAAAGCCACAAAAATATCTCTAAGACCAAAGTCAAAGAGCTTACTATCTCTGTTTTCTTCTAGGAATTTTATAGTTTCAGGTCTAACATTCAAGTCTTTAATCCCATTTTGAGTTAATTTTTGTGTATGGTATAAGATAGTGGTCCAATTTTGTTCTTTCACCTGTGGCTGTACAGTTTTCCCAGCATGGTTTTCCCAAAAACAAAGAGACAGTCTTTCCGCATTGTATGTTCTTGACTCCTTTGTCATAAATTATCCATATATGTGGAGGTTTAAATCTGGGCTCTCGATTCTATTCCATTGATCTGTGTGTCTGTTCCTAATACCATACTGTTTTGATTACTATATCTTTGTAGTGTAGTTTGAAATCAGGGTACATGAAACCTCCAGCTTTGTTCTTCTCTCCCAAGGTTCCATACAAATTTTAGAATTATTCGTTTAGTTCTGTGAAAAATGCCATTGGAATTTTGATTGCAATTGCACTGAATCTGTAGGTTGCTTTGGACAGTATGGACCTTTTAACATTATTAATTCTTTTAATCCATGAGTACTGAGTATCTTTCCATTTATATGTGTATTCTTCAGTTTTTTTCATCAGTGTCTTATAGTTTTCAGTATCTAGGTCTTTCAACTCCTTGGTTAAATTTATCCCTATTTATTTTATTCTCTTTGGTGCGATTGTAAATGGGATTATTTTCTTAATTTTTTAATGGAATCTTTCAGGGTTTCTATATATAGCATCATGTCATCTGCGGATAGTGAGAGTTTTCATTTTTTCTTACCAATTTGGTTGCTTCATATTCCTTTTCCTTGCCTAATTGTTCTGGCTTGGACTTCTAGTACCATGTTGAATAAAAGTGGCAAGAGTGAGCATCCTCATCTTGTACTTGATCTCAGAGTAAAAACTTCCAACTTTTTACCATTGAAGATCATGTTAGCTGTGGTTTTGTCATACATGGACTTTATTATGTTTCGGTACATTCCCTCTGTACCCACTTTGTTGAGAGTCTTTATCATAAATGGATGTTGATTTTTGTCAAATGCTTTTTCTGCATCTATTGAGATGATCATATGATTTCTATCCTTTGTTTTGTTAATGTGCTGTATCACACTGATTGATTTGCAGATGTTGAATCATCCTTACAACCCTGAAATAAATACCATTTGACCATAATGTAAGATCTTTTAATGTACTGTGGAATTTGGCTTGCTCATATTTTGTTTAGAATTTTTGCATAACGTTCATTCGTGATATTGGCCTGTAATTTTCCTTTTCATGGTGTCCTTATCTGGTTTTGGTATGAGGAAATGTTGGCCTCATGAAATGAGTTTGGAAATGTTCCCTCCTCTTCAATTTTTTGGACAAGTTTGAGAAGGATAGATGTTAAATCTTTGAATGTTTGGTAAAATTCACCAGTGAAGCCATTTGGTCCTGGACTCCTTTCTTTCTTTATTCCACCAGTCTCCTAATGAAATTCCTGCAATAAGTGTCTCTATTCCAGTTTTCCACACTGAAACCAAGGTGATTAAAAAAAAAAAATACAAACACAAGTCTCTTTGAGATGTTCTTGCTTACTTTGCAGTTTCATTTCTTCTATCTCCTGATAAACTCTACATACATTCAAATTAATAGATCTCATTTATTAATTACATACTACATGCTAAACACCAGAAAGGGTCCTTTGCAGCCCTATAGGAGAGGTATCATCATTTCAGGTAAAAAAACTTTTTAATATCATAAGACTGACAAGGGACAGAGACAGGTCTTTTTGATTTCAAGGTTATCCTTTTACAAAAATAAATGATCAAGGGGTTAAAAAAGAGAGAGAGAGAGAGAGGGAGAGAGAGAAGCAAACCAAGAATCAGACTCTTAAGTAGAGGGAACAAACTAATGGTTACCAGAAGGAGGTTGGTGAGGGGATGGTTGAAACAGGTGTTGGGGATTAGGGAGGGCACTTGTAGGGATGAGCACTGGGTGTTGTATGGAAGTGTTGAATCACTATATTGTACACCTGAGACTAATATTATACTGAATGTTAATTAACTGGAATTAAAGTATTTTTTAAAACTGCTATATGATATATATATATATCAAAACAGTACAGGTTTTTAGTCTACGGTTTGGACAAATATATACACCCCAATCGAAACATAGACTTCTTTCATCACCCCCAAATTGCCCTTTAATTTAAAAAATGACCCATTATTTCCATACAGTGAAAACACATATTTTAAATGCACAATTTTGAAGGCCATTGTTTTTGCCCTTTATCCTCCTTGCACCACATCTGCCTAATTCTTTTATGTTAATATACAAGGGAATACGCATTTTCCTATTTTGAGATGCCCATACTCCTTCTGATAACATCTACTCTGATAACATTTTCTACATTTCAGTTTTAACATTATCCCCTTTCCTAAGCCTCTCTCATACCCAAATGCCCACCAGTAGACTTTTCTCTATTATCACCTAGTAATTGTTACTTTTAACTTTTTATTCATTTATCACTCCCAGTGAAGTCTAGAGTCTAGAAGTGTCCACAATCTCTTGTTTGTATTCTTTGCTGAGCATCTAATCTCTTGACAGGCACATAGTTAGTGTTCAAGACATATTTGTTGAATAAACAAGTTCATGATGCTAAAGGCATAGGTTAGTGTCTTGTAAGTCATGTGTGAAGTTGAGATTTTATGCCAAGGCAACAAAGATCTGTTAGAGGTTTTACACAAAGGAATGCCATGATTATCTGTGTTTTAGAAAGATAACTGACAGCAGTGTAAAGAGTATAAAACAGTAGTGAAAAGAATAGTTATAGGGAGTTGAGTTGGGAAATCACTGCAGAAGTTCAAAAAAGAGAATATAAGGATATTGGTTAAATGAATGAAATTGGGAAAGCCCAGAGTTCAAAAATCATTTCTGAGAAGAGAAATACTCTCCAGTATTTCGTTAATGGGGGAAATAAAGAAGAGTCAAGGATACTCCATGGTCTTTGGTTGAGTGAAAATAAATAGCTATGCCATTAACAGAAAAAGTTGTACAGGAAAACAGAATAATTGGGCAAATTAATCTTAAGGCACATAGGTATAACACAAATAGATAGGAAATGAAATGGAAATATTGGCCAAGATATCAGAAAAGCAGTCAGGGCCTAGAGATGCAGCAGTTGTGCTGGATAGTTTCCGTTTACTCCTCTAGATACACTAACTTTCTCTGTGTCCTAGAATCCTTACCTGTTTGGATTCCATGACTGCATTTTGGCTTCCAGTTGGGTTTAGACAATTAGAGGCACTAGCAAAATATTTAAGGGCAGGAAGATAGCGAGTCTGGAATTTTTACTGCAAGACTTCTGCCCTTTCACGTTAGCTGCATCCCTCTTCCAAAGGACACAGCTCTTGCCCAGTGACCCTCTTGAGGCAGCTACTGTATAGATTCCAGTAAGGACTCCCCCCAATGCCCCCTTACCCTTTAAGGCCCAGGGGAATGAGCCTGGGGTACTAACCATTCCTTGCTGTCTTCCCTTGGGCCTTCCCATACCATGGTGAATAGTCTTACTAAAATTTCCTAAATTACTCCATTTGAGAGTGCCATATGTTTCCTGCTGGACCCTAACTGACATGTACAGATGGTCCTGGGAGACAAAATTACCAAAGGAAAGAAGATAGAGTTAGAAGAGTACATGTAGGAAACCAAAAATGAAATTAAATTCCTTACCAAGACATTTACAGAGAAATTAGTTCTAGAGACAGCAAGCAGAACAGAGCCAGGGAAGGAAAGGGTTTCAAGAAGGGGTCAACAGTTTCAGATGTGACAGGGAGTTCTACCAGACTAAGAACTGAAGTAGACTTTTAGCATCCTTAGGCATCTTTCTTAGTACTTAGGATGCTATAGGTGACTTAAAAAAAAAAAAAAAGATTTATGTATTCATTTGAGAGAGATAGAGAGAGAGTGATAGTGAGTTTGTGAGCACAAGTGGCAGAGGGAGAGATTCTCAAGCTGACTCCCTGCTGAGCACAGAGCCTGATGCAGGGCTCAACCCATGAGATCATGACCTGAGTTGAAATCACAAGTCTGATACTTAACTGACTGAGCCACCCAGGTGCCCTGTAGGAAGCTGTATGTGACTTTTATGAAGAGTGGTTTTGGTACAGTGGTGGGGCTAGAGGCATGACTGTCATGTGTGGAGGTGGGGATGGGAGTTGAGAGAGAGGAAGTGTAAGTGTATATTATTTATTCAGGAGTTTGGAGAAAGAGGAGAAGAGTAAGGTAGGGTAGTACTGTGTTGGAGAAATAGTGTAGAAAGGTTTTTAAAGATGAAGAGGAAAAGTGCTTGCCTAAAGCCTATAGAGGAAAGTGAGGTTAAAGATCTAGGAAGGAGTGGATGGACAAGTCCATGGAAGAGGAAAGATGAGAGGATGAGCTTTTCATAGAAGAGAGCATCTTTCCCTCAAATGTCAATGAAGGATGTAAAAGTTATGTGAGCCCTCTATATCTTGCCTCATAACCCCCTCTACAGATCACTAGCACACGACTGCCACTATTACTTTGCAATTGTCTGTTTACCTTTTTATGTCTTCCTGTATAAACTGATACTCCAAGATGGGACATGTGTCTTATTCTTCACTTTATCCTCAGTATTTTGTGTATAGGAGGCAATGATTTTTTTGAAAAGTTGAAGATTTGCTAACATCTTTGGTTTAAAGGTCGCGTAGTCGAGGGATGTCCTAACAGATGGTTTTATTTTTTCTGTGAAACAAGAGGTTTAGTCTGGTTGAAATTGAGGAACATAAAGAAAGATAAAAAGCTTGAGGGAAAAGGCAACAGTTTAAAACTGCTGTAGTTAAGAATATTCTGATTTTTACTCAGCAAGTAAAATTTAGATATTAATTTGACTTGCCATGTCTCGCCTACAAAGAAGAAAATGAATTAATGAGCTGATACGAGAATTCTGGTCATGTTTATTTTTTTGACTATGAACTTTTGATTTGATTAAGGTGAATAAGTTTCTCTGAGCCTTATCAATTTGGGGGAATTGTTAGCAATTGCATTCTAGATTCTACAACCAGTCCCTGGGCCAGAGACACACTCCAAAGGAAGGTCCTGCAGCTCCGAAATCTTTCCACAATAGCTGGTGGACTTCTTCTCAAAGCACTCCTCTCTGCTTGCAGCCCCGTGGACATCACTTTATTTTGGGTCTTTATGTAGCATATACACTGTATGACAATGGGATCGATCTTCATACGTGGCCAATTCAGTCAGTCCTTGGTAGTAGTTATCTTATAAAATTGTTTTCTGTATTGCCAGTGGGGGGGGGGATGGAATTGTAACATGGCTTCTCTCTGAAAATATACATATATTCAGAATATAAGCACAATTATTCCTTAACTGCTCCCAAAGAGGATTTGAGGTGACTATTTTATTTTGTTTTACCTGTCTCCTTTTTTGTATGGGCAGAAATTAGACTTTTTTTCAGGGTATTTAAACTGCATCAAAGGAGAGGCAATGTAATATAGTGATGAAGAGCAGAGATGCTGCTTCCAGTTTAAACCATACATCCATTCAGACCCTGGCTCTACCCCTGAACAGCTGTATGTGCTTGGGCACATTACTTAAGTTCCCTGGACCCCAGTGTCTGCCTCCAAATTAAAAACTGAGATAATATTATCTTACCTCAGAGATTATCATGACGACTAAAAGTTAGAATATGAAAAATATTTCAGCTAGTAATTGGAACACAGTTACATGCTAAAATTATTATTAAATCCATTAACTCTTAACCATTTCTTTAAAATACATTGCTACAAAATGGCCTACCAAAATATCACTAGATTATTCTGTGACTCAATGTACCCATTTAGTAATATAGGTAACATACAGAAGATATTTTGTCTGCTAGGTGCTACGCTAAAAACTTTATTATATAGGAATATTTAACAGAAGAAACTGAGGCTGAGGAAAATTATTAAGTCACCCAACATCAGACAGTTGGTTAAGTGAGATTAGAACCAGGTAGCTGGACTCCAAACTTATACTTAATCACAAAACTACATTGTTTTTCCTTACACAAATATTTTCCTCATTGAGCAAAAGTATCAGTCAGGGTATGATTAGGCTTAGTTAAAACTTACAAACAAACTAATGACATTCTTAGTAGAAACTACTAGAGAATAGTGACTGCTTTTCTCAGAGCTGTTATAGTTTGTCTTTCTGAGGAATGTTAGTAAATTTTGTCAGCTCTATTTAATTTAGGATTCAGATGTTTGGAGAAATATTTCTCAGCTTTCACTTTAGAACACACTCAAGTCCCTGAACCTTTGAAAGACCATTTACAAACCTGATCTTTTTTCCCCCTGTGGATGAAGAATATCTACTGATTTAATGTACATGAATTAATTTTTAAAAGTAGAGATTTACAAGATGGTCATAAACACTTCCTCCAGGTGGAAATTTTCAACTCAGGAAGACACTAGATTTAGAAAATTTAAACAGCAATTAGTTTGCTCATGCAAAGAAGGGGAAAAAAATCCTTGATGTTCTCATTTCTCTGTATCTCGAATGTACTTACCTTTAAAAGAAATTCACTGTCTCAGAAATCATGTTGCGTGTCACAAATTACCTCACTTTGAATCCATTGCATGTTATGAAGAAGTAGCCGTAGTATCTTTTTTCACTGTGTAAAGGACAAGTTCTCTCTCTCTCCCTTCCCCCTCCCCCTCTCTGTCTTTGTCCCTCTCTCCCCCTCTTTCCCTCTCTCTCCCTCCCTCGGTCCCTCTTCTCACTCTACCTCCCACTCTCTCTCTCTCTCTCTCCCTCTCCATATATATATATATATATATATATGTGTGTATATATATATATATATTAGCATTTGTAAATAATTTTTCCTGGTTTCTAGCTAATATTTTACTCCAGACAGTGGCAAAATATCCACAGCAATGTTAATTGTTTGTAGTTTCAGATACACAAGTTCAATTATAACTGGTTTTATAATCATAAGCTTTACTCTTTTAAACATTTCCTACTACAATATAAGAATTTTGAAATAGAATATGTCTCACAAATTCAAAATCAGGTCTCTTTTGCTCCCTTAAGCACTGGGAATTCAGGCTATTATTTCTAAGGCTACAGATGAGTTGGGGAGCTGGGAGTGGGGAAACACTGAAATGGAAGAAAGATATGAACTTTGGGGATAGATAGACCTGGGTTTGAGTTCTGGCCCCACCACTTATTACCTACCAATTTATGCAAAATTTATGTATTTTATCTCTTAGACTCTCAGTTTCCTCTGGATTTAATGGGGACATTAATATTTACCTCTTTCATTGATGTGAGGGACAAATGCAAGAATGTATTCTAATGTGTTTAGTACTGTTTTTTTTGTTTTTTAAAGATTTTATTTATTTATTTGACAGAGAGAGAGTGATCACAAGTAGGCAGACAGGCAGGCAGGCAGAGGGAGAGGGAGAAGCAGGCTCCCCACTGAGCAAGGAGCCTGACGCGGGGGCTCGATCCTAGGATGCAGGGCTCATGACCTGAGCCAAAGGCAGACGCTTGACTGACTGAGCCACCCAGGTGCTCCATAATGTGTCCAGTACTGTTAATAACACATGTTAGGTGCCCAATAATGTCAGTTCTGATCTCTTGGCCAACACTAGTTCCACAAATGTAATTATGGAGAGCTAACTCTGGTGGTGGTAGTATTTGAAGGGATGAGAGAGAGAATATATTCTTGCCAAGTGCCTAAACACTCAAAAGAGTTTGAAACGTGAAGGGAATAGACTTGATTCTAATTGGAAGCGGTGTGATATAATGGTATGGGGGGAGGTTTTTAAATTAGAGAAGTAAGTATGAATTTCATCTCTCTATTCAATTAAAAGTGTGATTTAAGTCATTATTTAATTTATAGGAACTTCAGTTTTCTCATCTGTAAAAAGTGGATAATAATACATACCTCTAGGCCTTAAGGTGAGAATTAAATGAGGGGAAGTTTCTTAACACAGTTCCTGGAAAAGATATGAATCCTAACTTCTTCCCTGGAGGAGCAGCAGTAACATCTGTTTCATTGGGGCTGGGAGGTTGAGGGGATGATTTCTATGCCATGGTTTATCTGTTCCTGGAACCAAGAGCAAAAGAGTAGGGTGAGGAAGCTATGGATGCCACTTTTCTCCTTGTTTACTACAATCACCAAGCAGGCGTTGCCTGTTTTCATGGCCTGGCATTATGAATCTCATTATGAATCTCATTACCAATTGGACCATATTAGTAGGTTAGGGCAGATTAGGATTGATAGTCTAATTTCTATGGTTAAGACAGACGATGGACTATTATGCTATTCTCCAAAAATAATAGCTACTAATTCATGGCTCCTTACTTTGCTCTAAGTTCTTTACCCAAGGATTAGCTAATCACCTTTGAAACCTTTCAAAGAAATTGGAGGCCTGAGGAGTTCAAGTCACATGTTCAAGAATACACAGTTTATAAATAGCAGAACCAGAAGACACAGATCTGTCTGAGATGTCCCCTTCCTACCCCATCTGGTTTTCTTCACTTTCTTACCTGGTCTATGATTTCCCACACCATCAACCCCAGCTGGATGAGGTCCCTTCTGACTGTAAACCTTCCTAGCACTTTGTTTTCACCTTTCACATGGCTCATATACTTTTCTATTAGTTATTAAAGTCATTTGAGTTCTTGTATCATTTTCCCAAATCAATAACAAATTCCTTGAGAGGAGGGACACTGTTACATCCTGTTGTAACAATCAAGTCTTTTTTTTTTTTAGCTTTTTACAACATGGAAATTTAATTATCTCGCAAAACAAGTCTAGATGTAAATAGTACCAGAGTGTATCAATTTAACAATTTCATGAAAGGCCCAAACTCTTTCTATTTTCTATCGTATTTAGTGTATTAGACTTTTAGTTTATCACCTATCAGTTGCAAGATGGCTATCACAGACCCAGGCATTTGGTTATTGTTCAAAGTAAGAAGGTGGGGAAGGGCAGCACAACTGAGCTGTCTACTCAGGCCTGTCCCCTATGAGACAAGAAAACCCTCCCAGGAGCTCCCTGATTAACTTCCTTTATATTCCATCCCAGTACTTGGGGCCCTTTGTAGGTCTTCAAGCGTAGAAACACTACCATGGCTTTAAATTTCCCCAAATGCAGTGATTGATGACTTAAGAATTTCAAAGCTTATTTTGAGCCTTAATGAGGGTTCTGCATGACGGTAGGTAGAGGACAAGAAAGCTAAGGGCAAACATGCGTACTGCACAGCAGCTGTTGAAGATCCCTTCCGAGAAGCCATGCCCATTTCCATACACCAACCCTATAGCACCTGAAATTTAAAGTCACAAATTGCAAGATGGTGCAGATCTTTAGGATTGCTTGCAATTAGTCAAGCTCTCAAATGTTACTGAATACCAAGGGTCTACTTGAACCTCTTTTGTGATGAACAAGGTGGATTGTGTATGTTTCCTACTGAATTATTACCCCTTACATTCTTGAGAGAGAGTCTTTGTTGACAGCTGACTTGTAGACCCACGCATATGTTTAGTTATAGTTCCCTCAGGTGCCAACAATAGGTAAAATAAACTTTAAAGATGTTTCAGGTGAATAGCATTTCACCCTGTACCTTGGTACAAATTGTGAGTCAATTATTTATGAGCAGAACCCAATTTGTTTAAACCTCATTGACCTTTAATACAGTTATGACATGTGTCTTGACTTGATTCTTCCCTCTATTGATTTGGTCTGGAAAAGTAAAACAAGAGGTGAAATGGCCCCTCAGGGTAAGTTAAAATTGTAGGTTACGGCCATGTTAAATTGCTTTAGTATACTTTGTGTCCTTTAGAGTCAGAAAATGAAGCAATAAAGTAAGTTGATGTAAGTAATTCTTGTTTTTAAAAGGACCTTGAAGTGCTTTTAACAATATCATGGATTTGATAAGATCTGCTTTAGACTTCTTAATTTAAAATGAACATAAAGATGGTAAAGCCGAAAGAATGTTGACATACCAGTGCTGTGCTAACAGCTTTGAAACTGAATTCGTGGGAGAGGACCGATAGGAATTCTTCACTATTGTCTGCCGTACTTGGGGAAAATTAAAGCAGCAGTTTAATTTAACTGCTAGGAATTTCCTGGGGGGCATATCCAGGTGTACAAAATATTTAGGCGGGTTTCAAAAGTTTTTGCTCATTACTTATGTGTTATCAAGTTCAGACAGTGTTTAAAACTCAGGCAATTTTCAAGTTTGAAATGTTCATTTTTGTGACAGGCAAACCTATTAAATCTGAGTGTTCACAGCTTTTTCCTCTCTCTTACCCCTTCCCATATTTGTCTGTAATTATTGTGGTATTGATGGGCTAAGTGGAGGGCTGGGGAAGACAGGAAGAAAACATTAATTCGCACAGAAAAGGAGATAGAGCTTCATTAGTTGGAGAAAAGAATACACTGTTTGGGGAGTAAAAATGGAGAAAAAGACAAGAACCAACAAGGGAATGTGAGCCGCTTTGGGACAGGACACCGATGTTTGGAGAAAGGGAGGAGAGGAGTAGAGTAGGGTTCATATGGAGAGAAATAAAGCTGATTTCAAAATATGTTATGATGTATGATGAATGGTGTGTTCTGAGATAATAGATATTTGTTTAAATTGTTCTTTCAAGGTAAGAACAAGCTGGTTTGGCTTTATGCTGGTCCCTCTTGTTATCCTTGAAGTTGGCATTTCTTGCATTTTAAAGTCCTTTCTTTCTTACATACCGATAATAACCGTTCTATTGATTGATGACCTGTAAGGGGAGTATGTAACCAAAATGAAGACGGGCGCCTGGGTGGCTCAGTTGGTTGGGCGTCTGCCTTCGGCTCGGGTCATGATCCTGGAGTCCCGGGGTCGAGTCCCGTGCTGGGCTTCCTCCCTTTCTCATGCTCTCTCTCAAATAAATGAGTAAAATCTTAAAAAAAAAAAAAAAAAAAAAGACATCCCAAGCTGGATGAGATGGGACTGGAAGGGGGACATGGAGTGGTTTTAGAGCACACAAACACTGGACCAGAATCGGAGGCTTTTGAGATAACAGGCCAATTTGGGGGAGAAGTTTGTCATTCCTAGGACCTCAGAAACCAATTAAACATTGCTTTTTGGTTTCAGTTTATGCTTCTGTGAATTTGATTTGAGAGCTCCGTTTGCACCACTGATAACCAAGAGGCTAGTTTAGGCCTTCCGAGAGCTCTGCATAACATGATGTACTAATTTAGAAATTCCTTGCTCTGGAGATTATCGGTCCGCCATACTGCTCAAGAGCCTCTGTGTGAGGTGGCCGGAATTAAGGACCAGGAGAAGCCATGAATGAACTGGCAACTCTTGTTTTAGAAGTGGGGATGAGGTCGCAAGTTTGAACCAAGAAATCACAATTCTTTTGGTCAAGAACTCCAAACACCATTGTTGTCATAAAAAATAGCACAACATGTGGGAGAGAGTGGGCACCACTTGTGAGTTTGTCTTTCCAGCTCCCTACTCTAAAGAATCATTCAATGGGATCCACTTCAGCTCTGTTGATCGGACTCTGTCTTCTTTCTGTGTCTGCCAACCGTCTGTGCAAACACACAGAAAACATTTCTTGAGTGCTAGTGATATGAATGCTCTGTACTAGATGCAATGGTGTCTACTCTCAAATTCACCCTCTAGTCAGTGATAAGCATAAGACCACTAAGAGTGGTTTCTAACAATAATTTTCGGATTGCTGCAACTCTTTGGAGCTTTACACGTGTTATCTGAGTTGTTTTAATAATAATCCTGCAAGACTGTCGATGTGTATATGTCTGTTGCTGTTATTTCAATTACAAAAACAGAAAATTTAGATTCGTGGAGGTTCAGAAACTTGTCTACGTTGTTTGGCTAAAGCTTATGACCTACATCTTCTGGCTTCAAATCTCTTGTCCTTTAAAATGGAATTGCACTGAATTGAAATGACTGAAAATTGATGTAGTTTTAAAAGGTGCAGGGATAATTTTGGATATAGTTGTTAAGGAGTTAATCAGAGTGGGGTGTGGATTCTTAAAAATAGGGCATTTATTATAGGTTCTAAGGAGGGACAAAGATTTAGGAAAAAAGTATTTGTAGAAAGTGGAAAGAAATGAACAGTTATAAATTGATGGCATAGTCAAGATACATTTGTATGTATATTTATAATTTAAAAAGGTATATTAGAGCTATTAGAGCTAACATTTAGTGAGTACATACTATATACCAGATACCTGATATATATTATCTTGTTTAATTTTCAAACATCCCCGAGAGGTAAGATTTATTATTTGACTCTATTCTATAGTTAAGGAAATGGATGTCAAAGAGGTTTAAGCCTAACTCAAGATCAGAGGTAGCCGAACTAGAACTCAGGTGGCCTGGTTTCCCTGATACCACTTTGCAGAGCCAGGGGGTCCAGAGAGGGACTGCATTATGGATAAGATAGGTGTTGAAGATAGTAAAGGGCCCTGCTTAGCGTGGAAGGCCACCCTGTGGCAAGAAGGGTTTCAGGGAGGGTTTAGTACTATTTGGTAAGTGGCCCTCAGTATAACTCTCACTAGATTTCCTTTTGTCATTATCAGACTCAATAGGACTCAAACTGGGCTCATTAGGTACCCTAGCTCCTTTAAGTGCCCCTTCAAAAGATGCCCCCCAGAGGTAACTTTGTTTCTCACTGTTGTTCTTCTCTAGCCCCACCGGACAGCCTTTACACAAACCAGGATACAAAACGATTGGCTCTTTATTGTTGACTTCTTGGTCCCCAAGCCCCCCTTACTCAGAATCCTATTGCACATGGCTAAAAAGTACTGCTCATTCCTTAGATCTTGTATTTCTGTTAATAATGACTTCCAATGACTTCTTTGTTAGATGTTAACTTAAAACAAACAAACAAACAAACAAAAAAAACAACCCTTCCCTGTTAGCCAGTTTCACCCACAAGGTCTATTATCTCTCTTATGCTCAAGCCATGTTATATCTTTTAGCTGGCCCACCAAGACAGCATTCATTTTGTTCTAATATTATTTTTCTCTGTTGTTCAATCTCAAAAAATTCCTAACCGAGGCTTCCCTGAAGGTTTCAAATAAATCCTTCCTCCTGTTGTCATGTCCTGTTTCTGCCTTTAAAAACAAAACAAACAAAAAAACAAAAACAAAGACAAAACCCCCCAAATAAACCAGTCCAAACCAACCAACCAAAAAACCCCGTCCCAAGTCCATCTTTCAGGCTTGTCCTGATTTATTAGTATCCCATTTTTCCAACGCAGCAAGAAAATTCCCAGCCCAAACTTCCTAATTTCCCTTTTTGTTGTTTTTATTAATAAGTATCCATTTTAAAGGATAGTTATCACCTCCATTGGATTGTAAATCTCCTTGAGGGCAGGAGATTGTGTCTAACCACTAATAGGTACCCACACATTTATTAGTGAGCAGTGCTACCTCTAGGGGGTCAATAAATACTTGTTGACTCACTGACTCTATAAATATAAACGGCAAAATAATCAGACATTCTGCTAGCACCTAATTTGCTCCCTGTAGGTAAGTTTGTCTCTTTGGTAGCATTGATTCTTTCAGGCCACCAGGGTTCCATTTAGCGAATTACAACTGCCTTGTGCTAACTGGTACCCTGGTGGCCTGAATGAGTTTAAGAGTCTCCCCAAATGAAGGACATCTCCCCTGAGAGTGACTCTGAATCTTGTTGAATACCTAACCCAACATTTATTTTCTTCCACAGCATTTACCCTTTGAGACAAAGATTCCTTTGCCTTTGGGCCTTTTAGCCACTTTACGCATCAGAAACTCTCAAGTCATAAACAAATAAAAATGCACTTCGTGTACCTTTTCTTGCTGTTTTACATTTTTAAAGGAAAGTATTGCCGAATTATAGTGAATGCCGAGCAGGAAATTCACAATTTTCCTTGTAGTGTTTTTTTTGTAAGCGAGCCGCTTTCCAACAGATCCAGTTGTCGACAGTGCCCTCCTACAGTTTGACTCACATTCAGAATTCATTTCTATGTGCACCACAGTGCAAAAATTTTGCAAAACATTAGAAGAACATGCAGAATATTCCCTAGCTGTTTCTTCCTCCGGCCCAGTCTCCCAAAGCTTTTCTGTTTTGTGCAGAGTTCTCTACCAAACAATGATCCTTTCTGCAATTTTAGGAAACCTACAACTGGATAAAGTTAATGGATGAATAAATACATCCCAGCAGGGAATGCCTGTCTTGAATCCTGAGGAATCTGGTCTCTTTTGTTAGGCAGTGAGCTAAAAATTGGAAGCAGGTCCTTAAGAAGTGCTTTGACTCTCAAAGCACCGTTTTTCTGGGGCCACAATTTATCATTCACTACAGTGCCATGTTCCTTAATTGACACTGTTCTCCCATTAAAATTGTGTTCTCCACTGTGTTCTCACTGTACCTACACACACACACACGCACACAATCATGCACATCTGTGCCCTGTGTATATAACACCATTGATCACTTTTGTTATAGATGGCTATTAATATTTTTAACTTTTCCTCCACTGATTTCAGAGAATAGACTTTGAGTCTTATTTATCTTTATGTCTTTCTCCCCTAACTCCAAGCCTGGAACCAAGTTATTGCTCAATAAATGGTAATGATAATATTGGTTCAGTGGAGACATCATTAGGAAATAAATTTTAATTTACAGAAGTTTATTCAAGTTTCCATTACGATTGTGGTATTATGGCTTGCAATTTTGGCACTCCTAAGGGGAATATTTATAGACTAGTTGGCAATTTACAATTATTCTCTCTTTATGTGCAATGCTAGCTAATCAATTGCATATTAAAATAAAGGGTTGTATGAATCGTCTGGTTTAAAGTATTTCTGTATTGCAAAGATCAGCACCATATAAACACACCAACATCATTTTTAGCAGCATTTTAAGCAAAAAGCCTGAAGGAAGCCTTTATTTCATAAGGCGATGCTATAAATGAAAGCATCGGACCAGAGCTCCTAAAACCCTTGCCCTTTGCCTTTTTGGCCTTAATCATCTCCTAGGGATTTGACATGTATGAAGATGGTGTGTCTTCATAGCGTGTCTGAAGAGGTTCATATAGTTTTTTTTTTTTTAGAAGATACTACCTAAAAGGCAAGTGGTGTGTTAACTAAGTACAGAGAAAATTATATATTTCTGATACTAATCACTTATATGACAATGTGCTTTTGGTCACAAGGACATGACAAGAAATGCGGATGGCCCAGTATAACTTTCACTTCTGCTGCAAAAACACCACAGTGAAGGAGCGTCAGTGGTATAATTTTCATTTTTACAAAAATCACAGACTTCTTAAATGTGCAACGTGGTGGCCATTTTGTCTGAATTAAAGTGCTCTTTCGAAATTTTTCTGTTGTTCTTTGTTCTAATTTCCATCTCTAGGTTTTCTCTTCTGTGCATGTTAAATTTGGGCATAAAAAAAGAACCCCAAATCCAAAATAATAGATGGAGGACGGGAAAACACGGGATTGCAAGACCGCATCATATATTATATAAAGACAGAGTCTCAGCAATTTATTTGGCTGTGTCAGGGCGCTTGCTTAGGGAGCTAGAGATCTAGGTTTTCATTCTATCAACAGCTCTTGCTGTCAATTAATTAGAATATATATTCCTATTAATTCAGGGCTGTGCAATGCCTTCTTTATGTACATTGCAAGCATTTCCATGGAACTGCATCTGTCCTCAGTTATACCATGCAGCGCTCCTGCCCGGAAATCCAGTGTTTCTTCCCCAATCTACATATTGTATGCTTGCCAAACTGTACAGATGCTTTTGGGATTGGAAATATTGCTGCTTTTCATAATATTTTTAAATGTTGAGCATATAGATTTTAACTTGATCTCTTTACAAACACTGGTAAGTAAAACCCATTTAACAGATCAGGAAATTAGGTCACCTATGATTTGGCTATCGCATGCAAACCATAAGAAAGATGGTTAAATATCTTTCAACAATGGATTTTTGCCAATTTGTACAGCTATCTCACAGAAATTAAGGCCCCCATATCCACTTCTGAAATAATCTGGACAGTTTGAAAATAGAAGTGCTAAACCCCTTACCTTCATCCTTAAATCTGCATTTCCTTATGGAGTTCTGTCCCTTGGCTAATGGCATTTCAATATACCCTGTTGCTTCAGTTAGGACTCTTAAAGTCATCCTTGGCTTATGTCCCTTATTTTCCACGTCCAGTTGATCATCAGACCTGTCAATTCCCCCTCAGAAGTGTCCTCTGGCTAAAGTCCCTTTTTATCATCCTCATGGCCACTGGCTTAGACCCTCATCATTTTTGTTTGGAGTATTCATCTAGCCTCCTATCTGATCTCCCCTGCATCTGTCTTCCTTCCCTCGAGTCCATTCTTCACCTAGACACCAGAATGATCTTCCTGAAAACAATTCTCATCAAGTTATGTCTCTCCTTAAAGACCTCAGCTGGAGTCCACTTGTTCATAGGATGAGTGCTAAACTCCTCTAGCTGGATCTATAAGGCTTTTGGAAATTAAGCATCAACTTCTCCTGTTATAGTTCTTGGCATTTTCTGCATGGAGTCTCATCTCTGGCTCCATTCCTAAAACTCATATATTAACTAATTATATTAATTTATGCCATTGCACATGTTTTCCTATAGCCTAGGATGCTTCTTTTCTCCTTCACCCCTTGCCAAACTGGTACTGTTTAAGACTATGCACATATCATCTCCTCTTGAAGTCTTTCCTGACGCTGGCAAAGTTGCTCTTACCCTGTTCTAGACTTTCTTGTCATGCCAATAATACTCCTATTACAACATTTATTGCTTTGTATTTTAATGATCTGCTAACAGGTCTGGTTGTAAACTCTTTGGAGAGAAGGCTCTTTCTATGCCTGACTCTTATTTGAATTTGCCAAGGAAAGGATGTTTAATAAATGCTGCATGAATGAACGAATGAATGATCCATATTGATCTTTTCTCCATACTATAGTGCTTTGTAACCAAACCAAATGATATTTTTACTATAAGTGCTTGCACTATAACATGATATATGCTTTCCTAAAAAAATTCGATCTTCCATAAAAACAAAACAAACGCACACAATAAAAAGGGCTCACTGGGCAGACCGCTCAAGACCTCATGCAATTTGTAATCAGAGCATAATAAAAACCATATTTGGTATCTGAGCTAAGTTGGATCTCCCTGGCATGCAGTCCTCCTTAGTGTGGCTGGGTATGGCCACAGTAGATATCAATAACAAACAGTAATAATAGAGTGGAGATGCTGATAATATTCTGATTAATTAGGGAGGTGTTGCTAAGATAATGAACATAGATGTAAATGGAGTCTGAGCCAATGGGGTGGTTGCTAAGGTGGGCACTGAGACATGGCAACCTGCAACAAGCTAAGAGTTTCCTCAGGCTGGGGGAGCACCTCTTTGGGGAGGGAGCCTAGAGTGCAAGCCCTCATTTTTAATTTTCTAAAATTATATACTGCAGCCTTAGAAAGAGTTGCTGTGACCATGCAATAGCCATGCTGGGAAATGTTTCCTTTCTTGCAGAAACTTACCACTCTCCTTTTGCTATGTTTTGGTTCCTCTTGTCGACCAAAATGTACGTATTGAAACAAGGTGACTTCCACGTTACACGAGCATCCCCCTGCTTATCAATTATATTCCCCTGTTGACCAATTACATGTGAACTGAATCACGTTCTAACTAGGGGCATTCCGGCAAAGCAGACAGTATTCATATATTTGCATTGTTTAATTATCTAATGCCTATTATCTCACTTTTTCAGTGAAATGCTGTAGAGAATTCTTTGAAGATAGAGACTGTATGTAATACTGAGAGAATCTGAATTTTTTTGGGGGGGGGGTTTGACATAAATTTCTTTGAGTAGCAGATGCTATTTTTGCCAGCCATTCGTTTGTTTCCTCTCAAATCCTTTCTCTTCTCTGCCCCTCTCTGATGTGTGTTGCAGTGACCTACATTTCTCAACTTCTCTTCCTAAATGGCTTCTGCCTAGTTTTGGCCAATGGTAGGCACAGGTGGAAGGCTGGTGGGCAATGGGAGAGAAGCCACCCAGTTCTCCTCCTTGTTCTTTGCCTTGAGCTTCCATTTATGGCACTGGCTCTCTTCCTTCTGTGGCTCAAGCTCCTGTGGGATTGTCTCTCCCTCCATGGTCCCTGTTCCCACCAGGCAATTCTCAGCTGGGATTCTAGCCCCCACCAGACAGCTCTGGCTTTTGAGCTCTAGGAATAACACCTCCTTCCCTTGATCCTTAGAGATGGCAGAGGCTTCCTGCTGTTGCTAATTTCTGGGTTGCTTCATTATCCCCTGTCTGGATCCTCCTAGCTCTTGCATCACCACATTTCCATTTCCCTGTAAATGATCTAGTGTGTTTCCCTGACTGGGCTCTGATCTGCTGTTAAAAAGCACTGTAAAATCAGATGTGCTACAGGTGCCCATTGCTCAGCTTGTTAGATAGAATAAAAATCACCTTGACTTTATCCACCCTGTGAGAAGACAATGGTTAACTATAGCCCTACTATGTCACTGGGAATGTTAA
Source organism: Zalophus californianus (assembly GCF_009762305.2). Classification (NCBI taxonomy): domain Eukaryota; kingdom Metazoa; phylum Chordata; class Mammalia; order Carnivora; family Otariidae; genus Zalophus; species Zalophus californianus. Next base: position 79,013,307 of record NC_045600.1, on the reverse strand, counting down.
ATGAGGTCTTGTGAAAAATTCCTGAAATATTAAGAAATCCCCCCAAGTCTTTTCCAGCACCTTGATCACACACTGGAACTCTGACATTCCTATCATCTATAGCACAGGCTGTTGAGCCACCTGTTGATGGTATTTGAAGACACAGCCCTGATGACTGTGCCCAAGATTATGGCATCTCATCTCCCCAGGTTTCTTTTCAGTAGACAATTAAAAGGGAAAGGGCTTTGAATGTCCTGAAAATCCCAAAATTTCGCTTGCCTTTATTCCCAAGCAATTCATAAGAAACAACACAAACTTCAACTAAACCTGAAATCCAGCAAGTTCTAAACCCTTTGAGGACTGTCGAAATAAAAAGGACCACCCCAGTGCGGGGCGGGGGGGGGGGGGGGGGGAAGAACTGGCTCAGTAAGTACACACTACAAAACCTGATGTTAGTATCTCCCGAAAAACATAACCATTGATGTTTTCAGAAGACTAGGAGGATGGGATGTTCATACCCCCACCTAACATGTGTTACCGCGACTCATCCAAGTTTTATTGACAAAAGGGGTACAGAAGGTGTAATCACGCAGGCTGACTAAGGAAAGAATAGTGCAGCTCTTTTGAGTCAGGATTAAGTTGTGTTGGTTGATGGGTTTGGAAAAACAATATTATACTTGGCTTCTAGATAAATACTGCAGAGACCTCTTGTAAATCTTCCAGTAATTTTTTGTAATCCTTCACAAGTAGTAAAATCATTGCTGTGAGGCGGATAGGAGATGAATCCACAAATAAGACATCTGTTATTGTTATATCAATGATGATATATGCCCAACTCTGAAATAACAACATTTAACAAGAAATGGAACCTTATCCAAAATGAGATCTCACTCACTTCCATGCCTTCATTTGCTACATTAATAAGAGTAAACTGAAGTTTATAATTGGGTGATCTTATCTATTAGCATTAGTAATATATCACAGGTATAGGGCTTTATATTTTAGATTAATAGAATTCAAAATGTTGGAAAGTTCTATGCTAACACACAGCACGCATGGACAGGTGAGGATCGTGATATATCGAATACACGGAAAAAAGGAACTCTGCTTTTTGTGCTATATTTTGCTGTGCATTTTTTGTATCTTTGCACCTCCCCCAAGTTTTCAGTATTTTTTACCAGTGTAAGATATTTTTACAACAATCTATTAGAACAACAGTGAAAGAATGTTGAGGTTTGTAATGCTTTCATGAGACATGTAATATTATGAGTCTTAATATTTAAAATGAATATTTAGAAAAATAATGTATTACTTGAAACTAACATGTTTTTCTAACATACAGGTGAAAAATTAAATCTAAGCTCTAAAGGCTATGTCACCATATGTTTGGAGAATTTTTAAGAACCCCCAAAGTAGAACTTTGGCAGTAGAATAGGCAATTATTTGCCAACACCAGATTTATGTGCAAATCCTAAGAATCTTAAACGGAATCTTTTTCAATGCCTTCAAATGATACCCAGGAATCTCTTGTTTTTACTTTTATTTCCATTGTCTTGGTTTGACTTCTGTACTTTATGTCCTGTTAAGACAATCATTGACTCATTTTTGAATCTGGAAGGTAACAACCCTATGCATCCTCCAATTGCCCTTTCAGCATGTTTGCTCCACAATGCACACGGAAGAAAAGACCTTGCTCTGCCCTCCTGCAGATTTCCAGCTCAAACTGTGTTTAATCCTTTTCCAGCCTTTGCTGAAACTGGTGACTAAGCCAAAGTTAGAACGTTGTGTGAATCTGCTTAGAAAGGAGGTGTTAGAGCCAAGTAGGAAACATCTAGGCCTCTCCACATTTGCCACCACTGACTAGAGCAGACTTTTGGAAGCTCCTTCTTTCTTGGGCTTTCATGATGGCCTTTTCCCCTGGCTCTTCTACTTTTTTTGGCCTGACCCTTTCTTCTCAGTGTACTTTATTAACTGTCATTCCTTTCTGCCATCCTTATATGTAGGGGCTTCTAGGTTTCTGTCTCTGGTCATTTTCCAGACCTTTATCATTTCATCTACATACTTTTTTTGAGCTATATTGAGGCATAATTGACACATAGGAATTGTGGTGAGAACACTTAAAATCTACCACCTTAGCAAATTTCTAGTATACAATATAATATTGTTAACTGTAGTCACAACCCTGTACATCAGATCTCCAGAATGTATTAGTCTTGCATAATTGAAACACTGTCCCCTTTGACCAGTATTTTCCCATTTCCCTCTCCCCCCATCTACCATCCTTGATAATCCAAGGTCAATTACTGAAGAGTGTGGCAGGTTTTGTGAGCTCTACTTAAGGCCTGCACTGTATTTCTAAAGCAGACTACATTAGAGCATTATGCCATAGAGAAAAAGTAATATTGTCTCTCTATGAACTCTATGAACTCATGAAGAACATCCAGACCTGCTTTTCAAACTGCAAGTTGGAGAAGTGTGTTCTCTTTTTAATGTGTGTATGTGTTTCTTAATTAATATTAAACAATAATTAGCTTGAATTTTTTTTTGAAAAAAGGTATTTAGCCATTACTGAGAAACCTCAGGGCATATATGACATGAAGTTATCTAACCATTAATCAATAGATAAATTACCAGCCTTTACCTTAGCCAGTCCTGTTAGACCTGTATATGTGTATGAACTGAGGACTTCCATCTTTAAGCTCAGTCCTCCTCAATCCTTGGGCTTAAATCTTAAGAACTGGAAGAAACATTAAAGGATTATGCCTCATCAGGAAGTGTGATCTAGAATTAGTCCTGCTTCTGTAAGATATCTAAGACCTGCTGTTGTAAGATTAGTTCTGGTACTCATATATCGCCTAAAATGAAGGCTTCCCTTCATCTTTCTGTGTATATTCAGTGAGTATAAACAGATATCTTCTTGGGTGTTCAGATAAGCATTTCAAGATCTGCTAGGCATTGGCTTTCTGCCTTAGATACAGACCACTGTCAGAGATACCTTGCTTACCTCTGCCAGCCACCTTTCCCAGGGACTAGACCTTATCTATGGTATCTCTAGCTCCTAGACAGGTCCTGATCTTTAAATAGGTTGAAACCCAAAAACATGGCACTATCACCCACCGAGTTTGAGAATCACTTCAGCTGCTGCCCTCACTGACCCGATGAACCCTATGGATGCAGATGCTTATTTGCACTGCTGGTACTTCCCTCAGTGGCCTGCTCTACTATTGGGTCAACTTCCCATTTTCAGTATCAACTTACTCTTGCTTTTTGTCCACCACCCACTGAAGTCTGAGTATGCTCCATAGACCAAGCTATCAAAATTTGACAACTTTCACTAGTTTCAACAGGTTAGGTTAGCCTTAATGAGACAAAATCATGGATTATTAGAAGGAGATCTGATGATTTTATTATTATCCTCTCAAAAATAATATTTATTGAACATCTAAAAGGTACTATTTCATTAAATATGAGGAGATAGAGAACTATAAGACTTTGTTTCTGTCTTGAAAATGTTGATATTCTAATTGGATAGACACTCATATTTGTGCACATGCACACACATGCACATACTACACAAGGCCATATAAATGCCAAATGAATCAAACCAACCAGAAGAGCTCAGGTAAGAGAGAGAGGACTCTGGTGTGGGCTGGCCAGGGAAGGTGTTATGTAAGGAGACAGAACTCAGCGTATTAAAGAAAGGAGCAGAGACTGATGTGTAGGAGAAAAGGAAAAGAATAACAAAAGTTGGAACACCTGAAGGCAGGCCAGCATCATTGGAGTTGAGAATTTAGGATGGAAATCATGAGGAAAAGATTTCTTACTTTTTAATCAGTCTCAGCTGAGGGGATAGAGCTTTCCCAAGGTGATGGAAAAATTGGGAAGAGTTTTCTGGTCTCCAAGCTTTTGGGAGTAACATGCCATATTAGTGGCAGCCATTGGTGGGAGAAAGAAGTAGCTCTGCTAATGGCACTAAAAGGAACCCCAGAAGGGATGCTTTCAATTTAGCTCATAATTCTGTAAAGGCAAAGATTGGCCCTTTCCTGCTGCCACTCAAACCCCCAGGCTTGTTACCTCAGGGAAGCTTATTTTTTCCCAACGAGGCTATCCTTGTATATTGCAATTGCATTTTGTGCATGGTTTATAGAAATGTTGGGGGAATGGTAAAAGGAATTTGTCTTGGGTATGGTATCTGTGCTTTCCCTAATGAAGGAAAACCTTGATTCAGATTGCTTTACTCAGTACTAAGAGTACTGGGAAACAGTTGTGGAAATCGTGCAGAACAGGAACTCTGGAACTGTAGTGTGATGCGCAGTGCTTAGTGAGGCAGATCACACATGGAGAGCTAATGGTTGTGTACCCTACCATCTGGATTCTTTGCCTTTTTTCCCACCTTCCTGCTCATCACTCCTTCCTCAGCTGCTCAAGACTCTGTTATAGTGTCTCATTCATGTCTGCCCTTCCAAAGGAGCCCTCTAAGTCAAAATTTCCCCTGCCCACCACCCTATCAACAACTCTTCTAGTCTTAATCATGGCACAAATAAATGGCTTTTGTTGAGTGCTTAATAGGTACCTGGCACATACAGTATTTCATGTAATGATTGCCCTCTTCTAGAGATTGATCAATGATTAAAATATGAATGTAAAGGGACTAGTCCAGCTTCTCTGACCTTCTGTCTCCTCATTTATAGAACAGGGATAAATACTTACCTTATAGGACAATTTTTAAGATCACAGATGAGGAAACTGAGTCACACACAGTGAAAATGTGCCGAACCGGGGTTCCAGCTCACGGTATCTGACAAAAGCTTGTGCTTATCTCATTCTGCTGAGCTACAGCATGAGAACTTCAAGCCCCTGAGGAGGCGAAAGGGCCACGAGACTTAGTCCCTAGGGTTGCCAGATACAAGGCAGGGCACCAGTTAGATCGGAATTTCAGGTAAAACAACAAATAATTTTTAGTACCAGTACATGCTAAATATTGCATGGGATATGCTTATACTTTACTATTCATTGTTTTCTTGAAGTTCTAATTGAACTAAACTTTACTTGGATGTTTTGTATTTTTTCCCCTAAATCTGGCGATCCTACTAGTACTCTATAAATCACAACATATAGACAACTGCTGAAGTGTAAGGAATGTGGTCCTTGAGGCGAAAAGGAAGTAAACTTTTATTACCAAGCCATTGCCTGTCAGAACTGGAAAGGAGCGTAAAGGTCACCCAGTCATTTCACCAAAGAGTAAATGGAAGATCAGGGTGGGGAAATGACTTGCACAAAATCATAGTGCCTATAAAGAGACCAGACTTGAAGTCAGGCTTCCATTGTCCTTGTTTAATCCTTCATCCACTACACTTAGGGCTGTCAAAAACTTTAGAATCACCCTGAGGTTTGCTGGTGATGGAAACAAGGCTGTCTTATGCATTGTAGGGACTTAATAAATATTTTGTCCAAAATGATGATTTAATCCTGATCTGGTACTTGTGACATGCTCTACACAGCATAGGGACACTACTAAGTCTTGTTGATATATGTCACACACATATGTAATAGTACTGTCACAAACACACACACACATATTCCTTCTTAGGACTTGAGAGAATATGTGAATATCTCCCAAGTGGATTTTTAGATGCCCTTGGTAATTATGACACTAAATCAAGTCAACCAATTTTTTATATTCCTGAAATCTACATTAGCTAGTGGAGAAACTAGGGCAGCATAACATCTAAATTAGGGGAAAGAAGGAACTTCAGGGCTATGTTATTAAAAACAGTTTCCATTAACCGCACATGGCTATTGAGCACATGAAAGGTGACTAGTTCTTTTTTTTTTAAATATATTTTATTTATACATTTGAGAGAGACAGAGAAAGCAAGAGCATGAGCGGGGGAGAGGGTAGAAGGAGAGGGAGAAGCAGACTCTCCACTGAGCGGGGAGTCTGATGCGGGGCTTGATCCCAGTACCCTGAGATCATGACCCGAGCCAAAGGCAGATGCTTAATTGGCTGAGCCATCCAGCTGCCCCAAAAGGTGACTAGTTCTAACTGAGATGGGCTATAAGTTTAAATTACATACTATATTTCAAATAAAGTATAAAAAATGTAATATATAAAAACAATTTTTTATGTTAGTTGCATTTTTAAACATTTTTGATATATTGGGTTAAATCAAATATATTATTAAAATAAGTTTCACCTGTTCTTTTTATTTTACTCTTTCTACTATGACTACTGGAAATTTTTAAATTATATGAGTGCATTAGATTACATTTCTATTGGATAGCACTTGTCCCAGAGGATTCACTGTTGGTTTAAATGAAAAAAACCTCCAAGATTAGGATCTCCACACACACATCTTACCATCTTTTGATGATAGTATTTAACTCATCTATTTGCTTCATTGAAGATTTATGAAATTGTTTTCGAAAGTGCAAACCATGAAGATCTTTATAATCATTATTTTTCTTAAAAAAGAAGATAGCTGGCTATTGGATTTTCTGTCCCAAAGTCAGCAAACACTTACTGAGCTCAGGCTGCTTACTTCTTTGGGGCAAGTCACGTAGCCTTAGTTCAATTAAATGCCTCTGTTTCCTCATCTACAACCAGAGATCGCTGAAGGGGGGGGCCTATTCTCAGCACCCATGGGGTACAGGACTGTCAGAACAATGAATAATGTGGCCCCATTGTTGCTGACAGATGGGAATCATTCACTTCTTAGTGTATGTTTTTTGAAACGCTTTTGAGTTCACGCCCCCATTGCGGCTGTTGCCATGGTCATATGCTTTACGATGTTAGCCCCTTGCCCCTTACTCTGCCTTCCCCGGGGAAGAAAGAGACTTGCTGCAAATTTCACAATTGTAAAAATATTTTACTAGTCAGTGCCTTTGTAATCTCTTCTTGTATTTCCCATTAAACTTGGGTAATTCATAGATACAGATAATAAAAGCTATCAGATATAGAGGAGGCACAATCTGATTTCACTTCATTAGAAAGTGCCCTAAGAAAGCCTCCTGCATTGGGAGCTGCATGCTCAAGTCTTCCCTTGTTCTGGCGATTGTAAGTCTTAAGCTCTTGCTTTTGGCACAGAGGCTCTTTCGCATTTTTGGTTAGTGGCAAAAGCCAAAATGTCTCCTTGTGATGTCAACTTATGCCTGGTAGAAGAAAAGATGAATATTTTGGAGGATTTTTTATTTTATTTTATTTTATTTTATTTTTTGCCATTTCAACCTCATCTTTGTTAGTGCATCTGCACTCCACCTGACCTTTCTTGGTTCTGTTTTTAATTCTCCTCATATACCAGCTTTTAGTGGAGACTGTGTGCTTTAAGTAACGAAGGTCAAATTTCTGAGCCCTTGTATGCTCACCCAATGATTTCTAGCCCTCTTTAATCCTTCCCTACACCAACTGCTGCAGTAATGAGGGGCAAGGGGTGGCTGAGGATTGAGGTCATGAGCTTTCAGTTTGTAGTTATATATTTCTCTGGTGCTTACGTAGAACAGCTCTTCTTAGTTTCCTGGAGGTGGCTAAAAAAAAAAAAAAAATGAAAGGAGAAAAGGAAAGAAATCACTGAATCCCGTTACAATGCATTGATATTGTTTGTGTGGGTCTTTTCCTGCTGCACTGTGCATCTTTGTTAGTAAAAGGAAGGAGAAGCTCTTGTAAGTCATATAAAGGAATGCATCCCGTCTGAGTGTATACAAGGAATGCTGTCACTTGGCCATCCAGAAGAAGCCATGGTCTCTTGCTCAGAAGGTTTGAAGTACAAGAGGAATTTCCTTACTGACAAAAAAATCACTGAGTCTCCTGTTCTCCTTAAAGGCATTTCTTCTGCCTATCACCTCTGAGGATGTTCATGTCATTAAAAAACACCCTACCTTTAAATCTCTGCAAGTATGTATAAAGACAGAATTCTAAAGATATTGATTTACTAATCCAGACTTACTAAACCTATTTGTAATTATTCTACAGCTTTTATTGTAAAATAGAACAGATTTAAAGTATAAGCATGTTAGAGTCAGTCCTAAAACTCTTAATGGAAACTACATGTTGAATTACAGACTTTGTATGAAGCTGTTATTATAATTTCAGATTATAATACTAAAGACTGCTGTTTTTGATGAAATGCCATGAAGGGATTTTTGACATTATTCATGAGACACTATAATAAACATTTTGCCTCCTAGGGTAGACAAATGGGAGAAAGACAGAAAGAAAAAAACCCTTCACTTATTTGTTCCTCTGTTTGTTTCTTCATTTATTTATTCATATGCATTCAACCAATATTTATTGAGCCCCTACTATATGCCAGGTACCCTGTTAGACATTGGAGGTGCTCTCTCTACTGACAGCTACATATTGGTACACATTGTTGAGTAATTATTCAAACAACTGAGGCACTCTTTTCATCTGTTTAATTATTAGGTTTTTTTTTTTTCTAATCCCTCCTTGCCATGTGATAAGCACTCTACTTGGTTTCATGGGCACATTGGTATCAGTCCCAAACTTGAAGGAGCTTACATGTTATGAGGGGGTTCTGAGACAGACACGGAGATCCATAATACAAGAGCACATGTAGCAAATAAACTGTAATGGAGATACAGTGATCACTAGGATGACTTTCAGCAGGAAAGGTACCTTGTGGGATACCCGGGGAAATCACCAGAAGAAATGACCTTTTAGATAGACCTTGAGGGATCCTAACAGGTAGAGAGCATCAGGGAATGACGAAGAGATTCTAGGAAGAGAGACTATCAAAAAGACATCACCACGTCTGAGCAGTGCCTATGGTGTAGGAAACCACGTCGTGAGATGTAAAACTCCACAGATGACGAGCCCTGAGTGCAAGGCCTAAAGATGTGGACTGCACCCTCTAGGCATTATCAGAGATAATGTGATGAAATGGTGAGTCTCCGCTCTTGGACGTCTTGAATCCCTCAAGCTCTGGAGATCTTGGGGTGTTTGAGAAATGACAAAGAGAAAAGTAGGCTTGCATCAGAAAATATGATCCAAGGCTTCATACCTGCTCTGCTTTTGGTTTACCCATCTTTTCTTCGTGCCAAGTCCTTTTCCATGCTATTATGATTCTGAGTTTTATAAAATAGTGTCAGAATCCTATTAAAGCATTTGTGTTAATGAGTGAATGATAGCAGAACATCATTCTTTTAAAACTCTTCCCAAAGCAAACACTTGCGCTTGCTTTGCTCCAAAGCCTGCGTCATTGCATTACTACTGAGAGGTAATCTTCAACCATGTTGGGCACGAGTCTGAAACTCTTAGGATTCTCTAGGGTAGGGGCTGCAAGCAAGTCAGCATTCCTGTGAGTGGGATTCTGTGAGGACCCTAAGTGCCTCCTACAGTTGTGTTGTGAGAATAGAACTCCCCCAAATTGCTGGCCCTGACACATAACAGGAGGAAATAAAAATAGTAAGGTAGAAGCAGAGAGCAGATGTCAAAGAGAGAAAACATCAGTCCCACTCTGTGTGATAACTTTCTGAGAAAACCTCTTCCAGATCATGTTCTGAAGAACTATCAGATGAAGATGTTTGGGAAATTATTGTGTGTATATGTGGCAGGGGAGGGAGTATTTAATGACACGTTACAGTTCTAAATATTCTACTTGTACATATATTAATTTCAAAAAGTTACATATAATACATAAGTACATTCTTATAAAAATTCAATTGCATAGTGTATTGACTAACGAATAGTGGTTCTCTTTCCCGCCCTGATAGTCTCTTGCTACTCCCTTGTCTACTCTCCTCAGAGGTCACCATTGCTATTGGTTTTTGGATTCTTCCAGATCTTTTTCTATGTGCTGACACACACAGGCGCATGCACATGCACACACACATCTACAAACTCTTTTATCTTGTATGCCATCTATAGTATATGGCATCCCACAGCTTGCTTTTTGAAAACATTCCATATAGTATATATGAATTTACTTTGTTCTTTTTAATTGCTACATAGGACTACAGAATATGGATTCCTATAGTTATTAACCATTCCTTTATTGATGAGCATTTAGGATGTTTCCATTTCTTTCACTATTATAAACAATGCTTTAATAACCATCTTACTAACTCTGTTTTTGTGCATGTGTGAGAGTATTTACTCAAGGAAGAGATCTAGAGGTAGACTTGCTGGGTCAAAGAGTACTCATAACAAAGAAGACAGCAATAGGATATTTCCAATGTGTTTAGTAAGATTAAAAAAAAAAACAAAACTTCATTCTTTGGCAAAGATCTGAATCCAGTTGAAATCCTAACTCCAGATGCCTATCAAAATCATCCCAAAGTTCTTGGTTTATTTCACATAATCCCCTAGAAGCAAAATAATACTGTTTGTGATGAGATATGCCAATCCCATGTATTTAGATTTATATGTTGCCACTGTATTTGTCAGTGCTGAGCACTGAAGAGGGCTTTACAAGGCACAGTGTACCTTTACCAGGTAAAATCCCCATGGACTTGACAAAGTGGGGTGTGGACTTCAAAGCCATATAAGACTTTTGTCTTTGGTAGTATAGATTTTTCTGAGCTCTAGTCAAGTGACAGAAAAGCTTGAAATGAAGCCCTTATTTGAATGTCCAATATTTGTTTCTCTCTGGCATAGTTGTCAACAATGATATTTTACATTTTCTCTTTCTCAAATGGTCCACACACAGTACATTAAAATAGGCATGTAAATATGAGGAAAATCAGATATTTACAAAGTTCATTTTTTTTTAACGCTCACAGAGTAAATTATACAGACTGCCCAGTGCGCCTTAAAGCGTGAATTTCCATACAATTGGTTATCGGGTCTTTAAACAGCTGCCTCCAGTGTTGGGCCGAAGTAAGCCAAAAGGCCTGACTGAGTTTTGGGATTAACCCGATGGAAATATTCTCCAGAACCCAGCTTGAGTGGAATGCCTCCCTGTTCTGTTGGTCAGTGGCCATTATGATACGGGCATGGGAAAGAGGGTTGGGCATCTGGGCCATGCAGGTGGAAACAATTAAGATTCAAAATGGATTTTGAAAACTGATTTGCTTTTCTCTTTATTTGCCACATAAAAAGTAGTTCTAGGTTCCTAAAACCTCTCAACCACTCATTAAGTAAATGCAGAACACTTGATGTTTTATTGCTTATGATTTAAAATCAACCTTACATAACATATGGAATATGTATATATATATATATATATATATATACATATATAAACACACATATATGGTCAAATCTGTGTTTCACATCAAACATCTACTGTATGTTTCACTAGGGAGACAAGACCCATGTGTTTTGCAGAAGCTTTTAAAGCTGTTTCATTTATTTTATTAGCCTTTAATGAATGTAATTAGAACCCAAGTAATTAAATGCAATTGTGCTCAGTATGTTCCTGTTGTAAATTGCCCTAAACAATGTGCATCGTGTGAACAAATTTGTGGGATTAATCGAGGATAGATAATGTTTTTGGATAGTATTTCACACTAAACGGCCGCAGAGAGAAACAAAGAAGCTGGCGCAGTGTCATTAATCTTAGTCAACTGGCAGCTCTGGTGTAATTTGCATGACTTAGGCAGTGACACAGGATGAGCCTTGCTTGGGATGGGTGTTAGATCACTATGATACGTATGTATTTATTCCCCTTTAGTCTCCTGATTTATAAGCAGAAAGAAGTTTGCATGTGGAAACGGATAAAAGCAGCAGTGCTAATGGAAGGAGTTGTAGATTACCCGAATTATTACTGGCAATATACATATTCTTTTGTTTTCATATTGAGTATTTCCATTTTATGGTTGTTAAAAAGACATCTGTGAATCCCTGTCAAGATGGGAAAAAAAAAAGAAAAGAAAAGCAAATATATTGTGGCTGGGTTAGTTAGGTAGACATTTGTCCTTGCATGATACCAGCGGAAGAAGTTTGGCTTCTTTTATCTCCTTTCATATCTAATATATATTGATTCATTGCTTTAGGAACCTATCCCTTTGGGGAGAGGCACTTTGGAATTGCATTATAGAGAACCTTCAAACTCCACTTATGAAAATATCATTTGGAAATAAGCGCTTGGGAACATGGATAGCGAATGCAAATGCTTTCTTTTTTCATCATAAGATGTAGACTGCAACTCTGAATTACAGAAACAATTAGATAAGACATTCTAAGAAAAGCACACAAATTGAGCTTCAAATGTCATAACAGATGACAAATAAAAGGTAAGTGAATTGGGGGAGTTTTGAAGCGAAATGAACATGCCCTCATGACCTAACAGACATGCTAATCTTGGCTTGCACAAGTGTATCTGACATTTATGAGAACTTGGCTTAGGCTGTTGTGTTCTTTCTCTTCGGATGGAGAGGAAGTTGCTCTCAAAGTTACCTATAACATAGCCAAATGATTTTGAGGGCAGGACATAAAGCTACATTATCTTTGTAACTCAGTGATTACACACAAAGCTATATTTAAATATTTGTGAGGAAGAACTATGCACACAGAAAGAGATATATGACCTCTAAAGTAAGAGAAGAATATTCATTAATCAAAGAACTATGTTTCACAATACGTTTTCGGTTGAACTTTGTATGGTCTTTTCTTCTGCACACAACTGTTTTATTTTGATACCAATTTCTCTCCATTTTTCAAAAATTATATAGTGCATCCTTCTGAGCTCAATTAAAAAATACACTTTAGTGAGTTTTACCCTCAGTAAATAAAGATTTATTTTACTTTAGTAAATATACAGATTTGAATAAAACTTCCCAAAGCACAGAAACTTAGTCTCTTTCCTTCTCTCTCTCTCCCTCTGTCTCTCTTAAATCTATACAGGCACTGTGGTGTATGTGTGTGCGTGTGCGTGTGTGTGTGTGCGTGCGTGTGTGTGTGTGCATGCGTGTGTGAAAGTATCTCATTTTATGTTCTTTTTTCAGAAACATTTAAACAACAAAAATAATTAACAATTCATGAGCATAGCTGATTCCTATTAATATGCTGTTGACCTCACACCCCTTTTCAACAGTTAAAGACCTAGGACAGCAGTATCTATTATGAGGTCAGGCTTATTGATACAGTATTAAAATGAGTCATATTTAATTTAGTGCCTAGAAAGGATTGTGTTAATGCAAAAACTGGCATGGCCGGCCGCGTAGCTAGAGTTAAAGTGATGTAGGACCTTGTAAAGTTTTAATATTATACAAATCACTTGGAATGAGAAGAAACACAAAAACAGTTTAATGTTAATGTCATGTGTATGGTTCCAGAATGATTGGGTATTAGGATGAGGTGGAGGAAAATATTTTCTATGTAGTTAACTTTTTTTCCCACAAATGTTATAGTCACTTGAGGACCATTTGATTTAACAGATCCAAAGGTGGTCTTTCCAACCCTGTCAGAAATCTTTTTCTAAAAAGGATGTAAATGGGTAACTCCTGAGCTGGGCATCGTAACTGATCATCATGTGATTCAGTCAATGTGTTGCCTGAGTGATCAGCACTGTTTCTATGTACTCTCTTGTCCAAGTCAAAAATACATGTGTGGCAGAAGTAATTTGTCCAGAGTGCTCAGAGAGAAGAATTTCTATTCAGTTGTGCAGAGTAAATGAAAGTAATTTACTGAAAGTCTTTACCTGGTATTATTTTGGTATGCGGTCCAAGACATGATTAGAGGCACCTATACTTGCCAGATACACCATTAATTGCTATGTCAAGTCTTCATTGAAATCATGATTGATGCTGCAAAGTTGCTGGATCTGAATTCCCTCAGAGAATTCAGTATCTTTTTGAACATATTACAACATTCAACTTTACAATTTATACAGCTTTGTGTCTATTATCGACTTAAATATTATTCACAGATTGTTATATCTTTACAACCTATGAGATGCTTCTAAAATTAAACCCAAAGGCTTACACATAGACACTTAGAAGGAAAAAGTTATTTTAAAAAATCTGGGTTGCATCTACGCTAAGACTCTTGGTATAGAGACAGAAATTTGATACAATTAAAGCTACCGAAGTATCTGTACTATAAAATTCCTGTTAAGACACTGAGAAAAAGAGATAGGCCTGTAAGAGTTCATGCATTATAAACATGTAGGTTTGGTTGGCAAAAGAGATCACATTTTAAAAAGAAATATAGAAAATAATTGCCCTGAAATCCACATAAAATTTTGTTTTGAGTTCTAACTTTTATAACTGGTGTTCTCTACAACTCAAACTTTATGCACCTTAATGTTCCTATCTACAAAATGGATAAAAAATTACTTCAAAAGAATTTAGAAACATGCATACGAGAAAGGAAATACATTTCTAGAGGTCAAGTTTCAACGGAAAAGTAGCAGTCTTTGTTAATGATTCTTGAGTGGAAACTCTTCAAGCACCCTGCTGGCCGATGTATGGTGGAAAGTACTCTGCACTGTGTCCAAGACTGGGGTTCAAATATTAGCTTTGTTGCCTGTAAGATATGTGATCTTAGGCAATCTATTTATATGTTCTTATCCTTCACAAAGGAATGATATGAACTGACTCTAAGCCAGTTTTTGTACAGAGCTCCTTAGCTGGACTCAGAGCCTAAGATTGAGATGCTATACATGCTGGAGGTAGACTACTTCTCCCTCAACATGCCTATTGCATCAAGACCTTGAACTGAGCACTCTGTTAACAAGGGTAAGCTCTCTGTCATGATAAGCAGAGATAAGCATGAATCTGTGGAAGTTTATCAGCCTTGGGTAGGTGTTCAGGGTAGCTCTTCTCCACATGATCATTCGGGGACCAAGGTTCCTTTTATCTTGTGGCTCTGTCGTCTCCAAGGTCCTTATTACCATCTGAAACTGACTGGCAGAAAGGGAAATAGAATGAGGGATCACATTGGAGGGGAGGTTGTTATAGGCCAAGCCTCAGTGTGACACATATCACTTCTACTCAAATTCTGCTGGTGAGAATTTCATCATGGGACCAGATTCTAACTTCAAGAGGGGCTGTGAACTGTTGTCTATGGCCTGAAGAAAAATAAAATGGATATTAATGGTTAGGAGTGGTCCCTGCACCAAGCAATATCCCTTTTCCTACATGTCTACATACCTGCATTTATAAGTTTATATAGAGTAGGAACAGTCCTTTGAATGAAAAAGGATCTTGGATCTTTTGTTCTCAATCCCCAACTAAGCTTTAAGATTATTAAGAATGCATTTAATGAACTGTGGACGCTCAGATCAAGACTGTATTCCAGGACGAAAATGCACTCTCTCAGAGAAAACCTTTGTGAGGAATTCAGATCCAGAAGCCAGAAGTTCTTGTGGTGGACTCCATATTACAGGTCTTAACTGGAACACCTCCTTCCATTTCTACCTATTCAGCCCTTGTCCTAAGGCAAGGTCATGGCACCAGTTGGCTGGGTCTGGGTAGGTTTTGGCATCAGGCATAAACTGTCTAGATTTAGTCACCCTATGGACCTCTTGATGTAAAGTGTGTGGGAAATGGGCTCAGGGGTCTTGTAATTAGGAGTATTAATGTGCACTAGCATCATTTGAAACCACACACCAGTAAGTGTTGAGTACACATGTTAACCTCATTAACCATTAAGTAACTGAGAAAATATAAACATTTAACAGATTATTTGCAATACTGGTGTTTTAGTGACAAAAGATTTCTAAAATGTGATTAAGTAATATGCTCTGGACAAGAAGAATTAGTATTCATTAAATAATCTTTAAGCACTCTTCAAGTTCTGTAATTTTTTGATTTAAGACTCTTAGGAATTTACAGTGAGATTTGAGAGTTCGGAGGCAGTACTAGGCAGGAGCATCATAAAAGTTGCATCCCAGGACAGTCCTGTGTCAGGTGGAGTGAAGACAAACTGGGTGGAGATGGGGGTGGTGGTAGACAGGAGGGTAGCCCAGTGGTGCTGGCCAGAGGCAGAAACAACAAATCAGAGTCCCTTCAGGTTGGATTTCTGGTAGGAGATTTGCACGGAGAAGTGAGAGCAAAGATAGGATTAAGCAAACAAGGCAGGTCACGGTATTAGTAGCACCAGGGAGAGCTCCTGTGGTCTTTGTAATCCTTGGAAGACAGGAAATAAGGACTTTCCATTTATCTGTGGTCTTCTCCTGGTAGGTCCACCCTCACACAAACCATTTAGTTGTTTAAGTGCCCAGGTCAGTTAAGTAAGTTCCTGATCGAAGAGGAAGAAGACTGCATTTTCATGAAGTCAGGAATGCTTATGACCTGTTTGAAATCAAGGCCGTATCATTTCCATGGACTTGAGCTTAAATGGCATTCAGATGCCCATGAGTTCTGTGAGAAATGATTACTGTGTTTTCTTTGCCCCAATATCTTCCTGGATCATGACTAGAGATCCCAGCAACATAAACATCGACAAACACTGCTTTCTCTTTTCCTCCTTTTGTGTTCTCTGGAGCAAGTGGGCTGCCAGGGGCCCAAAGATGCTAACTGGAGACAGGATCAGAGGCTTACAGGTTTCATTGCCTTAAATGAAGGCAAATTTAGAACATATTTCCCTAGGAGGAGAAGGATTTTCATTTGGTTTCAGTTCCAGCTGATGCAGAGAAAACTTATTTGACCTATAGTTCAGTTTAACGATTCTTTCCTATAATGTTTCTGTGCTGAGTTTCTTACCACCAATGGGGGGCAGCAGGGACGGAGGAACCCACCTCCCTTCCCTCCAGCCTCTAGAGAATAAGCAGTTCCCTTTGTGGCTCTGGTTGGGGGTGGGGAGGGTGGGCATTTGCCCCCACCTTGATTTTCCTGATATTCAGGGGGGTGGATTTTTCTCCCACCTCCTCCCATCTGTATGGGAGAGGCAGTAAAAGAGACAACCCCCAATAATTGTGTGGCAGCCATTGCTAACCGGGGGATGGTCTTAAGTAGGGAGCTCCTGTTTGTGGGTCTAACTAAACTTTTATAGACTGTGGGCCTGCCTTTCGCATCAGACTAGAGCACTGTTGGAAGTTTAATAAAATATTTTAGCGGCTTGAAGAAGTAAGTTTTGTTATTTGGGTGGGGGAGGTGCTTCCTTTGAGTTGGTTCTTCCCACGTGTGCAGAAGCTTGTCAGTAATAGAAGGCTACTTGACAGCCAGCCGTCCTTCTTCCTTGCAACTTTTTTCTGGACTTGTATAACACACATTCCTGATTTTCCTCTTACCATGCAGGACCTTCCACCTTGGATTTTATTTCAAGCATATGCTCTTCTTCCGGGGCCATTAGATTTTGCAATTTCTCAAAACAGACTTTAACATTACCCTATTTTTAAAATTCCTTTCTGATCTTATCCACTACCCCCCACCCCAGCCATGGCACCAAATGTCTCCTATATTTTTATCTCTAGCTCAGACCTCCTTTCTGGGTTCAATATCTATATATCAAACGGTCTACTCTGCTTTTCTAAGCAGATGTATTGAAAGCACCTCAAATTCAAGGCATGTGAGACAATTCAGAATCCAGCCCTCTTCCTAGGACTGCTCCTTCTCCTGTGTTTCTCATTTCAGTGAACCTGTAATCAGTGGGCATAAAAAATGAAGGTGGTCCTTCACATCTCAAGTTCTCTTGCCCTTCTGATCCGATTCATCTCTGAGTTCTGTCAATGACCTCTTAAATATTTCTCAGGTCCCTCACCTCTTTCCCTCTTTATCCTTCCACCCCCATAGTTCTGGTATGAACTCTGCCAGCCTGCACTCCCACTCCCAAATCTTGCATAGTTATTTTCTCACTATGTAGCCTGAGTGGCCTTTTTGGATCACACATCTTCTGGACTCCACTCGGCTCAAAAGCATTTGGTGGTTTTTCTCTGTTCTTGGGACAAAGACTAATGTCCCTAACAGGACTTTTAAGGCTCTGTGTGATCTGGGGACAACCCCTACTTCTAACCTAGTCTTGTAGCATGGGGCTCCTTTTTTGTTCCACACAACCCACAATGTCTTTCCTATACTTAAGAAGCTCCATTCTTCCGCTTGCCTCCGGATGTTCTAGAACTGAGGATTCCCTTTGCCTCCAACTCCCTGTTTGCCTTAATATTTCCTACTAACACTCAACACCCCTGTTTAGATAACAGGGTGGAAGTCTTTGTGATACCCTAGTGCCAATACAATCTCTCCTACTTTGAAGTTCTCTGAAGACAGACACCATATCTGTTTGGCTCATGATTGGATTTCTAGGAAGGATGGAACATAGGGTGAGTGGCATGCAGCAGTTGCTCAATGCATACCCAACTGAGAGAATGAAAGAGTTTTGCCTGGGATGGTTTTTGTCACAGTTGTTTAAATCCTGTAGATCAAAAGAGTAATTTTTCTCTTCGAAAGGTTTATATCTTTTACTTATTTTCTTCCGTGGAATCGTCTTTATTATATTTTCTTTTCCCTGCTTCTGTATCTTAAAGATTTTTTTTCCTGACTGGGAATTAAGGATTTCAAAAACAAGATCTCAAGACTTTCTTTCAGTTGGTGCATGGATACACGTGTACCTTGGTGTCTTCATTCAGCATCATCCCTTAAATTTTATTGATCTCACCAAGGCTTTCCCATCAGTTATTATTTCACAGTTTTCGGAAACATCTTCCAACAGAAGTTCTGTCTGAGTCAGTCTTCACAAGACACGATTGCTCTCATCTTTCACCCATGGCACACTTCTTAGATTCATTTAACTGCGTCTAACACATTTATTCCTACAACAAGCTGTGTGGGATTGTCAGAGATAGTCACTCAAGCAAGTAAATTTCCAACTAGTCATTTTGTGTCCAACACCTTGAATAACTGGATGCTGCTTTTCTTGAAAGGCTGAAGGCGTGTGGTGCTTGGTGACAGGATTTTCAGTTTTATATTAGACCATGCCAGGCAGCAGATGGCATGGGTCATCATAAAATTTATCTTTGATTCTGTTTCATTGTTTGCTAATATCACCATAATATTTGTGAAATGGCTCACCATTATGCTAATTTTTTCTGTCTCCTTGTTTAAAAACCTGTAAAGCCCTGCAATGCTGACACAGAACTATAATTCTCTCCTGCGTTTTCATTGGTACAATCCCTACTATCTTTTCTTCCCCATCAAGGCCTTGGAGAGCATATCTGCAAAGAAATTACTTTGCAATAGATGTTTGTCTGTCTGTATATCTGTTTATCCATCCATCCATCCATCCATCCATCCATCCATCCATCCATCCATCCATCATTTATCATCTAGTATCTCTTCTGTCTTCTTCTTCCCTGACAGTTATTTAGAGTCACCCCATCCTCTTGTCTCTTACTTCATATAGTTTCCCTGGAACTGGCTCCATTCTTAGAGTGGGTACATGGTGTAAAGGGATCAAATAATGGATTTCATACTCTTGACCACAGAGATTGCTTCAAGCACGTTACAAAGCTCAATGTAGAACAATAATATTTAGGTTCAGAATTTTTATATTTTAAAAATTGTTGGGGGGAAAAGCTCTGTGTGTGTGTGTGTGTGTGTGTGTGTGTGTGTGTGTGTGTGTGTATGGGTGCATGTGTTAAGAGGATTGATGAGAGGAGAGAATTTGGGCCTGAGAGCTACTGAAGCCATCTTATCACCTCAACTGAAGAGTTGGGTTGCCTGACAAGGAAGTCCAAACAGAAAGAGGCAGAACCAAGTGGTAGTATGAACTTGAATCTCGATTTTAACATTGGAGGTCCTGGGTTCAGTTGCACATGAACCAGCTTTACCTCCGGACCTCTCAACATATGTCTCTATTTCATTTTTGGGTTAAGCCAATTTGAATGTTTTCCCCACTGTAACCAAAAGTGTCTTGGCTAATATATTTCTTTTCCATCAAGCTAAGGTTGTTGCTACCCTAAAAATACTGAGAGAGAAAATACATTCTAGCTGTCAAATTTGCCATAGGAGGTAGCAAGTTTCCTAGAAGTGTCTAGACCCAGGCCTTTGTTTGACAGTGATGCTGACCCCAGGATGGCAAGCATCAGATCAATTGCCGTACACGATGGCCCTTTTAGGCCCCATCCATTCCTGAGTATCTATGATACCAAAGGCTGGACCGTTACATTCTTGTATATTAAAGTGAAGTGTCTTGATGGCTGCCTTTCGAAGACTACTATGGAGTAGAAACCTAAAGTTTTTGGTATCTAAAGTGTCCTTGGAGTTTTAGATTTATTTCCCCAATTTATTTCCACATATCATGCCCTTTTTTCAGTGTACTTCCTGCTCTTTGCCTGGACAGTTTGGGGCATCACGATCTCATCCAGGTGTTAACCAGTACGCTTGGGCTCTCTGAGAGGTCTGGGGTGGCGCAGCTGAATCCACGAACGGCCCCTAGGTTTTATAGAACACTGCTTACACAGCCACATTTTCTGAAAAGGAATTTTCGGTCTTAAAAGGTATAACATTATAGCACTTTCAGTGAGCATTCAAAAAACATTTTTTTGTTGCTGTTGTTCAGAATGTACAAGTCTTCCGAGCTCATTAAAGGGCATTTTCATCCAAGATGAAAGCTTAACATTTATAATCCCTTTACTTAGAGATATCCACTTTCAAAGATTTTGCACATTTTAATTCTGTCTCATTGTCAGTATGAAAACATTCATATTCTACAGTACACGTAGTGTGCCCTGCTTCTCTTACGCTGCACATTCTATTAAATATTTTCCCAGCTCCCTACTAGCTATTCCAAATTTTAATGACTGTACAATTTCCCCTCTTTGTGTGTTCCGCATGTGTTTGGCCATTACCCTCTTGTACTCTGTTAGCTCTCAGCTAATTTTGTTGAAGAGGTGGTTGTCTACCTTAGGTTCACCACTACTGTTTTCTCGTCATTAAATCTGTGCTCAGAATTTTAGAAAAGATGGGTGTATTGTATAAGAATGGCTCGCCGACGCACTCATTTGTTACTAATTTATGTGTTTGTGATTTTCGAGTGCCTACTATGGGCATGGCATCTTCTTCCTAGACATTTTTCATAGATCACGAAAATTATGCTTTAGAACATTTGTTTAATGATAGCTAAATTTCACACTTGCAAAATTACAAAAAGCTGTGTAAAGATTCAAGGGTCTTTGAAGCCATCTTTGGTTCCACTTACTTGTCATTATTTAATCAGAAAAGAGTCTTATTGGGACACATATGGTGTAAATAGTTCAAAAGATATTTGGATGTTTTCATGACAGAGGATTTTCTTACACTTCAGTCCTTAAGATGTTGCGTTTTATTTCCCCACAATTATGCACTTTTTTTGAAGGTGGTATGTCATTTTTTTTCCAACCAGAAATTAGCCCCCCCCCTTTTTTTTTCCTCCTTCCACGGGAAATTTTTCGTTTGTATGGAATTCTTCTGGTTTGTAGTACTGTGTGTTTGTAAAAGAAATATGCACGTCTTTAAAGTTCCATCACACAAGAGAGAACTTGTTTCATCCACTGATTTGAATGGAACTGAACTTTAAAAGAACAGGTCTCTACATACGCAACTTCGAAATCCGAAGACACTGAATGAAAGGAAAGTCCTGCTTATTCCACCAAATCTTTGCCGAAGAGACGCAACTGGAGACTGAAAGAGAATGCCAGAAAACATTTGAACTCAGCTAAACACCTTTCCGAGCTGTCCTGCGTTGATCGGGGGTAAGTGAAACTTGGTGGGTTTCATTTCTGAGGGGGCTTTATTACCTCTTCGCTTCCGAGCATAAATTATTCTGAATTTAAATTTCAGGTTTGGGGTTTGATACCCTCTCAGACTAAAATCAACATCCTCTCCCTCCTAAAACATCTCTTTGGCATACTATTTGGTGGCTCATGAATTACAGATGTAAAACTGAAAAATATAAGGTGAGACAAACTCCTTCATACCCCAGGAGAATTTTCAACTACTTTGAGATTTGGCCGTGAAGCACTTGCTGCTTTTTCGTCTGGTAATGCTGGAGTGAAAACGGACCCGAAATCCCAACTGCACTGCTGCTGAATTCACATTCGTTCATAGATGGGAAAGAGATATTTTCTCACTTCCCTGCTTTTCTTTCAAACGTCTCCTCTTAGATCTAATACGGGCTACTTAAAACAGATCCA
Organism: Zalophus californianus; assembly: GCF_009762305.2. NCBI lineage: Eukaryota > Metazoa > Chordata > Mammalia > Carnivora > Otariidae > Zalophus > Zalophus californianus. The sequence continues at coordinate 78,991,318 of NC_045600.1, read as the reverse complement.
CTGACAGCCTCGTGCGGGGCCGTTATGAAACGCCATCCTTATACCCAACCTCACTTCTATTCTCAGCAGCTCTCGCCTGGCCCCTATTTGAAGATAATAAGACCTCCCTATATATTCATTTAGAAGCTGAGTTTTGCCCTTGATGTTACATTTTATATTGATTATCAATTAAATTTTAGGTTGCAGTTAAGCTTAAGTACTTTTTACACATAGGGAATACAGCAGACACTGAATTTTTTTAATAGAAGCTTCCCTGAGGGTAACATTTCTATTCAATTGCAGTATATCATATGAGCCTTTTATGGCGTCTTCAGTTTGTGGACAAGTATATTCAATATGATTTGTCCAACTTTATTTATTATGCTATAAAGTTTACTTTCAACATTTAAAATGCTCTTCTTGATACCTAGGTATTTAATGCCAGATATCATGCTATCATTGAAGAATCAAAAGTTATGGAATAGGAATTAGTTCTGGGTTCTGTGTTGACAGATGTGTACTTTCACCACTGGCTGGCTTTATGACTATGTTCAAATCAATTAATCACACTGTGTCCAATATTATTTGAACACGAGGCAATATTATTTTGTCTTTATAGAGACTTCGAGCCTTTCCTTAGGATCATAACCACCTTTATAGATTCTCACTGATGGCTGCCCCAAGTTTATGCCTACTGTACATTTTTGAAGTTTTGGTCTTTGCAGTACTCTAATTTTATGAACGAAAATTAGTGGCAACTCAGTGTGGGAACATTTTTCCGTCTGCTGGCTGTGCCTCTTAACAGTGATAGAAATAATAACTAATAAAAAAACTAATTGTAAGTAACTTATCCAAGCCACACTGCTCTTAAGTCATGAAGCCAAGATTCAGATACCGACTGTTGGACTCCAGAGTCCGGATTCTTTACCTACCGTCTATGTTACAAATGTATCAAGTATATCCATTCACTTAGAATTTTTAAAGGATTTTTTTACTTAACTGTTTCCAAAAAGGAGTTGATGCAGCTTTCCGTAAAACAGCAACACACAAGGCAGTTAAAAATTAGGATAAAACAAGGGGTCATAAACATAGAAAAATGGAGGTGAAATTATTATAATTAAAAACTAAAACCTGCACTAAACCGACTACTGCAATATAAACAGGAATTTAGGAATGCTCTTTACAGACAAGGCAAAAAAAAAAAAAAAAAGGAAAATGTGATGGGTTATATAACTCTCGTTTAATAAAAGAAAATATTTACACATTTCTCAGTAGGGGCAAACTTTGTTCTGATACTAAATTCCAACAATTTATAGCATGAATCCTTTCTTCCCTCCTTTATTTATTCACTCAACAACTATTTATTGAATGCCTTTTATGGCTTCAGTATTATGCCTGTCACTGGGGACTCGGCAGTGAGCAAAAAACTTTCTGTCCTGACGGGGAGTACAGTAGTGGAGGAAATGACCCCTAGTTTGGAATCATAAAACAATATCATTGCTATGTGGAAAGGAGCACAGTTCTATGAAAGCACATTACAAGAGAATATGACCTCGACTTGGGATTTAGGAGACGTTTCCCTAAAGAAGTGATGTTAGCGCTGAAATCTCAAGGATAAGCAGAAGCTATTTAGATCCTTGCCTATCATGGGGCCACCCATAGACCAACAGCACTGGCACCAGCTGGGAGCTTTGTGGAGATGCAGAATCTCAGGCTCCAGCTTCGACCTGCTGATTCACAATCTGCTTCTGTTTTAACAAGATCCACAGGTATTTCTTTTGAACATTAAATTTTGAGAGGCACTGATCTAGGGGAAATGGGACAAAGGAAGCGTGTTCAAAGTCTCAACGGTAGGAAGGAGGATTGAGGAACTAAAATACAGGCTAGGTGGCTGCAGTCTTTGTAGTAAAAGGAAGGGGGCTTGGCAGGAGAAGGTAGTGGAGATCTAAGCATGCCGGGGCCACCTATGCAGAGCTCTGTAGGCCTGAGAGACATGAGATCTTTGAAGATTTCTAAGCAGAGGAAGAGGATACTGAGATTTGTATTTGGAAAACATCACCCCGCAGTGCAGAGCAGAGGGTATTTGGAGTGGAAGCAGAGCGCCATTTTGGTCTCTATTACGGTGTCTGGGTAAAAGACGATAGTGTAGAGATGGTGAGAAGTAGAGAGATTTGAAAGATATGCAGTGGGTTAAATTAACTGGCTTTGGTTTAGTTTTAATATGAGGGAAAAAGAAGTGAAAGGTCAAGGATTATTCCCAAATTTCAAACTTTCCCCTTCTGGATGGATAAAGATACTGAGATAGAGAATCACTGAAGGACAACCACATTTGGAGAGGAAATAACCAGTTGGGTCTTAGACATGCTGAATTGCAGGTGTTTCTGAGACATTGGAGGTATCAAAGAGGTTGTTAGAAAAGTGGATTCCCACCGGTCTGGATTAGAGATACACATTTTAGGAAGATGCAAATGCAAAAAAGCTTTTCATTGTACTGTCTCTTGTATTGAATTCCAATAACACTTGCTAATTTAATGAGAACATTTTTTAAAAGATTTTATTTATTTATTCTGAGAGAGGGAGAGAGTGAGTGTGAGTGGGGGGAGGGGCAAAGGAAGAGGGAGAGAGAGAATTTCAAGCAGACTCATGCTGAGTGTGGAGCCCGTCTCAGGGATCAATCTCACAACCCTGAGATCATGACCAGAGCCAAAATCAAGAGTTGAGCGCTTAACCAAAGGAGCCACCCAGGTGCCCCTTAATGAAAGCATTTTTATAGAGTGCCAGATTAATGTAGTCCAGCTCCTCTGTTTTCTGTTGTTTGAAATAGATTCTGGAATAGAGATAATCTGAGAGAAAGAGTCAATATATTTTTTAGACTTTCTCAAATATTGATTGTCTTGACCAGGGTTTTGGCAGAAGTTGGATGGACCTGATCTAAAAATTGAATTCTATGTGCCTTAAGCATGAATATTATATGTTGCCAATTGCCTAGCCCATAAGAGACCCACAATAATATTTGAATTGCTGATTATTGAAGTGAGAGCTGTATATTTTAGATATCTGACTTGCGGGTGGTAAACCTGGTCTTCTATTATGAAAATTAATGAGCCTGATAAACCTTCTCATTCAAATATAGTGTCATCCTACCTCTATGCAGAGAAGGGCTGCAGAGATGCATCTGAGCTGTGCTAAAGCTCATCTCTAAAATACCTTTGATTCTGCTCAAATAGGTGGACAAATATAAATAGTGTGAAAGATATAATTTGACTAGAAAATTTAAGTGGAAATTTGATCAATTGACCAAATTAGCTATAAAGATATAAATGTGACTTTTATAGAATAAGTTTACCGGCCACAAAATATATACCCAGGAGGTTTCATGAATTAACCCATTCATGAATTAACCCATGACCCAAAATGAATTAAATCATTTCACGGATTAACCCATTGAGGGAGGAGTTGGAATCATGGGGTAATTATAAAACTTTCTAGGAACTGGTATGGTAAAAGACATCAGTCATATTCCTGAAGATGTGCGCCGGAGAACCTCTTGGTAGGCATTACTTGAATTAGCTTAGGGGGTGGTATTCTGGGAATGAGAAGCCAGGGGAGTAGAAGCACAGTTGGTCCTCAGGGAGTAAGAGCAGTTAGCGGTTTGTGACTATGAATAGCAGTATTTCATTATCTTAACAGCCAACGTAGCCTGTTCAGTTACCTCCTGGCTGAATACCAGCCCTGCCTGAAATTATGCATTTGAATAGGAAGAAATGAATCCAGTGATCTTTGATTTGAGTTTGGTTAATATTCAGCAATTATTTTTTAGCAGTGATTAGCCTATAGGTTCATCTGCTTTTTAAGCCATACAGAAGAAGTTGTGTCATGGGTGATGGAAGAAATGACTGGTGTTTACTGTCTTTGGCAGGAGGGCAATAAATGTGACACATCCTAATGGGATTTTGTATTTACAAGTAAGAAAGGTGGGAAGGAGGTAAAATACAGACCAGTTGTGCACCGTTATACTTAGAATATGGTCTTTTGAAGGGCTATGCCAATAGCCTTTGATTCTCGAAGGGTTTTATGGTCCAGGCTCTGAGAAAGCACTGAATCAGGGCTCTTAGCTGAGATTATATGATTTAGAGGATGAGGCAGCACCGCTCAAAATAATCCTGCCATGGAAAGCTTATTTTCCTGACCACTTAGTCTCCTCGGGCTAAAAGAATAAGAGTCAAATAAGCCAGAAAGAGCTATCAGCTGGGCTCAGGTACTGGAAGAAGTCCAGCTTTCTCTTTCTTGGTGCTGGTGTGCTTCTGAGACCCCGCACTCTTTTCTACCTTCTCTGGCCCTCTTTGCACCTGTGTTCCGTGTTCTTGATTATGATCCCCATATCATATTGTGACTTCACTTCAGCTTCTGAAATACACTTTAATAGTCAAAGTCATCTCTGATTATTTCTTCCAAGTGATAGTTAAAGCTTAGGTTCATCACTTAGGAACCTTGCCTGGGCCTTGATTAATCTGACCATTATCAACCAAGCCACTTTTCCTAGACTCCTTAATGATTGTTAATGACTACATTGCCACTTCTCCTACATTTGGGGGAATATCTGTTGTAAATGATACTATGACATTTTTGTACCGCCCTTTAAACATTAGTTTAATGCCAGACTTTAAAGATTATGCTTGTAGAAAATGTAGCTTTCTCTAAAATAGCCAGATTCATCTGCTCTGAAAACTTGATTTGACTGATTTATAAACAAAAAAATGTGCTATGGTGAGCGCTGTGAATTGTGTAGGACTGTTGAATCACAGACCTGTACCTCTGAAACAAATAATACATTATATGTTAAAAAAAAAAAAGATGGCAGGAGGGGAAGAATGAAGGGGGGAAATCAGAGGGGGAGATGAACCATGAGAGACTATGGACTCTAAGAAATAAACTGAGGGTTCTAGAGGGGAGGGGTGTGGAGGCATGGGTTAGCCTGGTGATGGGTATTAAGGAGGGCACGTACTGCATGGAGCACTGGGTGTTATATGCAAACAATGAATCATGGAACACTACATCAAAAACTAATGATGTAATGTATGGTGATTACCATAACATAATAAAATAAAATTTAAAAAAATGTTAAATTATGATTCCTAGATGCCTATGTTGGTAAATGGAATAACATAGGATTAACATATGATCGTAGTTTAGTGTTTTCCCTTTGTCTATTTGATGAGTGGTGTGGATTCCATGAAGGACAATCTCAGGATAGAGGTTTAAAGAAAAAAACAGGATCTTATTCCACATGTTGCATTGAAAAAGATTTATTATAGGATTTTGGCTATATTTTTTTTCTCCAGTCCCTCTTATTCGCAATAATAGATAATAATGGTCCTATTTATGAGTACTTAAATGCACTTGTATCATAATCCCAAATTAATCAATGCTTCAATGTTAAAATCATCAATATTAAAATACCCTCATCATTTTCATTTCAAACCTCAAGGTTTTAAGATATATTTTTGTAACTGAGACTTTTTTTTGCTTTTCCCAAATAAAAAAACCTTAAATAAAGGAATATCTCTGTTTCTTGAGAACCAAGGGAGGAAATGAGCCTACTTTCATATATAAATGCATGTCAGACTTAAACTTGGAAGGATTATTCCATTTCTATAACATTTAATAGGAAATTACGACCTTCAGATAATCTCAAAATTGAGCTAGATTTCATCTTCATCCCCAAAAGAATGAGCACAGTCCTAAAAATTCCCCTGTTTCGTAAATACCCACAGGACATTTATCTCATGGAGGGGTGGCTTTAATAGAGCCAGATAGTGTAGCGTGGCCTTAGAGAAAACAAAGATCTCATTCAGTCCAAGGCGTTATTGAAACTGTGTAATTACCTTCAGTAGGACGTTATGCATTATTTCTCTTACTGTTGGAAACATGTGAGATATAGGCTAATTTATCGCATCCTCAACTCTTGTCAGCTCTATAAAATTCTGTTGTTTCACTTCCCAGATAATTTTTCCTTGTAAAACTTTCTTTCTTTTGTCTCCTGATAAATATGCCCTTTCTAAATCTTTTTTTCTTTGAAAATGAAAGGACTAAAAGGACTACTTTTGTAATTAAAAGTCATTTAAAAATAACCTCAGAAGATTGTTTCTAGATATCAAAACATCTTTATGATCCCATTTCTATGGCAAGAAAGACAAGCAACCAGGATCCTGTACATTTCACTGTAGTCTACATTAATTACCTTCTATTAAAAAATGACAAAGACCTTTTTGAAAGGGAATCTGGCACTCTTTCCACAGAAATGATGGCAGGCACCCGACTTTGCTGATTTCTTGACACTTCTAATTACCTGTATTCATTTGAAATCGTTTCCTTTGTAGAGAGTTATTGGCATGATTTTCTGAGAACAAGAAGAAAATGGAAAACATTTTAGCAAGTTAAGGAAAAAAAAATCAACAGTATCATTGTTTGCCGCTTTTGTTGAAACTACCTACACAAGTCATTTGAGGGACATGAAGGTAAATGAAAGGTTATACTTTGCCCTGCACGTTGTTGCTGGTATTTGTAATGTCAATAACTGTAGAAGGTTGTCAGGAAACTGGAGAGATAAAGGTCAATAGCAATGACAAATATATCATTGTATGTGTTTGAATATGCAATATCAGCCCAATCGGCCGGTGGAGGCTTTCACACCCTGGAAATATCAATCAGGTGCTATATGAAACCCACCCATTGTTCTCTAGTCTCCTAGAATGTAATGGGGAGATCCAAAGATTGAAAACCCATCTGAGATTTCTTTGGGGTAGGGGGTGGTATCATAGTCAGTGCTGAATACACACAGAAACGCTCATTATGTCTTTTAAAAATGGGACTTAAAAGCACATTAAAAGTTATTCCGTCTCTCAGATGGCTTCACTGGTGGGGAAATGAAACATTTTTCCTTTCACCCAAATGGGAAGACTCAATTCAGTTTTGTATATCATTGCAATGGGGTAGATGCCAGAGACTATCAGTGATATAAGCAAAATTAAATATTAACTATGTCTTTCACACAATCTTGACAAAAATTTAGTTGGGCTAATGGTGAACCTTTATGGCAAGTTCTGCCTCCTGTTGATTTTGACATGTTAGAAAGCGTGGTCATTTGTATTCAATAATAAATTATTTACAAATGAAATGCACAATAGGTTACTTAAACCGTTGTCTCTACTAAGAACAGACTTGTTAAAATGCATTTTGTTGGAGCCAAACCAAAGTATTCAGATTCAGTAGACAAACACATCTATCTTCCTTTTAGTGAATTGTGCTAAAGAATTCACTTAAAACCTTTCGGGAAATGAAAAGCAAAAATAAAATAGCAAGAGATCTTTTAAATGAATGTGCTTCAACTTGGTCTCGAAGAACACCTGCAGGACATAAAGGCGGTGTGTCTGAAACACAGAGGGATCGTATTTTATGGATATTACTTTTTAATTTTTGCATCTGTTGATACTCTCCATTAACATAAGATATTTGGAAAAATCTGCTTTTCCTGAGATGTTCTGCATTTTCTTGGGTCTCTAACGCTGACCCAGTGCATTAGCCATCCTTCCCGGATGCACAGATGGGCCACGTGGGAGGAGAAGTGAAAAAGAGATCTGCTCCCAAAGAGTGCACAGAGTGACAGGCAAAAGAGCAGTAAACTCAGCCGCACCCTGAGGTGACAGAATAAGAGAAAAGGCTGGAGGGGACAGAGAGGGCCTGAAGGAGAAAAGAGACGGAAAGAAAGGTAGAAATGATTTAGGGAGGGGAAAAGAAAGAAGGGGCATCATGACGGCAAAATATACAAATAATTTAACGTAATACATATAAAATTGTTACATAGAAGTGCGATTTACTGAACCTGGAGAGAGAGAGAGAGAGAGGAGAGAGAGATATTGTAGAGGTTGAGAGAAAAATGGGAAAATATTCGGGAAGCTGATCAGAAGAGAAAGTCCTAGACAGAGGGAAAGGGAAACAGAACCAGCCGAGTCCTTGATGTTTTCCAGCCAAGGTGTCTGTTCATTCAAGGGACAGTGGGCCAGAGGCTCCAACTCACCTGTCTTCTGCACAGGCTGTCCCTAAACGGACCTGTTAGAAAACTGTGTGCCCTGTGTGCCCCGTCCATTGCAGTGACTCTACAGGGCGCTTGTACATTTCCTTTTCACTTTTAAATATTCTAGAGAGTTCATTATGGAGATTTTACGGAAAGTTTTATTTCTTAAGCTCAAATTATTTCCAGGGCAATAATAATTTTAAAAGTCCTCAAGCAAAAACCACAAATGAGTTAAGTAGGACACGTTGAGATTGGATTATTTTATCTTTCACTGGTTTCCTTTTGTGTTTAGTTAGGTTTTGATTACATTCTGACCTTCAGATAAGACTCCGATGTAAGTAAACAGTCTGGCTAAATTCACCATGTGCCAAATGACAGCTATAGTACTGTCCCCAAGGTCTTATTCATTTTTCTTTTCCTTTTTTGTAAATTGAATTTATATAAACAGAAGTAGACCTTTACTTTTGTCTTCTTACTTGAAGGTGGCATTTTCTTCATGAAGGTAAGTAAAAAGTTTAAGAGCAATAAAGGGGCTCATGTGCACTCGGTCTATGTTAAATAGAGTTAACTTTTCTTTGTAATTTCAGCAACCTCCATGCAGGTGCTGGAAACAATAGAGTCCGGATCTGTCTGTGCTGAGGAGTCTCCTGTTTATAGGCTAACACCAAAGTGAGGGTTTATATTTTTTCATTTATTTCTTGCCCTCCATTTTTGGGGGGTAAAAGCTAGTTTGGAGATAAATGGATAATATTGTACAAGTAGTTTCATATCTCTTGTGATCTCTCTCTCTCTTTTTTAAAAGTTCGTGATAAAGCACAAAGAAATAATGATCGTTTTGCACAACATAGGGTTATTCTTTTATGTTAGATGACTGCTCTTGAAGATCAGCCTTAGTAAATCGTAATTTTCTATTGAATCTACATAATTTTGCAATTGTTTTCTTTCCTTTCACAGTGCAATATTTGGGCAATAACAGAATTACATAGTAATTTTTACTTTTCTCTTTCCTCTTTTCATTGTTATCACTGATCATTTTAGTCATCAGTGACCCACCAAGGGAAGCGCTCAGAATTGGCTGAATTATTCCATAGCTTTTTCTCTTTGGACTGAAAACTTAATATAATTTCTAAGTGTAATAACCAACTCTACAAGGTGAACATGCTGAACAATAACTCACCAGTGTTAGGGATGGGAGAGATTAGATATAATTTTAATTCATATCTATCTTCTCTATCTCTCTATGTAGACAAAGTATTAGACATGACAGAGTGTGCAGTTGTGAGGAAAATCACAATCTCAGGTCTTTTTTTTTTTGAAGATTTATTTATTTATTTGACAGAGAGAGACACAGCGAGAGAGGGAACACAAGCAGGGGGAGCGGGAGAGGGAGAAGCAGGCCTCCCGCGGAGCAGGGAGCCCGATGCAGGGCTCGATCCCAGGACCCTGGGATCATGATCTGAGCCGAAGGCAGACGCTTAACGACTGAGCCACCCAGGCGCCCTTCTCAGGTCTTTTCTGGGGTAAGAACAGGGTGAAGGCCAAATGCTCCAGTGTTGTAAGAGTTAACTTATGCGTACTTACACACACACAGACCCCCTCTCTTTTCTCCCTCTTTCTTTCACACATGCCACGCGAACCAAGTCTTCCTGTCTGAAAGGAAAACAATATCTAGCTTTTAGTGTAATACTAATCTTTTCCAGATATTGTTCCTTCTTCAAAACTCACTAATCTTATTTATTTATTTGTTAAAGATTTTATTTATTTATTTGACAGAGAGACACAGCGAGAGAGGGAACACAAGCAGGGAGAGTGGGAGCGGGAGAAGCAGGCTTCCCGCCGAGCAGGGAGCCCGATGCGGGGATGTGGGGCTCGATCCCAGGACCCTGGGACCATGACCTGAGCCGAAGGCAGACGCTTAACTGACTGAGCCACGCAGGCGCCCCTCACTAATCTTATTTATTAAAAGTCTGCTTAAGGAAATCAAATATACACAGAGTTATTGTTAGGATTTTGATACCTGTCCAAGATATTGTGGCCGGAATGTAAGCAACAGAAAACAACCAAAGGAAGAAAGAATAGTTAAGTAATCAAACAGAAAAAAATAGAGTGAGGGTTATTGGTAAAAAGTAAAAGCAATTAACAGGTGAAGAGAATAAAATCAACATCAAGTATAAAAAAAGAAAGCCTTGTTCAATCATAAGTAAGAAAAATGATACAGGAGGCCACAGTGGATCACAAGCTAATTTTATGGGTTGAAAACAGAGCCCCACTGTTCAAAGACAAAGTGCTGATAGAGAGTCAGCAAAGAATTTAAGGAAGATAAATAATCATCCACATTATGTGCATTATTAATCAGTTCCTTGTTATCATCCTGTGTTTTTTAGGATCCTTCCACTTAAGTCGAACGTGCAGAACTTGGAGTAGGTCCAGAGGAAGCAGCAAAATAGCTAAATGGTTGGGAAGCAGTCCCAACGAAACAAGGGTAAAAGAACTGGCCTTGTTTAGTCTGGAGAAGAAAAGACTTGGAGGGAATTAATAGCAGTCTTCAAGTTCATGAAGGAACACAGTCCTTTGCAGGTAGAGGTGGACAGCTGGTCTCTGTTTCCTCTGAGGGTAGTACAAGGCAGTGGGGTCTTAAATGCAGTAGATGGGATTTAGGCAAGATGTTAGGAAGATCAGGGCAAGTGCAGGAAGAGGATCCTCGGGGTTTAGAATGTGTTGAGGGAATTATTATTATTGTTTTTTGGAGTTAGTCCAGACTGCAGAATAAAAAGAGAGAATACAATCTACAAAACAGGAAACTGTAGAGGAAAGGAGACAAAGAATGAAGAGTTGTGATCTAAGGATAAAGGCCATCCGGGATGAAAGAAGTACCAAATTCTAGAAGCGTGTAAGAGTTAGAATACTTGACAAGAAGAGAGGGGGAAAAAAAGGAGATTAAATAGGTAAAGACAAAACATTGGAAATCGGAGGGTAAGGCATGTATTTGGGATAAATGTACAATTTTAACCAAAATTTTTTTTGGTGGTGGGAAAAAAATTCTAAGTATTCACATGTACAATATATACCAGCTACTAGTAATTTCTAAAAAATTCTGTTAGATCGATATCCTTGAATCTTAAAGATAGAACAAACGGATACGCTGTATTTGATGTCCAGTTTTATAGGAAACAAAAAATAATGGGGAAATGGACTAAGTAGACTCTCAAATCTTACCCCATCTTTTGATCTTATGACATGGGGAAACTGTGAGTGTGTGCTAAGTAAATGGTCGTACATATATAACACACAAAACAAGACCAAAGAATGCACAGGATGTAAACAGCAATATTAAAATCCAGAAAAAAGAAATGATTGCCAAAGTCATCAACATCCTTATCACGAGAGATATTAACTGAGTATACGGTGGTCTAGGTTTTATACAGATCAAACAAAGGAATGTGATCCATGAATTGAAGAAATTTAGAGTCAAAGATTGGTCGTCATTTGATAAGAATGTTGCATTAGAGGTATATTACCTGGGATCGCAGAGTACACTGCACTTAAAATGACACTTAGGTGTATAAATGACCATTTTAGCAAGTTGAGTTGTTAAAGAGTGTGCATTAGCTTTTAAAATAATTGCAGAGTTTGAAATTTCCAATCCCCTTGAACTACCATTGCAACTCAAACCAACAATCAAACATATATCATGGGTCAGGGTAAGCAGCTGGATTTCTAGATTACTTGGTTAGTTTGATCAGTTTTCTAGTTACTTTTATTTCTTCAAATGGTCCCTCTACCTCTTTGAAAATGGAATGGATTCTGCTTATGTTTAGCTTTGTTGAGCAAGTTTCAGTATTTCACAGCTGTATTTTGTCATTGATAGGTTTGGTCTAATGTGCTTTGTAATGGGCCATTTTTTTTTTTTTTCTGATGTTTGAAAGTTTCCTTCACTCTCAAATGCAGAAAATAGAAGAGTCTGTATTTGAATTTATTTTGCCAAGATGATAGCTATGTATATTTTATAACATTCTGGTACACAGATCCTAACAATCTAAAAATAGATCCCTGCAAATATTTTTTACTGCTTTTAAAAAATATAGTTACAAACACTTCACTTGTAAAAGATTTTGGTTTGGAAATACATCTTAGTTTCTCTCTCTCTCTCTCTCCCTCTCTCTCCCCCTCGACAAAGAAAAGCCTTTTGTTCTGGTCTCCCTGGCACTACCTCATTCTGTGACTTGCTGCTGTCCCCTAGTGGCATGTTAATCTTCTCGACTACTGTGTGATCGCCTCTGGAACCAATTCTCTACTCTTCTGCGCTTTTTTGTGACTCTCATTAGCAGACATTTAAAATACTATTAAACAACCCATGAGCTGCCTTTTAGAAGCAATAACCCTGTTCTTGAGCCCAAACAGTTTTCCATTTATGAATTCTTACCCGAGTAAACATGTCTAGGGAATGCCTGTTATCTGCATACATTGTATTATCTCACTACAATAAACATTTCAGGTTTTCAGAATTATAACACAAAACTGATGAAAGCAAAATGTTATCAGTTTTGACTGGTCTATACATAACATACGGTAGCTTAAAAGGTAATTTGTGACAGGTCAGACTATTTATGTCAATGGGTTTACAAACAAAAAAATGTACTATTCCCTTTCCTTTGCTTTTCAAAATCCTGGTTGGTTAAAATACTATCATTGTAATATTTGCTCTTTTCATGAGGACATTTTTTCTATGAAATATTTAGAAAGATACCATGAAACTGTATGCATTTGAAGCATTAGATGCAATTCATTTATGTAAAAGATTTTGCATCGGTATATACCGTGATGATTTAAAAAAATGTTCTTGAATTTTTCTGGATGTTATCTTTCTTCCTATATGAATCAGAAGTATTTCTAAAATTTTGAGATGGATCAGTTATTTTATCCTCCTTCTATGTTTTGTGCTTGAGATACAAGGTTCAGCTCTGATATGGGGCTGGTAAATTTTTCAAGACAGCCTTTTGGTTTTCTGAATTAGGCATTTCAAAATGTATGTAATGAGAACGGAATGTAAGAATTTATCAAAAACAATATTTCAGGTTTTTTTTAAACTTAATTTTAAGTCATGCAGAATTACTCTAAGTCTGGGTCACACGATTCTTTTAAAAGACGGCTAAAAAAAAGCTAAGAAAAATTTATAAGGAAAAAAGGTCTGACGAAATCTGGCCCATTAACTGAACATTACAGAAATCCGAGATGTATAGTGAACTAATGATTTCTTGGCACTGTCTTGTTTGGCACTTATCATGGTTTTGACAATTATCACATGAATAGCAACACTTTTTTCTTTCTGAACTTGCGGGGGGGGGGGCGGCGGGAAGGGCTCTGGGGAGAAAAGGAGGCCTGGAAGCTCCCATGTTTTAGTAATTCAAGTGTACAGTTTGGCCATGTGGAAGCAAAAAAAGAAGTAAGCTGCAAGGTTCCGTCAAATGACAATATTCTTGTTTCTTCAAAAGAAAAGTTGTTATAGTTTTTGAACTGCCTCTCTTTTAAAAGGTCAGATTGCTGTCCATTTTAGTCATGTTGTCTGTTTATCCATGTCTCCGTTGCGATAAGATATCCAAAAACAAAGCATTAGATTATAATCAGTCTTGGCTTAAGTGCAAAGCTATCCAACCAATCCAAGAAATCCTATTGACTATCATGTGGATAGGGAAAAGGAAGAGTTTAAATCTCCTAAACTTTTTCTCAAGAGAAAAAGTGAACCACTGTTTAAAACCTCCTTAACACAGGAGAGGACTCATGCCCCCTCCTTCAATTTTGCCCTGCAGCTCAATTTCTCAAATTCAAATTAAGTGGTTTTCTAAAAATACATCCTCCATCAAACATTGTGAATTACAATAGCTATTTTTCACACAGAAATGTCTGATTTTTTTTAGTTGTCTATTCAGCTTGTAAATGTTCTAAAAATGTTCTCCTTGAGTTATTTTTAAAAAACTCATGGTATGTTGGATAATAAATATTGTTGCTCTGTTACTGGAAACATTGGAAACAACATATTTGACAGGTTAATAGGAATGAGAATTACATTTGAAATTTTAATTAATTTCATTTTAGATAAATGTGACTCTTTCACCATCTTAGCTCTAATGACTAAACGGGCAAACTTCTTTGCCATCGTAGAATCTATGCTGTTAATGATCTTGTAGATTATTTGGACAATAAGAATGGGAGAAAATTCCTTTTGAAAAAAAATTTAAATCCAAAGACAGTCTTAATAAATCTTCTCTAATGTAATATAGCATTATCAGTGGCCTATTCTCTGCAGAATTAGTTTTTCCAAAACAAATAATAAAGCTGAACAGTCCTACTTTTTACAACTCTGGAGACTATCTAAACAAAATGAACAGATTTATAGGGCTATTTTTAGTGTGTGTCACTTGCATTACAGTTTACATTTGCTTTCGAACCTTATTTGACATTCTTGGTAGAAAAATACAGGCAGAACACTCATTAAGAATCTTAATAAAGGACAGTCTCCATAGGGCAGTTACCAAAAAAACCAAAGTCGAGGCATGTATAAAAATGTTCTTTTGGACTTGACTTTATGTCATGCTGCTTCATTTTCAGTTGTCTAAAAAGGAAAGCCCTGAGCCAAAATGCAGATTTAAGGTTCTGTTTATAAAAATCTTTAGGCATCAGTATAGCCTACTAATAATTAAAGTAAAAGCACATCTTTGAGGATAGGAATTTTCATACAGCAACAGGTAAGTGCTGCCATGCCTAAATAACTATTATTTTTCCATAAACTGTATATTCACATTAAAGTGAAAATTAACTTGCTGGAGAAGTATAGTACAATGTTGTGATTTTCTGCAAACCGTTCATCCGTGAATAAAAATGCTTGGAAAACCTTATGTAATGTTATGAAATATGTCATCACACATAGATTTATGGAAAATACCATGTTATATTTCAAAATATAGATGCGAGGATTAAATATTTGCCTTTCGTCTAAACTGAGTTTCTTCTAGCGGTTTGTTCCATATGAGAAAGGCCAGGGCCTTCCATAGTGAAAGAGAAGCCCTTTCACTTGCATATACAAATAAGGAATGAAGCATTCACCTCCTTTTGTTCATTCTCAAAAGGTATTATATCAAGAGGAAAATAGTAGAAAGATAAAATGAGATACATATTTAGCCACTTTGTCACATCTTTTTCTTCTTTGTAAAGGGGAACACTTTGATAAGGTTAGAATGGACAGGAATCCTGAAGGGACATCCTGCTCCATGCCTCGTGGTGCTTTCTTATTAGTCGTGTTCATGTAAAACTCCCTAGTTAAGGAAATTCCTTAGCTGTAGACATCATTGAGCTGAGCCTTATAAATAGAGCTCAAATTCCAAGGTAAGAAAACAGACAAGAATTTTACACCAACCACCCCTGATAAGATATGTTTTCAAAGCAAAAAACATGTCTACAAAGTGTTGTGGTATGGAAACGTCCGATTAAATACTTAAGAAAACATGCTTTCCCACACAGCAGCCTCTTTTTTTTTTCTTTGCATGAAATAATTCCTTAGAATAACAACAACAACAAAAAAGTAACTTGGCACAACTATGGGAGCTTATTAAAATTCAGCGGACCACTTTTAAACCCGAAAAAGAGATTGCTATAAAATTAAGGCTTGATAGATTGCTATCTGTGAACTCAAGTCAAATTGTAAAGAGAAGATGATACATTTGGGCTAACAGTAATATTCATTGTAACTGCTGAAAAAATACAGATTAAGGCACTTTGGGAGGCTTCAAACAGCTTGCTACAAAAGAGTCTTCTAAGAAAGTAGGTTTGTAACTTGATCAGTGTTTTTAACTAGTTAGAGATGTTACTACAGCTACCTGAAAAACACGTTGTAAACAATGGCTCTGGTTAAAAGATTGCCACAGATGAGGTTTTTATACATTTGAAGCTTTAAATCATCCTGTTCCTGAGGCTTTGCAGTGTAAAGGAACTGCATTTTTATAATAAATTTATCAATTACTAATTAGTTCAGTGGTGAGTGCCTAATTCAGGTTTCTGTATAAGACCGGTTTCAATTTCTTCTAGCACTGGTTTATCCTGGCCTATTTAACATATGAATTAAGCCCAAATATCTTGCAAAATTCAGTGCTGTACTTATTCCTGCCAAAATAATAAAAAATAATTTATTGTTGTAATCTCAATTTATGGTTTAGTTAGGCAGAGTGAAAATATGACCTCTATAGGAATCCCTGTAGCCCCTTAAATTCCAGTTTGCTTTACAATGAGTTTGTGTGCTGGTGAAAGTTGGCACAACTAACGCTGAATATGTCAATTTAAAACTAAGCTGCTTTTGATTTTAAAATAATGTTTAAACAAAAGAAGAAGAAAGACCTGAGTCTCTTCAAATAGATTTTGTTCCTTGTAACTTTAAATAAACAAACAAACAAAAAAGATAAACCAAGTCATATGATAAATATATTACAAGCAGAGACAGATGAGGCATTTTTCAAAATTAAACTGCTATGACAAGCAGTTATAAAGCAGTCTGCTTTCTTATTTTTTGGTGGGGAGGTGGTGTTGGAGGTTAGGGGTAGTATAATTGAAAATGCATACCCCCAGCAACTATTCAAGTTCCTCTTGAATTCTTTTAAGGTATTCAAGTTCCTCTTCTCTTTAGCAAATATACACACAATTAAAAAATAATAATTTTGGTGATCCTTGTTTGCCAATTTTTAAGGTATTCAGGTTCCTCTTCTCTTTAGCAAATATACACACAATTAAAAAAATAATTCTGGTGATCCTTGTTTGCCAATTTTGGTTTTATGACATTTTACAACATCACTTTATTTATTATATATTTTTGTCCATAAAGCAGTCTCCAAATGGCAGTTATTTATGTGAATAATAGAAAAAAGCATGAAAATATGGCTTTTCTCCCTATTCCATTATTGAAATGGAATATGATCATTAGCCAGGGCTGTGGTTTAGTGGCAACATTTTGAAAAATAGCCTATAATAAATAGATGTCAAATTAATCAAGAAAGGACTATTATCATTCTTTAAAAAAGAGATATACCATTAGGATTTGTCAGCTATATATAATTGTCATGAAGAAAATAGAAAGTTGTGTCTTTTAGAAATTAGCATACTATACCTCTTCAGAGTGTTGAAAAGATTCAACTTGGATTTGTGAAAATCGTGATTAAGGGACTGTTCATGATCATAATAAAGTCATATGATTCACCCTGAATTTAGAAGCTGATGATGCGGCAGTAGACAATCCTGTGACTAACACAGTGTCTATCTCTTTCTTTTGTAATTTGGAAAAAGTGTTTCTGAATCAGCTTCCTCGCAGCAGAGGTGCCTCATTTTTGAGGCAAAGAAGTTTACTTTGTCCAAATTCCTTCTACTGCTTTCACTTTGTTACTCAGGTCAGAGACAAAGAAATTTTCTCAGGCATTGATTTTTTTACCCTCTGTGGTTAACAAGAATTTATCATTTAGAGGTCCTGCAGGTTGAAATGCATATAAAAATCAGTTTTGATTTCCAAAAACCATTTACAGTGAGAGCAGAAGGAACTTCAATCATTTTATCATGTGGTTCATATCATCGAGGTATACTTTTAATTAAACACCGCTCCATAAATAAGCAAATAATAGAAGTTAGCAGAGAAGCACTTGATCTCAATCATGACAGGTGCTCATTTATCTTTGTCCTAACGAGACAATAGGAAATGACACTACGCTGTTGTTTTCTATGCATTAAGATTTCCTTCTTAAACAAATGCAATTGAGGCGGTTTGTTTTCCAACAGCCCAGCACACACTGCCAGTGGTCAGAGTTTTGTCTCGTCTTCATCCAGAGGAGGATTAATCTTGGTGATGGTGCAAACAAAATGTATGTCTGGGGTCAAAGTGCAGACTGCCTTTTGGGATCTGCATTACATTAATGTCATTTTTGGGTTCCTGACGTTAATCAAAACCAACACCATAAAGCGTCACTTAGCTAATTTGTGTATTATTGTCAATGTTACCATTAATTATGCGTTTGTGAGGAAAAAGAGGATTAATGAGATGTCACAGGTAATTTACAATGATCAGGCTCCCCAGGACATTAAGAAAACACTGGCTGGGTAAGATTACCATGCAATCATAATAGTATGCAAGAAGCAAGAAGCAAAAGTCTTTGTTGAAGGACCACACTAATATTGTCCATTGTTATCAAAACCCCTCTTCACTAGAGTAATTCCTAACTTTTAAATACCTTGCATGAATTAAGTGTCTGTTTTGGCCTAAAATATTACGCACTAATGTATTAACTGTGAGACTTCTGTGGAGGTGTGTCTCTCTCCAAGTTCTGAGGATAAGCTATTATTTCTCTTGAAAGGTAGGCAAGTCACAGAGGATTAATTCTTACCATGCTCCCTGAACTCAGGTTCACATGTATTATCTCTATGAAACCATTTTAGGGGGTCTGAGTGGTTGTAGTTAAATCAGGCTGGGAAAACGATCTTTTAAATCACATCATTTTCTCCAGGCTAGTCCTCCCTCAGAGCCATGTAAATAAATGACTTTTGCTTTCTGTTATCCCAATTCTGGAGTTGACTCAGTGAGGAGAGACAGAATAGCCTAATGTAAGAATCGTACCAGCAGAGAATGCACAGGGGCAGAAGCACTGAAGTGCAGTCCTCTACTGTAATCTAAGGGGCGCTGGGCCTCAGTTTCCCTCTGTTGCCCACTTGCCATGTGCTGACTTGGGGGTCCGCTCAGAGAGCAATCTGGAGCTCCCAGGGGGAAATCAGCATGGTTGGTCCAACCTGTTATTGGAAAATCAGGCCTGATACAGGTGCTCACTTGGAGCCCGAGAGCCTACTAGGGGAGGTTCTCACAGCTGGAGTTGAGGGAGGAGCTAGAGTTAGGAACCAGGGAGTACCTTAAAGGAATCAGGAGACAGGAAGATGGGACTTGAGAAAGCAGTGAAAATTACTTATTTCATAGATATCTGTTGACCCCTCATCATGCACTAGGCACAGTGACAGGGCTAGGGATATAAACTGGGGAGCAAAACCAGACATGATCTCAGGGAATTCAGAGCTCAGGGCTTTGGTAGCTCAATCTGCTTGCTTTTTGAAATGACCATGATGTGGTAGGGTAGAGAATAGATCAGAAGAGGGTCAGAGTGGTTTATGGAAGACCCAGTAGAAGGGGACTATCTGGGACGATCATACGTTATTTTAATTAGAATTTTCACCAACCCATTTTAGTTTTGTCTTAGCCTTATTTTTGTTTATTTGAGGAATTATTTAATAAAAATATAAAATTATGTTTTTACTTTCATACACATATCTGCAATCTAGGTTTAAATCCCAGTGCCGAACGAGTTATTTAACTTCTCTATGTGTCAGTATCTTCATCGGTAAAATGGAGATAATTAAACTTGCCCAATGCAGTTATGAGGATTAAATGAGATAATGAATGTAAATCACTTAGCAGAGGACTCAGCACACAGGAAGTGTTTATCAGTCAGTGGTTTTCAACCTTAAATTTGTATCAGCAGCATTTGGAAATTAAAAAAAAAAAAAAAACATATAGTGACCTGGCCATACTCCAAACCTATAAAATCTGAATATCTGAGTATGATCTCGATGTATAGTTTCGATGAAAATCATTGTTATAAAGATTCAATATTTATTACTTATTATTAATTGCCATTAATGTTAATGTATGTGGTGAAACTTAAAAAAATGTACCTGATAGTCCAGAGAGTACCTATGTTTTATCATGCATTTATCAGGTACTTATGCAGATAATGTTTAGGACCATATGATTTGAATTATGGCGCATAAAAATCTATGAAATAATGTTACATTGCAATTACTCTGTGTGCGTACATATGTGTGTATGTATAGATCTATTTCTGTGGGGTGAGTGTAGAAGTTTGAGATGGCTAGTGTTTTATGAAAGCTGTATTTAAGAAAAATTGTCCATGTTCTAGAGTAAGGTCAAACCACAAGTGAGCTGAACTTCGCCATCTATTAACAAACGATAATAAAACATTTATTACATTGTCCACTTTTGCTTTTTTATATTTATGGTATATACCAAGGAGATTTCCCTGTTGGGATAAAAGTTCAGAAGCAGAGAGGGAAAATCAGGGAGAAGTTTAAATAAAAATGTTTTATTATTGATTTGGTTGTTGCTGGGGCTGACCATATAGATTGTAGAAATAATATAGTTTATTTCTTTTTTTTTATTGGCTCTACAAAGTAATAGCTTAGCATAGCTATTAGTTTATCTTATAACTAACCTTTGAACTACTTCTGAATTGGTTGTTTTCCAGAAAGCAGTATACTCAATAGAATAAACACTGAATGATTTTTAATAATGTTAAGTGCACTGAAGGAGAAGATCCTAAGAAAAAAATCTGCTTTTCCTCTGGTTTATGACATTTTATGGATTTGAAATTTCTTACTTTATTATTATGGTCTTTGTAGTAACAACACCCCTGCTCTGACAAAAATTAGGGTTACATCCATGTATAGAGTTTATTTATGTTCTGAAATTAAATGGCTAGCATGCTTTCTCTATTCAGTATAATGTCACGTAGGAAGAAAAAGCTTTATCAAAACACTCCAGACCAAAAAAAGTTTATCAAATGATTACATGTAGTATGTAAAGTATGTAGAGAACTAGTCATTATTCCTTTTTTATGTAAATGAAGATATGTGGGACTGTATAAGATCCATTGAAATTATTATTCAAGACCTCGTAAATATGTATATGTTTATGGTCATATATTTTATATAAATACATTGTAGAGATCAGAGACCCTGATATTAGAATTGCTAAGAGCCAAATAAGGAGTAGAAAATGTTCCTCAAGTGACCACAAAAATTCTTCCTCAACATAATTATGAAAAAACTTCTCAAGATCAAGAAGCTTCCTTTTGCATGTCAAACAAAGCTGGTTAAGTATCATAGCATTTCTATCTTTCCCACTGCTGGTCAAAATATCCTAGTAAATTTATAGACCTATATTGTCAATCAAACATAACCAAACCCATAATGTGCTTATGGAGTATAAAGTCATGCATAGTTAACATTTCCAAAAGAGGAATCTTTTCAACACCAGTTTACCAAAAAGGGAGGGTGTCCTCATGTTCAATACCTTTGAAAAATAATGCACCCATATTTCCTCTTTGAGATTCGTAATATTCAATGACTTACTAAATGCTCCTGCTGTAAATAAAATTTTTAACTTTAAAAGTAATTTATCATGGGGGGGGGAAATTGGAGGGGAAGACAAACCATGAGAGACTACGGACTCTGAGAAACAAACTGGGTTCTAGAGGGGAGGGGTGTGGGGGGATGGGTTAGCCTGGTGATGGGTATTAAAAAGGGCACGTATTGAATGGAGCGCTGGGTGTTGTTATGCACAAACAATGAATCATGGAACACTACATCAAAAACTAATGATGTAATGTATGGTGATTAACATAATATAATAAAATAAAATTTAAAAAAAGAAGTGATTTATCCCCAGTAAAACATTAACATCACTCAGAATTTCTGTTCCATAGAACATGCTAGGGTTCTATGGAGCATGGTCATTACGGTGGTTCATGATCTACATGTTGTAGTTGATAATTTCTGGCTCCACCATCTGGGTCAAGAGCAACTCAGTGGGAGATGGGAAGTATTAGGAAGTGTGTCCAATCAAGCCAGCTTGAAGCAGAATAACTAGAGAGAACCCAGGGCTATAGCTGGTACATCAGTGCTGATTGTCAGGTCTGCAGGGTCTTATGAGGAGAGTCAATAATGTGGAAAAAGCTAGAAGTTTTGAGGCTAACATAGAATGAAGGGTGAGAAATGGGAGTAGGCCAATTGTTCTGAATCAAACTGTAAGAAAGTGCTAGAGGTCCTTTTTGATGTGGTATCTATGACAGGACATAAAGGTGGGATGGAGGAAACCTTTAGGGCACAGAGATTGAGGGAAAACATAGGAAATAGTGTCATGGTCTGCACATCACCACTAGCATTTTACATGTTGAGTAGACTAGGACTTTGGAAGCTGCTGAGCAAGTGTGATGACCTTGAGAAGTTCTCCAACATCTTTTGATGACATGATTGGAAATCATTAAATTAGTGGTGCTTCTGTCGCCATTTCTAAGGAATAAATGATAAGACTGGTGTTGGTCAGCTGGTGTACAGAGTTATATTAAGAAGATAGTAAGGGGCATGGAGGCCTTTTGCAAAATGTGCCAACAGAAAACTTTAATCTCCATAGATCAAAGGATGGCAATGAAAATAATCCGAATGGCCATCCATGAACCTCTGTACAGTGGGAACAATGTTTCTGGAGAATATGTGCCAGGGTTATTGGAGACCTTCAACTGTTTAAGCCAAGGGCACAACCTCATTGATGTTGGTAGATGAAGAATGGATCTCAAACAATAAATTATTGGTTATTTCTACTTTGAGGAAATGATCTGGGCTGAAGGACATGGTCTGGGCCTAATTTATCTTTGCAGTCTTGGAATCTAACATTCCCAGCTCACAATAAGCAAGAGCTCAATAAATGTCCATGAGGATGAATGAATATTCAATTTATGAGGTGATCTGAGTAATATAATTACAAGCAGGAAAGATAAAATAAGTGTATTCGGAATATTCAGAGACTATTTTTTTAAAGATTTATTTTAGAGAGGGAGAGAGAGAGAGAGCAGCATGTGCAAGGGGGGTAGGGGCAGAGGGAGAGAGAGAGAGAGAGAAGCAGACTCCCTGCTGAGCAAGGAGCCTCATGTGGGGCTGGATCTCATGACCCTGAGGTCATGACCTGAGCTGAAATCAAGAGTCAGACGCTTAACCGGCTGAGCCATCCAGGTGCCCCTCCAAAGATTATGTTTTAAACCATATGACAAAATTGTGATAACTAGGTACACATGAAATTAGGTCAGCTTAATAGCTTGATGTGCGTTTGTCAAAAAATTGTATAGCTTTTTTTTGACAACTGATCTTGTTTCTGAGAGTTAGAGGCAATATAAGATTCTATACATAGTAAGTATAACAACAAATTAAAGACAACCTTGATGAGTTTACAATGGGATAAAGACCATTTTTTCACCTGTTGGTCTTTTCTATATAGACATATATATTGGTCAGTTCCATTTTTGAAAATGGAAAACATCAATAAAGCAAATAGATCCATATCCTTCATGCTTCAAGATGACCTATGGGTTAAGTAGGGATGAAAACACTTTCAAGAGTATGCATTCCCCATTTCCTTTTAAAAGATTTTATTTATTTATTTATTTTGAGAGAGTGTGAGGGGCAGTAGGGGCAGAGGGAGAGGAAGAGAGAGAATCTCAAGCAGACTCTGTGCAGACCATGGAGCACAATGTGGGCTCAATCCCATGACCCTGAGATCATGACCTGAGCCGAAATGGAGAGTCCGAGGCTTAACTGACTGAGCCACCCAGGAGCCCTTCCCCATTTCCTTTTTAACTATGTAGTCTGTCCATACTGAAATCTTTTTGTTTATTTCAGAACTCTGTGAGTAAGCAGGTGGCCTGAGAAAGAAAGATTTTTACATGTAAAACACATTCATATGGAGACAGGGACACCAATAACACCTAAAATATAAGAAGTTGGTATAGACAGGGCGCCTGGGTGGCGCAGCTGGTCAAGCGACTGCCTTCGGCTCAGGTCATGATCCTGGAGTCCCGGGATCGAGTCCCACATCGGGCTCCCTGCTCAGCAGGGAGTCTGCTTCTCCCTCTGACCCTCTTCCCTCTCGTGCTCTCTCTCTCTCATTCTCTCTCTCTCTCAAATGAATAAATAAAATATTTTTAAAAAAAGAAGAAGTTGGTACAGACAGATGTGTGTAAGACCCTCAGATATTCTCTGCATCTTCACAGAGCTGGAAGCACTGGGCTTTCCTCACTCTATGAAAGTTTTCCTGGATCTTTGTCACCTATCCTTTCTTTGTCACCCCATTCTGGATGCTGGCCAGTCTTCATGTTCATTTTGCTTTGTTTGCTTTTAATTTCAATCAGGGGTTCTGATTCTGATTTTTTATTTTAGATTTTTAAAAAAATTCATTTATTTGTCAGAGAGAAAGAGCACAAGCAAAGGGAATGGCACGCAGAGGGAGAAGCAGGCTCCCCTCTAAGCAAGGAGCCCAACTCAGGACTCGATCCCAGGACCCCAGGATCATGACCCGAGCCAAAGGCAGACGCTTAACTGACTGAGGCACCCAGGCATCCCTGATTCTGAGCTATTTTTAATAGCTCCCTTATTTAATAGTTTGGTTTTATATTGTTGACCATGAATCGGTCAATATAATTTGATTAACCCCATAATGACTTTCACTCTATGCCTTTCCATGAAAACACTCCCTTATATGCCTGTATCATATCTCTGAGGAGCAAAGATGGAGGAGCTCACTGAAGCATCCTTTTCTTACTTCCTTTCTCCCTGTTGCCACTCCTCCTCCACCTGGTCTTCCTCTTTTCCCCCCTTCTCTCTCCCATTCATCTCCTCCTCCATCATTTTTCTTTAAATCACTGGGGCTACAAACTCATTAAATCTTGGGTTCTTTAAAGTATATCAAAGTGAATAAATGTATTCTAAAACTAGTCAGGACCAGTTAACAGATCAAGGCACAAAAGATGAACACAAGGAAGACAAAGTGGCAGCTGAGAAACTGTTGGGTTCTGAATATTGTTCCTTCTTTTCTCTTTGCTGCATTGAGCTGTTCTTCCTGCATCTGGATCTTCACACGTGCATAGCTCACTGCACTACCCTTCAGGTCTTTGTTTAAAAGTTACGATTTCTTCAGGGACATCTTCCCTTACCTTCTAGACTTAGACTTTTATTTTACTCTACGGGTAGAATGTCTCAGATTTAATTAATAATCTAAACATAGATAAAACATGAGAGTCAAGTGCCATCCATCCAGAAATTTTGTATAGTCCCCGGGCAATTAGAATTCCTTCAGTACAGAAGGTCACTGTGGTAGGCAGCCTGTAACATGGCTGTCTGGGGTCCCCACCTTGTGGAATTCGCACCCTTCTGGAACACGCCCCCACTCACCTTGAGTGTGGGCTGGATATTGTGACTCACTTCTAAAGAACAGAATGCAGCACCGGGAGTGAGGTGTCACTTCTGAAATTAGGTTACAGAAAGATCGACTTCTATTTTGCTGGCTCTCTCACATTCTCCTTCCCTCTAAACCCTCGCTTGCCCGGAGGGAAGCAAACTGCTCTGTTGGGAGGAGCCCTTTGGACAAGACAGCACAGCAAGGAACTGGTGGTGTTTCTGGCCAACAGCTAGTAAAGAACTGAGGCCTTCTCACCAGCCACATGAGTGACCTTGAAAGATTTTCCCCCATTCAGCCTTGAGATGCAGCCCCTGCTGACACCTTAATTGTAACAATATAGAAACCTTGAGCCACAGCGCTCAGCTATGCCAAGGCTGGATTTCTAACCACAGAACCAGTGAAATAATAATGTTTGTTGTTCTAACCCACTAAGTTTTGAGTTGTGGAATAAACTGTGATACAGCCCTACATAACTAAAACAGATTTTGGTATTGAGAAGTGGGGTGCTGTTGTGACTGGGTAATGGGTTGAGGCTGAAAAGATTTTGAGGAGTGTGTTACAGAAAGTCTAAATTTCCTTGAACACCAGGCCAATTTCATCTGCATCTCCTATAAATGACAGCTAACAAGAAAGCACTAACAATAAGCTCTATCAAATGTAACAAAGTACATTTGATTGTGTTCTCACAAAAAATGCTCAGATTAGGGTGTCTGAAGTACCGTGAATATGCAGACTAGCGCATATCTGTGATTTAACATATTGATAGCCTTTTATATACATAATTTCCATCTTTCTCAGACATATAAGGCACAACACACACAATGGATGTGTATGGTGATTTGATGTGGGGCAGGATGCTCTTCTATAGCTTTTTATTAGGTTCTGAATCTTCCCATTAACTTTTTATAGATATCTGGTTTGAATCTGTGCCTGTGAATAAATGATCACACTTTCTTTTTTCTCTAATAGAGGCAATGCTTGACCATCCCACTTTGAATCTTGATTCCATTTACTAAGTAATTTCTATTATAAATATGTTCTTAGGTTGTGCCTAATTTTCTCGGGAGTGTGTGGGATTTTAGTGCATAGGTAAAGTCCCTTTTTCAAAGTTTGGATTAAATCTATTTAGTGTTTTTGCTTTACATGAGTGGGAAAAAAAATTGTTACCTACCCTGAAGAAATTCTCACTCATGGGTAATGGAGAAAGGGATAAAAATGGTTTAAGTGCCTAAAGACATCTGAGTCCAGATAGTTAAGAGTTCAATGTTGTGTTGTTTTATAGATGGCATTTCTTTGAAAGTAAACACAATTAAATGTTTTTTTTATGTATTATCAGGTAAAGAGTATGTATGATATATATGTATGTGCACACTCTATATACATATATAATAATATATGTACACACACAAAATAATAATACATGTACACAATAAATAATTATATATACAATATATACAATAATAACAAAATATAATATACATTTACATATATAAACTATAATCTCACAGTATCCAGTTTCATTATACTGGATAAGTCCAATCAATCTATATTTTAAAATAATGTTTCATCTAAATTTTACTATTTGGATAAGACAGTTATTTGGTATAACCTCACCTTTTCCATGTCACTTGAGAAACAGGATCTTTGTAAATCCTTCAATTAAGTCTCAATGGGAAAAAGAGGTAAAAACAGGATAATGTTCTTGATTCCATTGGCACGTGATTATTTAACAGAATGTGAGTGACTTAGTAGTAATAGGGTCCAACCTCTTAGAATCAATCATCTCAGCCTCAACCACCAGCAAGGACTTATATATGTACCTATTTAAAAAATTACCTTTACAAATGAAAATTATACACATGTCCAATCTTGCAAAGTAAAGTGGAGTGCTATTTGGGTGGTGTGCTTTGAAGAAAAGTCTCTCTGATCAGAACTATCTTCTTCCATGTCATTCTACAGAGGACCAAATTCCAAATATTCATGTCACCTTAAAGGTCTTTCAAGAAGCTATACTTTCTCAGCTAGTTTTGCCATCACTCTAGGAGGAGTTAACCAATAACTAGGTTGTTAGCAAGGATTAATTAGTCTATATGAATAATTGCTACTCACTGTAATGCAGCAGAAGGGCCTCAGGCAATTTGACACAGATTGAATCAGGTTTGATGGCAGTGGTTAGAACCAACAAATTGTATTTAGTGTTACTGAGAATAGTTACTTCTTGCCCCCTTCTCGGTGGATGAGGGCCCTGGAAATACAGGAATAGGGTAAAAAAGGAGAGCAAGGTGGTGTCAAAAAAGTGGCATGGCAAGTCTTAAAGACACATTTTATTTGTATCAATCTTGTCTAACAGACAAAGCTTTAAAATATAATCTGTGTAAAGAAAGGCCCTATTGTCTTAATAACCTAATTACAATAAAGAACTCTCATGTTTTGTATTAATTCTGATAGTTTTCAAGTACATATTTTATGATTTCACTGCTAGAATCTTTGTAACTTTTTAATGGCTATCAGGTGCATAAAATTAGATCACATCATTAGTCCACAAATAACGAACTTCCTTCCTTCCTTCCTTCCTTCCTTCCTTCCTTCCTTCCTTCCTGCCTTCCTTCCTTCCTTCCCTCCCTCCCTCCCACCCTCCCACCTTTATTCAGTGAGTCAGACAGTTAACACAAAAGTTGAGACCTTGGCAGTAACTTCTATCTGGCTCTGTCCCCCTGTGTCCCTTTACCCCATCTTTTCCTACCTGACATAACCACTACTGCAAGTCCTGTGTTCATTGTTCCCTTGTTTTGCTTTTTATATCATTTTGTCCCATCGAACTATATTTCTAAAAAGTATATGTCTATATTTTATTTTAGTCATTTTTAACTTTCAGAAAGGATAATGCTTTACGTAGTCATCTGGGACTTTTTTCATTTAATATAAATGAAAAAAAATTATTTGTATTGTTGCATTGTGAACAAGTATAGTGTGCATTCATTCATTTTGATCACCGTATAATATTTTTCAGATATTTTTACATGTGATTGAGTAATCCCCCTCCTCTTTTCTCCCTGTCTCTTTTCCTTCTCTCTCTCCTTTTTCTTCTCCCCAGTGTCTCTCTTGTTAGTCCTGCTCTCTCTCCTGTATCCAGGACGTTTTTTTTAAAGAAGATTTTATGTACTTACTTATTTGAAGGTGGGGAGGGACAGAGGGAGAGAGAGAATCTCAAGCAGACTCCCTGCTGAGTGTGGAGCCAGACACGGGCCTTGGTCTTGGGGCTCTGAGATCATGACCTGAGCCAAAATCAAGAGTCGAATGCTTAACCTTAACCGACTGAGCCCCCAGGTGCCCTTCCAGGACTTATTAATTGCATCTACCTATCACACATTTCCACCAGCAAGTACTGCAGATACCTTCAGCTATATTTCCAAAACAAATTTTCTCCCCACATTCCTTCTCTTCTCACAACTCCCCACCAGAGCCCTGGGACAAATGCCCAGCATTCCAAAGAAGAGAATTTGAAAATAACTGCATAAAGCAGTAACCAGATGCAGGCATATATTAGGACTTTCTCTATTAGTTCACTTCAGTGGTTCTCAAACTTCAGTGTGTACCAGAACCATCTGGACAGCTTGTTAAACCACAGATTGCTGGACCTCACCCCATAGTTTCTGATACTTTAAGTCCAGGTGGAGACTAATGATTTGCATTTCTAAGCTCCCAGATGCTGCTGGTCTGGGAACTACACTTTGAGAACTATTGGTATATTTAAAAACATTTTTTTTTTAAAGTGCTTCACACCCGGAACCGTATATTAGTCTCATAGGATAAAGTATCTTTCCAGATAGGTTTGGAAGCTGACGTGCAGTATGCCCAAGGTCAGTAATCTGGCTCACAATCCAATAATCTTTCAAATATGCAGGAAAAAAATTGATATTTCCCTTGAATTCTATGTATAAATTTAAGTTAATACCTGCCTTTCTTAAATACTGTACAAGGGTATCTCCTGAAATTAAAAAAATGAGCAAGTTTTAAAGTATTTTTATTTATTTTCATACTTTTATGGAACACCTTCTGATTATAGTCTTTAAATTCTACTTACAGATATACCTCACTTTACCTAATAGATGTGATTTTGATAGATTGCATGTAGGTTACAGTTGTAGATATCAAATAATTTTTTAAATGCACTAAGTGAGCTACTTCTTTAAAAAAAACTTCTGTTAAGAAGTACCTTCTGGATTGTGCATAATTATCCCCCAATTTATGTCTTCTGTAAATTTAGGATTCTCTGTATAATGTCTTTTTGAACGAGAGCGCTCATGCACACGAGATATCGAGCTATCTTTTAGATCCACGAGAAAGGCATGCTGTAGGAGAAATAGTGACTTCTCTTAGATATCCATGTGCAATTTTAATGACAAAAGCTGTACGTTTTCATTGTATGTCATGTACAACTTCATGCCTATCTTTTTTTCCAGCTCATAAATGCTACTGATTTGCATCTTCTGGGCTGCTACAATGTCCCCATAAACCTCTCTTCTTAGAAGAAACAGAGCTTCCGTCAAAACAAGTCTTTAAAAATATTTACCTTGCTGTAGTAAAGAACACTCCTCAGATCTGCTGTACATAAAAAAAAAAAAATAACCTCTTGAGGGGCAACACCAGTTTTATTTTTACTCATTAGGCTCTGCACCTTTGCCAACATTAGTAAATGATGTGGTCAGTCTAGCTCATGAAAATAAGGCTTTTTTTTTTTTTTAATTTGAGGAGATGATCTATATTCCTTTCCCTAGTGCTTCAATAGATAAAAATATCAACTTTTCAAAAACGGTTCCCTTGGCACTGTGAATGAGGGTCTATAGTTAAGTAAATGGAAGTGTACCAGATCAAATTATATTGCCTTTAGCAAATAATAACAATGTTAGCTTCTTGGTACTGACCAGGTGGTTCAATACATTTTTTAATTTGTGTTCTTTAAAGTAAGAATTCAAATAGCAGGGTGAAAATTTTGTTTGGAGTGGGGAATGGATTACTGCTCTACCAGGAGGGAGGACAGCTTGGAAACTTGCCTAATGTTGCTGTGGGCTGGAGATGGCCATGAGCTTAGATGAGTCCGCTAATAGCACTGGTACATTGATTGTATTTGGAAAACCCATGTGCTGACTGGTCCACTCCATAGAAGCAAAAGAAACTGAAACATCAGGAGTAATCTTAATAGGAATTAAGCACAAATAATAGAAATAACCATGAATGAATAATTCCTGATGCTCTACTTTACATGAGTATGTGCTAGTTTAGTTATGGATTTCTGAAAATCTCTGAAAAACCTCTTCATATTTTCTCATTTTTCCATATTTCTGGGTATTTTTGCCCTGTGCATTTTCCCTACCCATTTCCTTTTTTGCCCATTTTTTTTCCTTCTCTCATCTCCTCTCTTCTCTCTCTCTCTGCCACACTTTTTCTTTCCTATCTTGCCTTTTTTCCTTTCCTTTCTAGCTCCCTCTTTATACATCCTCCTTCTCATTCTTTCTCCCCTTATGCCAAGCATTGTCTAAGTACTGAAGAGAGAAAATAAATGATGTGCAGATGAGCTGACTTAACCTCCTAGTGTACTCACTCTTTCACAAAGCAGGCTTCACCATTTACTACCTGCAAAATTGTCTCTTAATGGTTGCCTCATCTGCCCTACTAGTGCAGCCTTCCCACAGCTAATCTGTATTCTTATTCTATTTCTCATCAGCTTAAAAATCCTTACTTTCAATCAAATCACTCATCCATCCATCCATCCATCCATCCATCCATCCATCCATCCAAGTACCCAGTGATGACTATATTGCTCCTTTCTGCCTGTAGAGGGAAGTAAAATTCCCTTAATGTAGCAAATGTATTTATCCCCTTCTGGTCCATCTTTTATTTTACCCTTCCATGTGGTATGGTGGTTCTCTTCCGTTCATCTGTCCATTTCTTATTCATTCTTTGAATTAGCTTAGATGTACTTTCTCCCGTGAAGCTTTTTCGGACTCTTTGCTCACCTTGAAAGTGTTTTGTGCTTCTTTGCTCTTGAAGCCTTTAAAAAAAATGTATTTTGTAACACCCACTCTTGCCCTCAGTGTAATGCAGTTATTTTATTTTCCTTTTTTGAAAAATATTTTTATCATAAAATTAATATATGCTTCTTTATCGCCTTTGGAAAATGCAGAAATGTTGAATAAAGGAAAAGACTATTCATAGTCCTACCACCCAAAGACAACTGTTGTTAATATTTGGATATGTTTTCTCCCAAAATATTTTTCTGAGCATAAATTTTATAATTTGTTATATCTTTCTAAAGGTAAAAAGCTTCTACCCTGGAGATTTGATAAATTTTAATTTATACTTCCTTTTTTATGGTTTGCTTCTCTTTCCTTATTTTTTAATCTTTAAATTTTTTATTATATATATATGTTTGTAATATCCAACCTTTATATAGAACTGAAATTTATTTTGGATCCAAGTTAATTACAAATTACAGTCTCAAAAGAGCTGAAAAATACCTTTAAAACATATATTGACTTTTTTGTCATTGCCTGGACATTGTACAGCATTCTTCAGGTGGGCTGCTTGGAATCCTCACATGACCCTGAGTGACAGATGTTTTCATGTCTATTTTATAGATGAGATACTCAGAACGCTAGAAGCTAATCACTTCTCTAAGGCCAAGCAAGTTGTGGTGATAAAATGGGGCTCAAATTTTGTTCTAATGCCAGTAGTTATGGTCTCTTGTTCACTAGGAAGTCTAAATGTAGGATTAGTCTTCTTTCCTTATTTCTTTTCCAAACTCTATTTTTGCTTCTCGCCTGATCTTTTTTCTGATTAACTTTAGAAAGATTTTGTTACGGTTTAAAAAAACATCACAATATAATTCTGATTGGATTTGTGTAATATGTACATATGAATTAATTTGAGAAAAATGGGAATTTCATTATATGTTGTCTTCTATCCAGAAATATAGTTTGTCTTTTATGTAGCTCAACAAATTTTTAAAATGATTTTTCTCCTTTGGATATTTGGATCCAACATATTTTTCAATAAGGCCATTACTTTTTTGTTGTTAGGGCAAATGATATCTTTTTCATTATATTCTCTAACTAGTTATTAATTATATGTGGGAAGATATTGACTTTTAAAAATACTTTGGTATACACGCTGAAGTTTTAGGAATCAAGTATTGCAATGTTTGTAGCTTTCTCTTAAATGCTTTAGCAAAAAAAAAAAAAGAAAGAATATACAAACACTCAGATGTATGGATAAAATGAGAGAAAAAAGCAAATGTGACAAAACTTTTAACAATTGATGAATCTTGGTTTTAAAAATGCAGATGGTCATTATACTATCCTTCTGACCTTTTTGTAGGTGTAAACTTCCAAAATAAACAGCTGAAAAAATAATCTTACATTTGATCACTTTATTTATTTTACTAATTCTAACATTTTTATGTTGATTCTCTTATGTGGTGAGGTCCTGTTCAGTGTAAATTATCATAATTTTGTCTTGTATTTTCTAATAGTAACATCCCTTATTTCTGCTTTATATCTTCTTGAAATTAGCCAAAATTTCAAGAACGATGCTAAATGAAAATAGCCGATAGCATTTTGATGCTGTTCTTTCTGTGTTTACATTGACAAGCTCTAAACTTAATTTCCCTCTTTGGTATAATATCAGTATCTATCTCTCTATAATTATTATTTTTTAATTTTGTTCAGGAACTTATTTTTCTATTCTTTATTCCCAGTGAGGTTTTTTTCAGCATGATTGTGGAATTTTATCAATGTATTAAATAAATCATTCTTTTCTAATATTACTAATATTTAACTTTTCACTAGTCTCTCTTACCAGAAATTAGCAAATGGTCCCAGCAAAATGCCAGGGACGTAATAAATGCACAATAAATATTTGTTAAGTAAACAAGAAGAGGCAAAGTAATGCAAGGAGAAAGATTACAGTGAAGAAGAAGAGTGTCAAAAATAATTTGCATTTTTCACCCTTGATGCTGTCTTAGTTCTGACTTAAGAGGGATTGGTTTGATTAGAATTCTGGATAGTGCTATGATTCAGTTACATTGACATTTGGAGTTGATATTTTCCTCCTAATCCTGTACTATGAAAATAAAGATCTAGGATTTCTCAGACCATGGGGCAGGGCTGCAGAGAAACCTTGATATTCCTGTGATCACTCCTGTGATCCTATGTTAATATATAGCATATTATGACCCTAAAAGGAAGCTGTTCAGTTATGTAAAGAAACTCAGGATCTCGTGCTCTATAGACTATCAGGGGTTCTGATAGAGGCAACTTCAAACTTGAAAGCATCACCATCGTGCAGATTAATATTATTTATTTTGATCTCAGTGATATGGGAATAATTATGCCTTCTTTAAAAATATTTTTAAATGTCTTAAGATGTTTCATAATATCTTCTCAACAGTTTTTTACATTCTTCATGAAAGACCATCTGGTAGCCAAGAGGCAGCATGGTTAACAAGAGAAAGCTTGAAATCTGAAGTTGGAGTTGGCCTGTAAGTATGTACTTACTACCTATGAGGCCTTGGGAAAATGGCTCCACTCTTCTGAGCTTCTAATTCTCTCACACTCTAATTTTTGTGAGAGTTAAAAGCAATGTCAACTTTGTAAATGCTGGCACATAGGAGCTCAATGAGTGTTGGTGTTCTACCTTCACTTTTCTTCTTTTCTTCATATACAGTTTCTTTACCAGGTGTAAATGCTCATTTACTCTGTTATGGACAGCAAGTACATCATTATAGTGGAAGAAAATGACAGCTAAAGATTCTGCCTAACATTACAGTCTCCAAGTCATACGAACAGAGCCTGTAAAAATGCAGGAGGAGGGGCAGAGAGAGAGGGAGACAAGCAGACTCCCCACTGAGTGGGGAACCTGGATGCAGGGCTCCATTCCAGGACCCTGAGATCATGACCTGAGCCGAAACCAGGAGTTGGATGCTTAACTGACTGAGCCACCCACGTGCCCGAAGGGCAGGGAATATTGTTTCCTTTTTATTTTAAATTTTAAATTCAATTCATTAACATATAATATATTATTAATTTCAGAGGTAGAGTTCAGCGATTCATCAGTTTTATATAATACCCAGTGCTCATTACATCACATGCCCTGCTTACTATCCATCACCCGGTTACCCCACCTCTTCACCCCCTCAGTTTGTTTCCCATGATTAAAGTCTCTTATGGTTTGTTTCCCTCTCTGATTTCATCTAGTTTTATTTTCCCCTCCCTTTCCCTATGAGCCTCTGTTTTGTTTCTTAAGTTCCACATATGAGTGAAATCATATGATAATTGTCTTTTTCTGATTGACTTATTTCACTTAGCATAATACCCTCCAGTTCCATCCACATCGTTGCAAATGGCAAGATTTCATTTTTTGATGGCTGAGGAGTATTCCATTGTGTATATATACCACATCTTCTTTATCTATTCATCTGTCGATGGACATCTGGGCTCTGTCCATAGTTTGGCTATTGTGGATATTGCTGCTATGAAGATTGGGGTGTTCAGATCATTACATTTGTATCATTGGGATAAACACCTAGTAGTGCAATTGCTAGGTCATAGGGTGGCTCTATTTTCAACTTTTTGAGGAACCTCCATACTGTTTTCCAGAGTGGCTGCACCGGCTTGCATTCCTACCAACTATGTAAGAGGGTTCCCCTTTCTCCACATCCTCACCAACATCTGTCATTTCCTGATTTGTTAATTCTAGCCATTCTGACTGGTGTGAGGTGGTATCTCCTTGTGGTTTTGATTTGTATTTCCCTGAAGGCGAGTGATGTTGAACATTTTTTCATGTGTCTACTGGCCATTTATATGACTTCTTTGGAGAAATATCTGTTCATGTCTTCTGCTTATTTCTTGATTAGATTATTTGTTCTTTGGGTGTTGAGTTTGATAAGTTCTTTATAGATTTTTGGATATTAGCCCTTTACCTGATGAGACATGTCCAAATATATTCTCTAATCCTGTCGGTTGTCTTTTGGTTTTTGTCAACTGTTTCGTTTGCTGTGCAAAAGCTTTTTTATCTTGATGAAGTCCCCCAACAGTTCATTTTTGCCCTTGCTTCCCTTGCCTTTGGAGACATGTCTAGCAAGAAGTTGCTGCAGCTGAGGTCACAGAAGTTGCTGCCTGTGTTCTCCTCTAGGATTTTGATGGATTCCTGTCTCACATTTAGGTTTCTCATCCACTTTAAGTCTATTTTTGTGGGTGGG
Source organism: Zalophus californianus (assembly GCF_009762305.2). NCBI lineage: Eukaryota > Metazoa > Chordata > Mammalia > Carnivora > Otariidae > Zalophus > Zalophus californianus. The sequence continues at coordinate 78,955,915 of NC_045600.1, read as the reverse complement.
GTAAGGAAATGGTCCAGTTTCATTCTTCTGCATGTGGCTGTCCAATTTTCCCAACACCATTTGTTGAAGAGACTGTCTTTTTTCCATTGGATATTCTTTCTTGCTTTGTCATAGATTAGTTGACCATAGAGTTGAGGGTCCATTTCTGTGCTCTCTATTCTGTTCCATTGATCTATGTGTCTGTTTTTGTGCCAGCACCATACGGTCTTAATGATGACAGTTTTGTAATAGAGCTTGAAGTCTGGAATTGTGATGCCACCAGCTTTGGTTTTCTTTTTCAACATTCCTTTGGCTATTCAGGGTCTTTTGTGGTTTCATACAAATTTTAAGATTATTTGCTCCAGCTCTGTGAAAAGAGTTGATGGCATTTTGATAGGGATTGCATTGAATGTATAGATTGCTCTGGGTAGCATAGACATTTAAACAATATTTGTTCTCCTAATCCATGATCATGGAATGTTTTTCTATTTCTTTGTGCCTTCCCCAGTTTCTTTCATGAATTTTCTATAGTTTTCTGAGTACAGATTCTTTGCCTCTTTGGTTAGGTTATTCCTAGGTATCTTATAGTTTTTGGTGCAATTATAAATGGGATCAACTCCTTAATTTCTATTTCTTTTGTCTCATTGTTAGTGTATAGAAAAGCAACTGATTTATGTGCATTGACTTTATATCCTGCTACTTTGTTGAATTCCTGTATGAGTTCTAGTAATTTTGGGGTGCAGTCTTTTGGGTTTTCCACGTAGAGTATTATGTCATCTGTGAAGAGTGAGAGTTTGACTTCTTTGCTGATTAGGATGCCTTTGATTTCTTTTTGTTGTCTCATTGCTGAGGCTAGGACTACTAGTACCATGTTGAACAACAGTGGTGAGAGTGGGCATCCCTGTCGTGTTCCTGGCCTTAGGGGAAAAACTCTGTTTTTCCCCACTGAGAGTGATACTCACTGTGGGCTTTTAGTATATGGCCTTTATGATATTGAGGTATGTTCCCTCTATCTCTATTCTGTGAAGAGTTTTAATCGAGAAAGGATGCTATACTTTGTCAAATGCTTTTTCTGCATCTGTTGAGAGGATCATATAGTTCTTGTCCTTTCTTTTATTAATGTAGTATATCACATTGATTGATTTGTGGATGTTCAACCACCCTTGCAGCCCAGAAATAAATCCCACTTGGTCGTGGTGAATAATCCTTTTAATGTACTGTTGGATGCTATTAGCTAGTACCTTGGTGAGAATTTTTGCATCCGTGTTCATCAGGGATATTGGTGGAGTCTTTGGTTTTGGAATCAGGCAATGCTGGCCTCATAGAAAGAGCTTGGAAGTTTTCCTTCCATTTCTAGTTTTTGGAACAGTTTCAGGAGAATAGGTATCAATTCTTCTTTAAATGTTTGGTGGAATTCTCCTGGGAAGCCATCTGGCCCTGGGCTCTTGTTTGTTGGGAGATTTTTTGATAACTGCTTCAATTTCCTTGCTGGTTATGGATCTGTTCAGGTTTTCTATTTCTTCCTGTTTCAGTTTTGGTAGTTTATGCGTCTATAAGAATGCATCCATTTCTTCCAGATTGCCTAATTTGCTGGCATATAGTTGCTCATAATATGTTCTTCTAATTGTTTGTATTTCTTTGGTGTTGGTTGTGATCTTTCCCCTTTCATTCATGATTTTATTAATTTGGGTCCTTTCTCTTATCTTTCTGATAAGTCTGGCCAGGGGTTTATCAATCATATTAATTCTTTCAAAGAACCAGCTCCTAGTTTTGTTGGTCTATTCTACTGTTCTTTTGGTTTCTATTTCATTGATTTCTGCTCTAATCTTTACTAACTCTCTTCTGCTGGGTTTAGGCTCTATATGCTGTTCTTTCTCCAGCTCCTTTAGGTGTAAGGTTAGGTTGTGTATTTGAGACCTTTCTTGTTTCTTGAGAAAGGCTTGTATTGCTTTCCTCTTAGGACAGCCTTTGCTGCATCCCAAAGGTTTTGAACCATTGTGTTTTCATTTGTTTTGTGAGTTTTTAAAATTCTTCCTTAATTTCCTGGTTGACCCATTCATTCTTCAGTAGGATTCTCTTTCACCTGGATGTATTTGAATTCTTTCCAAATTTCTTCTTGTGATTGAGTTCCAGTTTCAAAGCACTGTGGTCTGTAAATATGCAGGTAATGATCTCAATCTTTTGGTAGCAGTTGAGACCTGATTCATGACCCAGTATGGAATCTAGTCTGGAGAATGTTCCATGTGCACTCGAGAAGAATGTGTATTCTGTTGCTTTAGGATAGAGTGCTCTGAATATATCTGTGAAGTCTATCTGGTCCAGTGTGTCATTCAAAGCCCCGGTTTTCTTGTTGATCTTTGGCTTAGATGAGCTGTCCATTTTAGTGAGTGGGATTTTAAAGTCCTCTACTATTATTGTATTATCAATGTGTTTCTTTAATTTTGTTATTATTGGTTTATATAATTGACTGCTCCCATGTTAGGATCATAAATATTTACAATTGTTATATCTTCTTGTTGGATAGACCCTTTAATTATGCTATAGTGTCCTTCCTCATCTCTTATTACAGTCTTTGGTTTAAAATGTAATTTGTCTGATATAAGGATTGCCACCCCAGCTTTCCTTTGATGTCCATTGCATGTTTTTCTATTCTCTCACTTTAAATGTGGAGGTGTCTTTGGGTCTAAAATGAGTCTCTTGCAGACAGCATATCAATGGGTCTTGCTTTTCTATCCAATCTGATACCCTGTGTCTTTTGATTGGGGCATTTTGTCCATTTATATTCAGATTAACTTTTGAAGGATATGAATTTAATGCCATTGTATTGCCTGTAAAGTCACTGTTTTTGTATATTGTCTCTGTTTCTTTCTGGTCTATGTTACTTTTGTGCTCTCTGATTAAAGGATCCCCTTTAATATTTCTTGCAGAGCTGGTTTAGTGATCACAAATTCTTTTAGTTTCTGTTTGTCCTGGAAGCTTTTTTAATCTCTCCTTCTATTTTGAATGACAGCATTGCTCGATAAAGTATTCTTGGCTGTACCCTGAATATATCATGACAGTCCTTTCTGGCCTGCCGGTTCTCTGTGGATTGGTCTGCTGCTAGTCTAATGTTTCTACCTTTGTAGGTTACAGACCTCTTATCCCCGAACTGCTTTCAGGATTTTCTCTTCGTCTCAGATTTGCAAGTTTCACTATTATATGTTGAGGTATTGACCTATTTTTATTGATTTTGGGGGGGGGCGTTCTCTGTGCCTCCTGGACTTGAATGTCTGTTTCCTTCCCCAGATTAGGGGAGTTGTCTGCTATAATTTGCTCTGATATACCTTCTGCCCCCTCTCCTTTCTACTTCCTCTGGGATCCCAATTATTCTAATATTGTTTCACTTTATGGTATCACTTATCTCTGAAATTCTCCCCTTGTGATCCAGTAGTTGTTTATCTCTCTTTTTCTCAGCTTCTTTATTCTCCATCATTTGGTCTTCTATGTCACTAATTCTCTCTTCTGCCTCATGTATCCTAGGACTTAAGAGTCTCCATTTTTTCTTGCATCTCATTAATAACCTTTTTTATTTCAACTTTAGTTCTTTTATTTCTCCAGAAAGGGATTCTCTAGTGTCTTCTATGCTTTTTTTCAAGCCCAACTAGTATTTTTATAATCATTATTCTGAACTCTAGTTCTGACATCTTACTTATATCCATATTGATTAGGTCCCTGGCAGTCAGTACTGCCTCTTGTTCTCTTTTTTGAGGTGGGTTTTTCTGTCTTGTCATTCTTGTAGAAAGGGGTCACTTTTCTATCTGTAGAATTGCAGCAATTCTTTTCTTAGCTCTCCGATTAAGTTCACAGGTGTTCAGAATGATTTGATAGTTATCTAGCTGAATTCCTGGGGCCAGACAAAACTAAGGTCTCCTGCTCCTCCACCATCTTGTCAAACTGTCCAGAATGTGGTAAACATTTTAGATATTATATTCTATCCATCCATCCATTCATCCATGTAAACACCCATGCTTTTATGTTTAAGAAACAAATTACCTAATAATGATTTTCTGTGCTTTTATTTTTACAACAGTTAACTTGATTATCTAGGCAAAGTTACAGTTTTTTTTTTCTATTGAGAAACATACATGGGTCAGAGGGCAAGGTCCCTAATAAGTACTCTCTAAATATTGCATGGATAAATATCTAGGCAGTAGAAATGACATAGATCTGATTGTTAATTCATATTACCTACTAATAGCTATATTATCAATTTTTTTAAAAGTAGGGGTTTGAACTCATGACCCTGAGATCAAGACCTGAGATGAGATCAAGAGTCAGATGTTTAGCTGACTGAGCCACCCAGGCACCCTACTAATAGCACTAATAGCTATTTCAAAATAGTTTAATTCTAAAATTTGAAATGTGGTTTCAAATTGCATACAATTGTTTGAACCCTTATAAGATGAATCTACCTTGTGATAGCATACTTTGGAAGGAATTTTACCATCTTGTTGATGTTATAGAGACACTATAGACTACATGATAGTATAGTTAGTAATATTTTTAGCTATTTGAACAATGTTCCTAGAGTTTTGATTAATGAACCAATATCAAACTGGTGTGTCTCCAGTGACATGTCAAAATGTCTGTTCTAGATACTTCTACCTCAAAGTTCATATGACTAATTTGAATGAAGACTTAGTCAGATTCATCATGTTTGTAGAAGTTGCAGAACTGTGAGAAATATATTAAAACATTGGACCCATTGAATCAATTTGGAATAAATCAACACAATGAAGTTTAATAAACACACACACACACACACACACACACACACACACAGATCCACCCAAAATGTAAGATATATATGTATGCAACCTTGCATTTTGGTTAACAGTATCAATTGAAGTATGTTTATCAAGATTATTTCTTTTTAAAAAAGATCTGAGCTCTATTCTAATAAAAATTAAAAACAGAGCAATATTTATGAATAAACAGCTTCATTACATAGTTGTTTATAATAGTGAACTATTTAAAATAAGTAAACATCCAAATGAGATCAGTTATTAGAGTCATGATATATTCACTTGATCATGCTTCCATCAAAATGAAACTTATGAACAGATAGTTTCCAATGACATGGTAAGGTACCTGTGTATTAATGCTAAGAACCCAGAACACAATTGGATGATCTTCATCTATATAAACAATTAAAATTCTATGCAAGTAAAAAATTCAACAGATATACACCAAATACTATCTTTGTTTTCCTACTACGTGCTGTCTCTTAGTTCTATTTTTTTTTGTTTCAGTTTTTATGCTGGATATGTATTATTTTTTATAATTATGCAAATATTTTTAAGTCAGTGGCACAAGCACTAGATTGAAGAGGCCTGGCTTGAAAACAGTTAATGCTGATGAGCTAACAACAGTCTCAGTTTGTTGAAAATTCTGGTGCTTTCTATCCTTTACCTCACTTGATTTTTACAACAAACTGTAATTCACTTAAGCCTTGCAACACCTACACCAGTCATGTATCACCATTCTCATTTTAAAATGCAAGCTTAGAGGCCACATTATTAGTATATGGTAGGAATCATGCTCTGAAAAGTTAAACATGAGCCCGCAGTGAAATTAATAATAACTTCATAAGTTAGGATAAGAGAGATAATATACGTAAAGTACTTGCCTCAGTATTAATAGGTAGAAAGCTCTTATAATTAGCTACACACATGGATGTATGCGCACACATGCACACACACACAAAGGTGATGGTGGTAGTGGAGGCTGTCATGGTTATCTTACAATATTTAAAGAGTTATCACTTGGAAAAGAAAGTATGGTTTTCAGAGGATTGCACTAAGACAAACGTGGTGGGAATTACTGCATGCAGATTTCCATTAAAGGTACAATTTCTAAGGCATTGGCTTACTTAGCTCTTTATTTCGGGAAATATTAAAACAGTCTAAATGATCATGTATCAGAAATATTTTATAAGGGAGATTTATGTTGAGTGAAGGTTTTTCATCAGATCTTTTATTTATTTAAAGCTCTGGAGTTCTTTTTAACTCCTAGGTTCTATAATTTAGTTATATTTTATCATCCTTAATTCTTAATTATTTTTCCATGTTCTTCATACATCCTATGAAGAAGTGCATCCTTTCCTCTACTGCTTTGTTTCAATATAGGCACTTGTTCCTGGAACCAAGAGAATGTTCTCTTCACTTTCACAGGTAGAAACTTTTTAAACATTATTGCCATCTGGGTTTTAAATGCCCATTACAAACAAATATGAGATTTGGATGAACCTGATAAGATGGATGTTATCCAAAGAAATCAAATATGATCTCCTTTCCACAAGACAGGGCAGGTGGTGTCTCAGAGGCCTGGTCTGGGCAATGATTTGGAATTTGGAGCCAAAGGAGGCGGAGACAATTAGCAGAGGCAAATCTTCAGGGTTTCCAAGGTCAGTATGCAAGGTAAACAGTGTGTGAACAGTTGTCAAAGCCAAATGGAACAAAACAAGGAGGGTAGACAAATTCTCAAAACCGAAAGGGTAGAGAGCAAGAGCAAATGATTTCTGAAATGGCTTAGAGCAATGTAAGAAAGGCAAGAGTGGAGAAACTCTCCAATCTGGATTTCAGATTATGCCACATCCACAGCCTCAGTGAGTGTGGCAGTGGCAGGGAGAGGCAGATGCCAGAGCTCTTACTAAACTGATACTCTGAGACAACATTAATTTATTTAAAAATATTTAATGAACACATCTTATGAGTAAATCACTTTGTTAAGTACAATAAAAAATAGAAAAGAAATGGGCATTGCTTTTGTTCTCAAAGAGCTTACTTTCAAATGGAATGGAGAGATGTAAATGGAAATATAATAAGAAATGTAAAAATATATGTCATACATAAATTAATTGGAAAAGGAAAATGGGCTTATTTTTTGCCTGGTTAGGTAAATATATAAGTGAGCAAATAAGAGAGGATAAAGGGAAACAATTCAAAAGAAAACATTTCCAAAACTTTCCATTACGCCAGTTTTTAGCTCTCTCATTCAGTACAATTGTACTCTCAAATTGAATTTAATTTATGAAAACAAATACATGAAATAACAGTCCAAAAGTTTCAGGGTTAGGAGGGCACTATGGATCAAGCAATCCATGCACTCTACATGAAGTCACGGTGGACCAGAGTGGTTGAAGGATTTGCCCAAATCACACGGCAATTTTATTTGTTGAGCTCTACCTGTCTAATTAATAGGCATTTACAGGAAATGATTGTTCATGTGAGTCCGTATCAACTGGTGTTAAACTACCCTTTGTTAGGTACTTTTATAAACTCATCAAATTGTACGTGATGAGTTTGCTCAACAGCTGAAAGCATTAAGACTGATAAATTTGCTAACATTGATGCACAAAAATTGTATACATTTTTGTGCATCAACCAAGCCATGTGATGGTTGATTCATGTATACACTAACACTGTGAGAAAATGCTTTTTGGATTCCATATTGTTTCTTTTGGTGTATCCTCAGAAAGTAATATTAGGACATGCCTTTTAAAAATTTTATTATTTTAAAATTTTTAAAAAGATTTATTTATTTGTTTGAGGGAGAGAGCAGGGGGAGGGGCAGAGGGAGAGGGAGAGAGAGAGTCTTATGCAGACTCCATGCTGAGCACAGAGCCCAATGTGGGGGTCAATCTCTTAACCCTGAGGTCATGACCTGAGCCAAAACCAAGAACTGGACACAACTGACTGTACCACTCAGGCACCTCTAGGACATGCTTTATTACAAATATTATATCTATCTAATCAAACACTGGTGTGGATCATGCCAGCCATGTCCTTTCCACTGCCTTTAGACCTAGTTGTTAGAGGTTTTCTATTATGACAAAATACTAGCTATACAAAATGAGACTGAAACTTGCATTCATCTATGATGCTGTCTACATTTCTTTTCAAGAGTCACTAAAAAAAACGAGTCACTGAGGACACTAAAATGTAAAATATGATCTACTTGTGGATGCACAATGGTTTTTATTTTATGATATCTTTTTTTGCTTTTTTTATTATTATGTTATGTTAATCACCATACGTTACATCATTAGTTTTTGATGTAGTGTTCCATGATTCATTGCTTGGGTATAACACCCAGTGCTCCATGCAGAACGTGCCCTCCTTAATACCCATCACCAGGTTAACCCATCCCCCCACCCCCTCCCCTCTAGAACGCTCAGTTTGTTTTTCAGAGTCCATAGTCTCTCATGGGTCATCTCCCCCTCTGATTTACCCCCGTAGCTAATCCTATTTATAACTTTTTGGTAATGAACATCAGAGGACAAACAGCACCATTTTGCTTGGGTTTCTGTGAGAAATCTCAGACACAGAAAGGTCACAGTGTGTTAATGACAGAAACACCAAAAAACACAGCTGTGGATTAAATACAAGCTTTTTTTTTCCTAGAAGTTCATTCTTTTCCAATAGGTATGGAATTTATAAAGTTCAATAAAGACATAAATTCTTTGTAGCCTTCATTTGAGTTAGTATAAATAACTATTTGCAGAACCAGAAAGGTGTTAAAGGAAAAGGGTATTAATATTATGGATATATCTGCCAATGCAAAGTAATCTTGGGATTAAAGTTTTTCTATTTTCAGTCATTTTCTTAGACAACGCTTCAATATTCAAAAACATATGGTGTTTACAAATTTACCCACAGGCTATTTTTCTGAAATGACTTCACTGATGGGCAATCACAGGATTTTCAGAATAGATTTTCATTTCTTAATTTAATTTCCTCCCCTCTTTTTTGACTCTTAACTCTTTGCTACTATCACATCATCCATTCACCAAGACAAGTTAATAAATTCATTATATTGTGAGAGTAGTAAAATTGCATGTTTCCTTTAACAACCTATGTAAAGCAGGAGTAAATTAATGATAATGATAAATAAATTTTACTTATACATATAAATACATAAATGTATATATGTTGTGTATATATGTACAACTACTTGTTTTCTATCTACAGATAAATAGATATTCTACATAAGTCTCTAAATTGATACTTATTCAAGGGTGTTGGACCAGTTTTACATAGTGTGAGAAGTCTAGAACAACATTTTAGCCATGACAACTACTCATAATGACAGAGAAGTTTAATTAATACAGTAGAAATATTTTCATGTACTTTGAGCAGCAAGACATCTATGATACTACTCTTGGAGTCCAGAGCATTCTAATAGGTCAATAGACATGGAGGGATGGCTTTGCTGACATTGGGGAAGTAGTAGTTTCTAGCTTTGCTTTCGTGAGCCTGTGCTATTTCTGAGACACTTGAAATGCATATTTGTTAATTTTTATATTCTGCCAGCTACACAGATTGAGCATTATTGGGGACTAAGCCATGTGGAAGCAAAGTCATGTCCAACATTATACAGATATGAAAGGCTGGACTACAATTTGAACCCAGATCTGTCTGGCTCCACAAAACTGAAATAAAGAGACTGGGAATGACAAACTTGTATGGCATATAGTGGTGCTCTGTTAAGGTAGCATGTTGATTATTTCTACTAGACCACTATTGATTATTACAGCACTATTGATGATTAAGAGGTTGGCAGATTTTGTTCCCTTGCAGGCATGCAGTCTGTCCAAGTGCCAGTAGAGCAGAAGGGAATTGAGTGTATTTGTTGCACTATCTCTGGGGCTCTGGTTATGTTGCATTTTAATTACACAATCATGGGCAAGTTACTGACCTTTCAGTTTAAATTTTTCTCATCAGTAAAATTAGCTTGTTCATAGCACCTCACAAGTATGATTATTGAGCTTTATTGAGATAGCCCGTGTGAAGTCCACTGTAAAGATTGCTTAGTATATATTAAGCACTAAATAGTGTGGTGTTAATTGTTATTATGAAATTTCAAAGTTATAAAACTCATTCACGGGTTTATTACAACACATAAATAATAATAATAATAATAATAATAATGATAATTTTTTAAGTAGGCGCCACGCCCAGCATGGAACCCAACTTGGGGCTTGAACTCACAACCCTGAGATCAAGACCTGAACCCAGATCAGGAGTCAGACACCTAGGCAACTGAGCCACCAAGGCACCCCTAACACAGAAATTATTGATCTAAAATATTCCTGAATGGTACAGAAGCCCACCAAATTAGCATAAAGGATAATTACCATAAAAGATAAATGAGCGTTCAGGGTTGGAATACCTTAAATGGCAGGTGATGGGGCATAGTTTAAAATTCACATTTTGTGCTCTATTCAAATGGTAGAAACAGTAGACTGCTGCTTTTAACAGCCCTGCCTAGTGACCTGGCACAAAAGAAAATTGCTTGATATTCTAAGGTGGTTGGAAGAAAATGAAAACCTAATGAAAGTGTTCATTGACCAAGTTTTTCAATGGAAAACTTGAGTTTCCGGTAGATTTAATAGTCGGCCCCAAGTTTTGTAGGTGAAAGAGCCACGATTGCCCCTCAGGCCTAACCAGCCCCTACGCCTCTGTCTTCTCCATGATGTCATGAGTTTAAGGGAACTCTTCCATGGTCGCGGAAGGCTACTTGTATCTCTCAGCCCAGGACAGTCTCCAGAAGAGTGCTTAGCCTGGTGGGGCAGCAAGTGCCAGTAAGTTAACCTCCCAGTATGGCCCCGCAATCAGTGTGGGACTAGAGTTAGTGGATAAATAGTCCAGCTTTATCACTTACGGTGACACAACTTTAAGGCATGTGCCACAATCTCTCCGAGGGTCCCCGGACAAAGGGAGCCTCATTTTTCCGCAGTGGTAAGCCCCACACCAAAACACCCCTATTAGTTTTCGTTCTCTTCCCCATTTTTCTCCCCCATTTCCCTTGCAGTACTTCCTGGGCTCAACTCCCAAATAAAATACCTGAGCCCACATCCTGGCTTTCTTTTGGAGGACTCTAACTTAAGACCCACTATATAACACAGTTGAATATGGCTTTGCTCTAGTAGAAGGAGCTGTGCATGCTCAGTGTCCTTGTTCCCCTGAGGAGGCTCCTCTAAACCATTGTTAAACCAGTCATTCCGTTGCATGTGCGGTGGAAATTCTGGAACGGATGATCCCTGGGGCCCACCCAATTTTAATGCTACCATTCTGTGGGTTTTATTATTCATCTCAATTCTTAGAACTTGTCCTTGGAAACCAGAAGAAGCCTGCAAGCTCATGGTGGGTGAGTACAGGTCATTGAAGTAGCACATTCAGTCTTTTCTATGAGAAATAAATTGCATTTTTTTTTCCAATTCAAAACCAGGTGGAATCTTTAAACTATTTCCTTAGATAAGTCAGTTAAGATAGCTGGGCCTCATCTAAAAAAATGCATTAAGTTTTTAATAAAAAAAACTACACCAGATGGGATTTCTTTCGGTTCCAAGATGTATGATTTTAAAATTCTTCAGGATATCCAATTTTGAAAGTTTTAATATACTTTTTTACATTTATCTTTTTCTAATTTTAACATCAATCTGTGTTCATTGTAAAAAATTTGGGAATAACAGGCACTGTTGAAGTAGAAAACAAAAATAATATTTTTTCTTTCCATCCCATTCTATTTGTATATATAGATATAAATCATCACATACACATAAACATACACATATATAAATATGTACTTAAAAATTAGGATCAAGTTTTTAAACAGTTTGTATCATTTGGAAAACTTAACATTGTTTCACTGTATTTTCCAATATTAATCAATATTCTTCAAACCGTCCTACCCCACAATCAACTTGATCCTTTTTCCACTTGTGGGCATTAACCCCGTTTCTTATGTGTCACTATTATGTTAAAAAACTTGCAGAAATCTTTGTTTGAATCTCTGATTTAGAATAAATTTCTAGACTTAGAATTACTGGTTCCAAGGGTAGGAGCAACTTTGTTTCTCAATACATTTTGTCTTCAAGAAAATCAGCATATTCCAACTAGGAGCATATGAAAGTGGATTTCTTTTTCTAAAAAAATTAATTTTAATAGCATTGAAGAAAAAGATTAAAAAGTGAACCCCATAATTAGCTGAGTTGTAGAAGCTGTGCCCAGTATTTTCAAGAGCTATACATTCTAAAAAAAAGTCACTGTGAACACTGCTCAGAGCTTACTTTGCCTTTGCTGTTGATGTAAGCCACAATTTAAATTTAATGTTCTTTCCCGGGGAGGACCCAATTAGGATGCACATCCTAAAAACATCTTGGGCTAGTAGAATTGTGGGGAAGAGTTTCTTATTCACACATTTTTGTTCATTTTAGGAGGTGGCTGAGTTGGCGCTCGTTCTCTGTGACCCTGGAGGAAAGCAAGAGAGAAATGGAAGCGTGACCCTCTGCTTTTGGCCAAAAGGAAAAAAAAAAAAAAAAAAAGACACAACTTAGTGTGGTATTAGCAGGTGGCTGAACATAAACCACAACTATGGAGTTAAAAAATTTTCCTTCACTCTGTAGAAAAAAAAAATGCTGATATCTCATTTGGATGTTTTCTTTTTTTATTGCAGTATTATGCAAGGAAAGTGGTACTTAAAAAGCCATAATCCATTGCTAAAGGCATTGGTTTCTTTTTACAGTTCAGGTGCAAATGCAATATGCCACGAATGACATGTTACATTCCTTAATGCTTCTTCTAATAAACAGGGTAGGATAGTGGTCCACGTGAATTTTGAATCCCAGAAATTTTCAACTGGGAACTGCGGTGAAGAGAGAGATTTAAAACCACAGCAGGAACTCCAAACCTAGCCAACACAGTCCATTATTAAAGGAGACACTTTCCTACACGAGAATAAACTTACTAAATGATTCTCTCCTTTCAGTGAGGTATTTAAGGAACAGTTTAAGTGCACGAAAAAATATTTTGTGGTATCAGAAAGCATTTGAACGTTTCAGCTGAGAAATTTAATAACCACCTCTTCAGAGACACTCAGGGATTTTCAGCAATAGGGTTAGAACCTGTAGGCACATGTCATGTGGTGAGCTGTCCTGTGCAGGCCCCAAGTACTGCTTTGTAAACCTCAGGATTTTGTTTCTCCACCCTCGTTCCCTCTGTCTGCTCTGTTTATGGATGTGGGAGAGGCCTGTTGAGTGGGGCTGATGTCTCCCAGCTGTGGCCTCTCCACTCACCCTAATTTCTTTCTCCATAGCTCATTTGGACCCAAGCAGTGGTGAAATTGCTGACTGGTGAGTGTGTCTGGCCACAAAAGCCATAGGCAAGACATGGCTGTAACCAAAAGAGCATGAAGGATGGAAAACACCATCTGGACCATGCAATTTAAATACCATAAACCCCTCTTTTTTCACTTAAGAAAAATCAGCCATGCAGCCTTTTGTTGCTTTCTGCGGTGGCCAAAAACCACTTAGGTTGCAATCCTCTGTTAGTGAAAGAAAAAGTCCAAAGGGACTCCAGAAGGTGCATTGCCCTCTTTTCCAAGTTTTGTGTGCAGCCTTGTTTTTGGCCCATATCTCTGTGGACCTTTCCTCTGCTCAGAACATAGAAAGTGCCTCCCAACTGTACATCTGTCATCCATCACCCTGAGAGCGCTAACTATGCTTCCTGGGAATTTGTGTTCCGGTTGTCGGTAGACAAGGAGAGTTTGTTTTCTGTTTATATACAACCAATAATCCAAGAATGAGCAGGGCATTTCGGAGAGTTTATGGTCCTATGCATTTAGGAAAAAAAATACAAAACTGCTCCTTTCTGATTCTTAATCAGATTTAGTCATTCTTTGGCTTTTACTCCATAGAGTTGTTACTACATTTTGATAGTGGTATTTTTTTTAAAGATTTTATTTATTTATTTGAGAGAGAGAGAGAGAGAAAGGGAGAGAGAGTGTGTGAGTGGGGAGGGGCAGAGAGCAGGGGAGAAAGAATCTGAAGCAGACTCCGCACTGAGCGTGGAGCCTGACTCGGGGCTCAATCTCATGACCTGAGCTGAAATCAGGAGTTAGATGCTTAACCGACTGAGTCACCCAGGCACCCTGATAGTGTGGTATTTTATAACAAATGGTGATCTGGTTGCTTTTATTTTAATTGACAATTAAGACTGAACTCTCTAGCCATGAGGGTAATTAAATAATTGCTTTCTCAGTGATTTGCGTTCATCACAAATAGCATTCATCTCTCTTGAGGGAGGTAAGAGAAGTATTGCCATAAAGTAAGGACCATACTGGACTCAGGGTTAGAGACCCAGCTCTGTTACTAACCAGCTGTATGACCTGAAGGAAATCACCTAACCTCTTTGACCTCAGTGCCCTCATCTGTGAAAGGAGAGTTGAGATCCTCTTCATTTCTGCAAACCCAAACTTCTTCCTAAATCTTCAGAAGGCAGGTCAAAGAAGAAAGTAATAATAAATAGCTGCCATTTGTTGATGCCTACGAAGTGCCAGGACCTAGAAGAATACATGAAATGCTCTACACACATTATTCTTTGCTGTCATTAAAGGGAGGAGGAACTGCTATCGTGTCCATTTATAAGTGATGAAATTGAGACTTAGAACATTTAAGGGATTCTCTAATGTCACAAGACCTGGAACAAAAGCTCAAGTCTCTCTAGAACCAAAGCCTGACTCTTCTAATTGTTGAGCATTTATTATGAACACCATGGTTTTCCATTTAATCTTCAGAATAACACTGTATGGCTAATAGCATCATTCCTATTATGGAGAGAAGGAGCCGTAGCTTAAAAATTCAGAAACCTGCTAAGAGTGACATGAATGATGTAGAGCAGGAGAGCCAGGATTCCTTCCTTAGCAGCCATTATCTTCCTACTATGTCAGTGGAAGGCTTGGACATACTCCACACTGTTGGATAACTAGCTAGCATTTTGTTTACTTTTGAATTTTGGCTTTGACTTCAGATTAGCACGTTCAAATTTATTAAGCCAAAGGTTGGGTAATGTCATGGAAAATGTAATTTATTCTCGTCATTTTTGGACAATACAATAGAACAAGTTTAGCTTAAGCTCCAGACCCCAAACAAAACCTTGGAGGACCTGAAGGATTGGCGGGTGGCTGGTGGGGAAGAGTGAAGTCACTAAGGTCAGATCCGTGCTATTCATTTCTCTAGAATAGCCTTCTAAAAGTCAGATAATTTAAGAGTTCAAAATTTTTGAACTCTTATACTATCTTGAAATCTGGAGAATATCACAAAACATCTGATCTCTATTTTTTTTCCCCATGACACATTTTATAAAAGCATGAATGTAAGTGGGTTCTGTATGTTGGAACCTTATCAAGTGATCACTATCAAAAAAGAGAGACTGCAGTGTGGACGTAATGCGTTAGTATCAACCAGCACATGGCTACTTGTTCAATAAGTGGAGTAGCGTTTATCTTGTATTGTTGATGGTTTCCAAACCCAAACAGAATCATTTAAGAAGTGTGAACAAACTCATATTCCTGGGCCTCCACCGGTTATATTGAATAAGAATCACTAGTGGGTGTGCCCAGGGCACCTGTATTTCTGAAAAGCTAAAGAGATGATGCTGATATGCAAACAGGTTTGGGAACTACTGAGCTAGGTTTGGAATCTGGCCCCTAAGCAGTCTCTTGAAGGAAGTTTCTGAAAAGGAGTAGAGAGGCTGTTCGCAGCTACATTTCTAGAAGGACTTTGGTATTTTAAGGAAAGCTTAAGGAAAATAGTCACCAGGAAACTCATTTAAATGCCACTTATTAAGACTGAGGCCCGAGTCACAGAAAAATCTCCAAAATTTTTGTGATTTGTTTTTTTTGCCTTGCTCAAAAGCATAATTCTTCTTGCATTTTTTTTTTCCTTTCAAGGGAATAGACACTAACAATTTAGTCCACGCTTTGTATTTTCTGTGGTTGGAGGAGAACACAAACAAAGAAAACGTTTTGCTTTTCGTTCTGAAAGTATGGTGCATTCTTTTTATGAAGCAACTTGGTTCAGAATGCACTGTAAGGAAAATTAAACATCAGTTTTCATGAATTCTCTTGAGAAATATGTTTTAGAAATGTGTGCACCATATATCAGAGTATTTTACTTCCTTTAAAGTTAGACCATATATTTTGATATGCTCTCAATTTAACAAAGTGCATTAGTTTTAAAGGACAAACATTTTGGTATTATTAATTTGCTTTAGATTTACAATGTCTTTTTTCCATTATGGATATGATTTAGGTTTTAATTTTTTTCCATATTCTTCTCTTTGCGGCAATTAAATAGGAGAAGAGGTTTTTGTTTTTTGTTTTTGAGTTGATGAGAAGGGCAAGAATTATATTTGAGTCAGTGTGTGCAAAGAAGGAATAGGAATTCTCTGTGGATTATAAAGAATGAGTAGATTTTTACAAAATGAAAGGAGAAACTAATATTGCAGATGTTCAGGATAAAATCAGCTTCTGGGAAAAACCTTAAATCAAAGATTGTAAGTTCTGTAAATTTTTGAAGTCATAATATACTTCATTTAAAATAAAGTCTTTTTTTTCTCTAGCTAGTTATGGTTGGAGATGTTTCTTATCAATTAATTTAGTCAGTTAAGGAAGACTAGACTAACAGCAAGTCGAAGAAAAAAATTTTCTTTGACCGCTTTTCTTGTGAGCAGTTTGGTTTAGTTGATGTGTCCTTTTCTAATAGCTGCATATACCAAGATCAGTATCTAATTTATGTGTGAGAAACATACATTCTTTTTTTTAAGGCAAAGAGAAAATCAGAATGTTATGCATCTATTCCATTGATTTCAGAAAAATAAACATACCAACAGCACAAAATGCCGCCAGAAGGATGAGGGCTAATGACTGTGGGTCTGTTTGCTTTTAATCATTTAAATTCCATCCGGGAAAAGTCCACTGGAAGGAATATTAAAATCCAAACTGAAATTGTCATTTAGAATCAAGTTCTTGGGGAAGCGGGTGGGCAGGGTAGAGATTGACCATAAATGGTGAATAATGTAACATTGATTTAAGATTTAACTGTATTTTATACTTTCCAGGAGGCCGTTTGGATCAGAGCATTTCTTTGGAGAAATTGTACTGTGTTTCCCAGGCCTATATCTGCTCACAGTTGACTGGTGGGGCAATCACAGCACGCCTTGGGTGTTCTTCTGTGTGTGTTTGAGAAATGTCTCTCTAGTCTGCTCCTAGCTTGCCAGCCACATCGCTGTAGGGCTCTGAGTCAGGAAAGGAGATTTTATTGTGCTTAGAGCCATTCTCTCCTGTATATTCCTGAGCAAAGTGACCCAAAGATAACGTTCACCTTTAACTCGGGTGAATTATGTCCCTTTACATTAAAGACTTTCCTTTCCCTGAGCTTAATCAAAATACTTTTTGATATGAGTTCTCATGCAAGCCGATTGGCCTCACTTTGCTCCAGGGTCACATCCTCATAACCATAGCTAGCTTTTTTGGAAAATACTTAACCACCAGTCTGTAAAGAGAATTATTCTAGGGAGCATGTTAGTCTAAGAAAATATTCATCCTAGCTACCAGTAAAGTCACTTATTAATTTATGCTCTATGATTGCAAATAATATTTTCACAGTAGGAGGACAACGTGGAAAAAGAAATGTTATTGCCTAATGAATTCTGATCAATCCTGTGATGGATTATTTACCATAAAGATGAACACTGAATGAATAGAATTCAGAATTACTTGAACTACTTGAGGAGCATTTTTCCTTTGTCTTGTGATCTGGATGACCAGACACCTTCTATTCTTTGCACATGCTTCAGCCACAAGTGAGCAATCAGCGCTTCCTAACTCAGCTCACATCCTTTGGATATGTTCAAAGTCCCTGATGAGGACATGATCATTAAGCTAATATCTCAGTGAAATAAGCCAATAAATTTGTGGGAATGACAAAATCAACAAGGCCATGGTGCATCAGGCTTTGGGTTAGGCATCTATTATTGAGTCATTATGCACGTGAGAATCTTCTGGACTATAGTTATGTAGTGGTTCTCTAAGTTTTCTGGGGATTGATGGTCCCAACAAAATCATGAAAATCGCACTTTTGCTGAAAATATCACACATGTGTAAGTTCAAGCCCTTACATACTGGAAATATACAGATAGAAGTTTACATAGCTCTCTATAGAGAGTTAAGTATTTATTGGACAGAAGAAGAAAAGAGAACCTTGATGTTATCACTCCCTTAGAACACTCCATGAAGGAGTTCAGGCACTAACTCAGATCACAGAGCATTTTTAATGTTGGAGAATCCCTGTTTCCTTATTTTATAATTCCAGTGTTGGTTCATTCCAAACGATGTGTTCTTTTTTTCTACAAGGCAAGACCTAAA
Organism: Zalophus californianus; assembly: GCF_009762305.2. Taxonomy (NCBI): domain Eukaryota; kingdom Metazoa; phylum Chordata; class Mammalia; order Carnivora; family Otariidae; genus Zalophus; species Zalophus californianus. The sequence goes on along the minus strand of NC_045600.1, from coordinate 78,937,690 downwards.
TGGAATTACCGTTTGTGTATGTGTGTGTGTTTTGAGAAGAGAGTCATTGTTTACTAACTGTGTAGTTAGGAGGTGAATGAATCTAATTCTTAGACTTAGTGACTAGAAAAAGTTAAAAAAAAAACGTAATCACCACAGAAATAAAGGTAGAACACTGAGATGGTTTGAGGTTTGTGAAAAATTTAGAAATTGGTAAAGCATTAAGGAATCTTGTCTTTTTAATGGAAATAAAAATGAGGCAGGTGGATAATGCGGCCAAAGATTCAGGACTATATATTCCACTTTCAGCATCTTGGTTTCCTTATTTTTAGTGTAACAAATTGTTGTGGTTAAGCCTTGAGTATTGGTATTAATGTTTAATGAAAGTTATGTATTTTTCCCTTCAAATATATAATTTTAAAAGACTTGCTGCATGCTTAGGTGCAATCTTATTACATTGAAGAGCCAGATTTTTTTCCCAACAGAATACATCTGTGATTATTATATGATGAAATATACCTTATTCTGCTCCTAAATGATCAGTTTCTCTTCTTCCTCCAAAACTATTTTTTTTTTTTTTTTTTTTTTTAGAGAGGGAGAGAAAGAGAGCATGTATGTGTGAGCAGGTGCCTCTCCAAAGCTATTTTTGATTCCAGAATACTCTGAAATAAAAAATCAGGTTGAAAATTAAATAATTATGGGCACCTTACACAGTGGTATTGGTTCTGAGGTGATGAACCATGTGGTTCTTTTAGGGGGTGTGGTTTAAGCAAAAAAGAACATCTCCTTTTGAAGAACAGATAGAAGTATTAGAATACATGACTAGTCTCAAGGGATGTAGCAGGCAGAAAATGATGGCCCCCAAAGATGTCCATGTCCTAATCCTCACAGCCTGTGAATGTGTTACCTTACCCTGTGAAACTGAATTAAGGTTGCAAATGGAATTAAGTTTATTAATTGGCTGACCTTAAAAGAGGGAGATTAGATTAGATTACCCAGGTGGGTCCAATGTAATCAAAAGGATCTTTAAAAGTTGAAATGGGCAGGGAAGGAGATCAGAGTGATGTTACAGGAGAAGAAATCAACCCACCATCACTGGCTTTGAAGATAGAGGAAAAGGCCGGAAGCCACGGAACGAAAGTGGCCTCCAGAAGCTGGAAAAGACAAGGAAACAGATTCTCCCCTAAAGGGAATGAATTCTCCCCTAGAGCATCTAGAAGGGAACGCAGCCCTGCTAAGAGAAATTTTACTCCTGTGACCCATTTTGGATTTCTGACCTACAGAACTGTAAGACAGTAAATTTGTGTTGTTTTATGCATGTGTAATTTGTTATGGCAGCTGTAGTAAATGAACGCAGGAGGTGTCTCACCTTCAGATCTGGCTTTGCTAATTCATTTCTCTCCCCTGTGATATGAGTGGGTTGTGATTCAGCTAAAGGCGAAAGCACTAGTGTTTATCTTCACCCCTCCAATAACTAGCACGTTCTTAGCACAAAGGCATTCAGAGTTGGTGAACATGTCTGTGAGATTTATATACCTCATCCTTGGCTACATGCTCATAAGATTGAGCTGCACGTTCAATTTCTTAATAGATTTTGAAAATATGTTTAGTGATTTTACTTACACTAAATGGTACAACTAAATGAATTATATTTTCAAAAAACATGTATTTTAATTTCAAACAATTTTGTCCCACTTTATCAAACTTATGGTTAGCTAGCTGGCAAGGAAAATAATCCATTTCCAAGACCAGCGAGTTCTCATTTTGTGTTTAGCTATGTAAATATAATGAGGAAGGGAGGAAGGGAGTTCAGGAGAAGGAGAGAGAGAGAGAGAGAGAGAGCGCACAAGGGGGGAAAGAGAGAGATAGATTGATTCTCCGAAGATTTGACAATTAATATCCTAACCCCAGTCAATCTTGGTGGAAAACGACTCAATTATGCAGTACCGGTTGAGGAATAGTTTTGCTGTCAAAAAGCTTGTGTTTGTTGTGATTGAATGTGATTCAGGTAACCCCAGTGGAATGGTAAAGTCAGATTAAGTTGAGATTTGATTGGGTTTGCATGACCAATAACCCTTCCAATGTAATGGAATAAATAGTGCCTCTATGTGTGCTTAACATATTGACATTATCTATACCAGAATGAATTATTTTTGAAGGATTGGAAGGATTTTCTGAAATCATGTTTAGGAAGACCTGTGACATAATAGCATTGATCATCTGGATTCAAATATATCAAATGCAGGGTGTAAAAACCTGCTAGGATTAGCCCAAGGTGCAGGTAATGGTCCTGTCTTGCTGTTTTTGTATGATAATGATGTTCCACTGTACAGTTTATGAATGGAATCTAATATAAGCTAATATAAAACTGCAAGATTGAAGAAAAGCCTGGTCATTTGGAATTCTTCTCAATTTTTAAGTCATTAGTTCATTATGTGTGCATATATGTATCTAAATATTTTTCTCATGGTAATTTCACTAGTAGATTAATAATATCAGATTTTTAAAGCATTTGCAAAATTGAAATAATTTTTGAGCTTTGCAAAATCATATTTGGGAAAATGTGTCAAGGCCATCAATGATGGTGATTTGGAATGTATTGTATTTTGGAATGTAAAGTATTTTTTAGCATTACAAACTACAAATTAAAAGAAAAAAAATAAACGTGCCAAGTATTTTAGCTTTTCTATCCAGGTAAAGATATACAGCTAGGGGCACTGACTATCGGGAGGGGATATAGTTGATGGGCCAGACAGTGTACCTTAATATTTTGTGGCTCACTGACTCCTTTGAAATTTTGAGGAAATCCATGGTCCCTCTCTTTAGAACAATGTATACATACACACACACACATTTGTATTTTATGCACTTTCCCAGAAGGCTTACATAGCCTTTGAAAACCCATTCATGAGCTTGCAAGGGTAAAAACTTGTTCTTTAAACATGTGGCTTTCCTGTCTGTACTACACTAAGACAATCAACGCCTTTCTCAGGAGACTTCAGGAATGTGGCACTTTGTATTCTAAGGAATGAATTATTTGGGATGCACCGTAATTTAAAATTTTAGCCAGTTGATGACCTAACCTCAAGTAGATCCAGGTAATTACTTCTGCTCAAAGTCTAGGGTTTTAAAGAAAGCAGAAAATTTTAGATGGAAAGTGGATTCTAGGACTCAGAATAAAGAATTCAGACAAAACCAAAGATTATGAAGTGGAAGCAGATTCTGATTTCCCCAACCTGACTGATGAGTGAAAGTTGATGCAGGTAGGAAAGAATGAGAGTGGTCTTTACTGCTACCTCATTAAGGCCGGCAGGGTTGTATGTATAGGAGGCCTGCCTGGAGGTTCTGGAGGTACTGGAGGAGGTCCTGAGAACCTGGGCACAAAAGTACTGGGCCGTGGATTTAGAAAATGATTGATCAAGAGACAGGGATGGAGGGAGTAGGGGTGGGGAATGACTAAGCAATAGGCATTATGGCTGACTTGATCTTGAACCTTGATCTTTGGACTTAGGTGACTTTCATGCATCTTCTCCGATATGGGGACAAAAGGCAGGCTGGGTTGACCTCACAAGGAGGAAGAAGGCTGCAAATCTGGCAAGGGTAAAAGAAAAACAATGCTAATCTGGGTTCTTTGGGAAAAGCATATGCATTTATGTGGTCTCTATGTATCTAAAAAAAGTCATCTATATTAGCAGGCAAATTCTAGCATGACCTAATGTTACTTACTCTTTGGAAGTCCTCTGGCTCACTCCTCTTTCTCTAATTAAAATTATTAGTAATATGACTGAGAAAGATGAGTTCAAATGCCCAGTAGAATTTCTGATGACCTTTGATGACCTTCATCTTTGAAGAAGATTTTTTTGTGAGTTCCTGAAAGATTTCATCAGGGATTCGGGTCCTCAACTCCAAGACTTTGTGGCTGTTCTTTGATCTTGTTCTGGCATCAACCCAAACGTGGAAATTTGCTTCTTTCTTTATTTTGTATGCGTACACACACAGACACATACACACTCAAACATTCTCAAGCATTCATCTTTGAAACAAGGCTTTGTAGTGTAGAGCTGACTTTGCTGATGGTTTTAGGACATGAAGGTTAATATATTTCAACAATTCAATTGAAAATAAAATGTTCAAATTTGGTGTGAGCAACAAATGAGGGCTGAATCTAGCCTTTTTCCTCCATTAACCAAGCCACAGATGGAGCGTGGGGCTGTGTCTACCCATAGGAAGGGTTACGTTTTAAAACTCCTGCAAAGACACTGTGCCATCCACTTACCAACACTTTTACTGAGTCTATTCAGAGGTGACATCTTTTCTGACTTTGTACAAATGTTCCATATAGACTAGCTGCCATTCTGCCTGCGTTAGAGTCTTTTAGCTACTCTGCCATATTGTTTAGCTCTTCTGAAGAGCACTGGAGGCAGACTGCATGGGTTTGAATCCCGGCTCTGCCACATACGAGCTGTGTGTGACAGTGGGTAGGTTATTGAATCTATCTGTATCTCATGTTCCTCTTCTGTAAAGCAGGAATAGTAAAGGTTCTATCCACTTTATAGGGTCATTGTGAGGACTAAGTGACATATAAGCATGTAAAGTGTTTAGAAATGTTGTTTAGCACATAGTGTTCAATAAATGCTAGTCATTAATATTCTCCTAAATATGTCATTTATGCAGTAAATGACAATATTTTATTTGTGTAATAAAATTTCTAGTAGTTTCATGTTACTGACAAAATAAAGTTCCAACACCTCAACCTGACATTTAAATTCTGCTCACCACATCCCTTCATCCCTCTTCTTTGACATATGATGCAGCCTCTACATTAGCCACATAGTTTGCTCCTGGACAGCCCCATCTCACTGTTCACCCCCAATTCTAAACCTCCTCTCATGTTGCTGGGTATACCTAATAGTACAATTCACATGGTACATTCTCAAAAGACATTTGACAAATGTGTGTGAAGGTTAAAAAAACTATTTCCTTCCCCAGTGAAGTGTGAAAGAATAAAGGAAGGTCCTTCCCCAGTGAAGTGTGAAAGAATGAAGGAAGGAAGAAGAGAGAAATCCAAGCATTCTTTAGCTGGTAGTTAATGAGAATTGAAGTCAAAGGCTGTTATTAGGACCTTCATTACCTTTGAATACAATGCGCCCACCATAGTATGTCTACTTGTAAGCAAAACTACAAGGCAGCTACCTCCTCTAGTTTCTTTTTCCTAGCGCTTTTCACCTAAATTAAGGTACCAATATCTCTTCCAGAAATATCTGGTTTTCAGTGAGGATGAAAGCCTAGAATAGATGATGTTACAAAGAGTGACAATTTAGACTATAGCAGGAGTGGGGTGTGTCATTTTTTTTCCAAGTTGCCTTCAAATATCACCCTTTGGGCAGTCGCTTAATTTGTGGGAACATGAGCATAGTTATCTAATTAATAAACGAAGAAAAGGAAAAAGATAAAAGAGGAAGGGCGTCCTGACCCCTAGTGTTTATTTTTCTGCTCATGGTGGGTGTGCTAGTACTCCAGACTATTTAATTGGTCTCTTTTCCGTCCTTATGACCTAGTTCCTTCTGCTTTGTGACTGTCGCTTTGGTGTGTGAGAGAGGCTAAATGCCATTGATTTCCTTCTTTAATTTTGGTGATTATTTCTACACCCAGAGGGAAAAATCATCTGAGAAGCAATCCTAAAAGCTGCTGACAAGCTGGCAAGGCACTCAAGAGAGCGGATGATGCTACAGAGAAGGTTTTGGGTGCTCATGGGTAAATGAAATGGTTGGCTTATCTGACCTTTCTCTTTTGAAGCTGGCATTGTGACAAAGCATCACACAGCTAAGCAGGAGGGCTCGATGCTCTGACCAGGAGAGATACTGAGCTGTGCCACCCCTTAAAAACACTCAACTGGTAGCCATAAAAAAGAATGAGACCTTGCCATTTGCAATAACGTGGATGGACCTAGAGGGTATTAGGCTAAGTGAAATAAGTCAGACAGAGAAAGACAAAAATACCATATGATTTCATTTTTACATGTAATCTAAAAAAACAAAACAAAAGAACAAAAGTAGAAATGGAATCATGAACACAGAGAGCACACTGGTGGTTGTTACAGGGGAAGGGTTTGGGGGATGTGTGAGGTACGTAAAGAGGAGTTAGAGCCACAGACTTCCAGTTATAAAATAAATAAGTCATGGGGACGAAAAGTCCAGCAAAGGGCATGGAGTCAATAATATTGTAATAATGTTGTATGATGACAGACGGGGACTACCCTTATCGTGGTGAGCATAGCATAATGTATAGAATTATTGAATCACAATGTTGTCCACCTGAAATTAATGTAACGTATGCCAATTAGATTTCAATTAAAAAAAATCACTGTGCTGGAAGGAGGAGACCTATTTTCCATTCTGCTCTGTCAGTAAGTCTTTCTACTGCTCCACATCTTAGTTTTTCATCTGTAAAATGAAGGGTCATTCATTGAAATATTTATTGAACACTCAGCATTGTTTTAAGTGCTGGGGATAGGTCAGTGAACAAAACTGACAAAATTCTTGCTCTTGGTGTGTTGGGGTGGGGGGGATGCAGGGAATGGAGACAGTCAACAGACCCATAAATTAATACAGAAGAAAATTCGAGATACTGATAATAGCTGTGGAGAGAAAAACACTGGGTGGGATGGCAGAAAGTGACTAGAGGTGGATTAGGGGAGGTCTCTTTGAGAAGACGGGCATTTAAGCTGTACTTGAATGATGAGAATGAGTCATGCTATAGGGCAGCGGTTCCCAGAGAGAAGGCACAGTTGGCACAAAAAAAGACTAGAAGGCAACAATTAGGTGAGTGTCTTTGAGGGCCTGGCAGAATGCCAGGGTGAGGAGACTCAGAGGAGACTGACAAGAGATGTGATTAAAGAGGTGGGCGGGGGCCAAGGAAGACTTTGCTGACACTGTGAGGGATTTGAATTTATTTTCATCATCATGTAAACCCATTGAAGCAGATTGTCCAGTGGAACTATAACAGGAGCCACCTATGTAATTTTAAAATGTTTAGTAGCCACGTTAAAAAAATAAAAGAAATAGATAAATTAGATTTAATAAGTGTTATTTAACAAAATATATAAAAATATTATCATTTCAACATGTAGTCACAATTAAAATTATTGAGATATTTTACACTCTCTTTTTGAATTAAGTCTTTGAAATCAGTGTGTCTTTTACATTTATAGCATGTTTCAGTTTGGATGCCAAATTTTCATTGGAAATAATTGATCTACATTAAGATTTCATAAAATTTACATTTGAGATGGTAGATTCACATACCCGACTTGTTTCAAACATACTTAAATGCTTTCCAATAATTAAATCCAGAATCAGTCTTTAAATTTAGAATAATTAAAATTAAATAAAATTTAACATTCAGTTCTTCAGTTCTTCAGTTACACTAGGCAAAAGTGCTCGATAAACACATGTGGCTAGTGGCTGCCATATTGGACAGATCAGGATTGGAGGGTTTCAAGCAGGAATAACAGGATTTGATTTGCTTTAAAAGGACCACTGGCTGCTGTGTGAGGAACTGACTGTGGTAGAGAAAGTATAGGTATTGGGAACTGATTACACAGAGGTCAGCAAACTTCTTCTATCAAGGGTCAGATAGTAAAAAGGGGCCAGATAGTAAATATTTTAGGCTTTGTGGGCCATATGGTCTTTGTCCATACACAGTTCCTCTATTGTAAAACAAAAGCACTCATAGGTGATACATGAAAGAATGAACATGGCGGTGTTCCAATAAAACTTTATTGATGGACACTGGAATTTGAATTTCATATAATTTCACATGTCATGAAACATTATTCCTTTGATTTTTTTTTACAATCATTTAAAAATGTAAAAATGACTCTTAGCTTACAGGACATAAAAAAAGAGGCAACAAGTGGAATGGTGAGCTGGAGTTTGCTGACCCCCAAATCAGGGGTGTTTGGCAGTAGCCCAAGAGGGGGGGTGATGGTGCTGGGGAGCTGAGGGTGCAGCAGTGGGAAGAATGTGATTCCTGAGGCTGGGCTTGATGATAGTCTGGGTGTTGGGAGCCAGGAAAGGGAAGAGTCAAGAATGAAGGCATTAGGCTTCATTTTTGAGCCTGACCAGATGGTTTCTAAAGTTCTCTTTAGCTCCAGCAGTTTGTGATCTATGATTTTTAAGCGGAATCCACTTTTTGACCAGAGTTTGGAATGATACTCTTCCTCCTCCTTGAGTAGATACATTCCAGTATCTGGAAATTGTAAACCTGGGAATTTTCTCTGATAAAGGAGGGTTGTATATTTCAGCTCTTCACTGACAACATCGTTAAGGCATTTTATAATTTTTAATTTTTATGTTGTGGAATTTCATGGATCTTAAGACAAACTTCTGTACAAAGTATACTTTTGTACACGAACCAGTAATATGCTTCATTTCTGGACAGCTATGGTCCTGTTTAAATGGATTAAACTGTCTTGGTTTAAAACAAGTTCTATGGGAATTCCGGATCATTTAGGTCCTTCCCTCCCCTCTTTTTGTTCTGTCCTATTGTAGTTATCTCCTGGGGAGCAAAGTTTTCATGGATTAAAACAGCAATTGATTTTTGTTCTTAGCTTTTATTTGAATGTATCCTTTCACCTCAGATATATTATGCATTGCCAAAGAAACTCATAAATCATAGACTAAGCAAAAGTTAAAATTAGATCTGAGTGTGGTGTAATGCCCAAAGGAAACTATTTGAAAAGGTTACAAGCTGTCAAAAAACAATTTGTATGGCTAAAAGCCACACAGTTAGATGCTGTTAATGGAGTATCTGCCATGATTATTTGGGCATGGGTTGCTTATTACGTCTCTGTGGCAACTAATCAGTGTATTTCTTTGGAAGCCAGGGACAGCCGGAATTCGGCACCTCTAATACCAAAGAAGTGTGTGGTCGAATGTGTCGTTCCACATCAAACAAACCGCACCTCTTCTCTCTCCAGATTTTAATAATTCCCCACCCCTCCCAAATTGTCATTGGTGCTGATTGCAAGAATAAAGACTAGTTACTTCAGTGAAAGGATCATAAAGTCAATCATGTGGATAAAATTACTGAGCCATCCAGCCAGCTGGTCTCTATTTGGCTCCACTTTGGTTCATTAGTTTATGGGGTGAATTCACTCCATATTTAAGGAAAGCAAAAACGGCATCAAAACTCGTTTGTAATTAACTGCAGCTTTTTAGAAAGGAATGCATTTGCAAATGAAGAATATGCAATGTCAGATCCTGATTTCTGATTATGTTATGCATCTGTCTAAAATGTAACTCTCTTTTGTGTTTATCTTAACGCTGGGTATAGGTTAGACACTTTTTCAGACCCTTACCACTATTATCCGCATTTTAAGAGTTTCTCTTTGCCAACTTCAAAAACTTTAACATAGCCCATCATTGGTTGGCTGGAGCCCGTGCATCTCCAAACAATGTAAGAGTCATTTGGATGCCTCACCATCTAATCTGGTGCTTGTCTCAATGTATCGTCATGCAGGTGATTAGATGGGCTTGTGCAACTGTAAACTGATGTTGACATGACTATACATCACAAAAACATTGTGGTTTCCATGCTTTATTAGTGGCAACATGGCTAATGTTAATTACTTGGACACTTAATGGACCCAGAAATAACAAATACATGATTCTCTTGATTTGGAAACATTTTACAAAAGGACATAAAAGCAGTCAAGCAACCCTGGAGCTGTGCCTCTACCCCCTCATAAGGACCCAAGTAAGGGCAAAGGACACAAATGCTTTTAAACAAAAGGAACCCAGTAGGACAGAGCACTAATACTTAATGCTAGCTCTCGTAAACACAGAAAGGAAAAATCTGTTAAACGAAGAAGCCAAGTGTCATAAATATGCCTCCCTATGTCAAAGACTGGAATTAGTTCTCACAGAACACAACAGGCGAAGGCAAAACAGAATTTCAGTTGGCTACTTCTGGTGGAAATAATCCACTCCAGAGTAAGTCGAGCCACTGACAAAAACCTTTCTTTGGAAGTGATGGGTACTTGGGATGGGAGCCCTGTGGCTACAGAGTAAGAGCTCAAAATGTGTTTGGAGGGATGTCCAAGTATGCAAATCCCTACCAGATGCCATGAGCCACAAGGGCCACAGGGCTCGCCATGTTTGGACCATAGCTCATCCCCCTCCAAGTCCTGCACCACCTGAACTTGCAAGAAATTACCCACAAATCTAAAGTTAAAGAAAAAGTCAGCGTCATGTAAATGGACCACTAGGAAAAGGAATTTGTTTCAAATGAGGGTGTTTCAAGACCCTCATTTGACATGAGGAGACTGAGGCCCAGAGAAATGAAAATGGTGAAGGAACTTGCTCAAAATTACCTATTTACTTAGTCAGTTGGAGTAATTAGCAGAATATTTTACAAAATGACTTTAATATGTGTTTTAACTAATCCTCCAAAAAAAAAAAAACCACCAAAAACAAATAAACTTATAAGGTAAGTAGAGAAGGTAATAACTTCAAAACATTTCAGGGAAAGGAGGTGAAATCCAGAGAAGTAAAGTAATTTGCCCAAGACCATCTAGCTAGGAAGTCATGAGCCCTTCTACCTAGTTCTTTTTGACTCTATGAACTTTCCATTATTATAAATTGCCTCCAGATTTAAGTTCCTTTTTCTTCCCATGTAGTAGCCAAGCATAATGAAAAGCTAAAGCATGAGGAAAGAAAGAAAGGAACAAAGGAGTAGAATTAGCTTTGTGCCTAATTCCACAGATAATAGCTTTCTCAATCGGAGTAGATGTGCTGAATACCTCCTGAGCACATCGGTGGAGGAGAAAAACCTACAAGTCTGGTAGTAATACTTCATAAATGAGCCGGTCTTTGCATTCTTTGAACCTATTTTTCTTCTCTTAATGTCCCTCAACATTCCCTCCCTCCAAATCCCCTCAAAATTAATACAGGCTCAAATAAAGTAAAAATGAATTGTTGCTTTCAAAAAATGACATAGGGCCCTAAGAAATGTATCCCATCAGAAATGCAATTTTAATGGCCTAAGTTATATAAATGACACAAAATAAAACATTATAATTACCTATTATTTACATGTGTGTTCTAAGAATTACTTAAAATTAATTGGGAGCAGGATTAACAATTTTAATCACTTTATGAAATATTCATGAGAATTCATAAAATCCACAAGGCATTTCTTTAATGAATCAATGGTATTTAATATCTTTTCACAGAATTTAAGGGCAGAAAAACCCAATTTCATAATGCAGTGTAAGGTTCTGAAGTTACTGTCCATCTCGCTGAAGGAATGGCTACCGACACATTGTTCTTAGCTGTCTGGTCCATCCATTGCGACACAAGCAAGGCTTTTCTGCTTTTGATCATGAACCAGATTCTCCCAGCTGAGTCTATTCGATGTGACAAAAACCATAACAAGAATACCTTTGCAGATAGTACTTACAGTTTCTAAAAGATGCATTCTGATGTCAGGGGCAGGATATCACAGCCACTGTGTAGACTGCTCTGAGCGCTAAGTTGAAGGAATACCTAGAACGTTAGGGCAAGATTTGAAATTACTTCTCTCTATAACGGAAGTGAATGAGAGTCAAGATGAGGTGGTTGGGGTTAGTAATCTGCAGGAGGACAACTCACCATATGTATATGGTAGTGCTGAAGTATCTTCTTAAGTCTTTTTATTTTTTTCTTTTAAGATTTTATTTTATTTGAGAGAGAGAGAGAGAGAGAGAGAGAGATTGAGCGAGCATGAGGGGGTCAGGGAAGGACAGAAGGAGAGGGAGAAGCAGACTCCCCATGGTTGAGTAGGGACCACTGCCCGGGGCTCGATCCTAGGACCCTGGGATCATGACCTGAGCCCAAGGCAGATGCTTAGCAGACTGAGCCACCCAGGCGCCCAAAGTATCTCCTTAAGTCTTGACTGTTTGTATTCTCCAGCCACCCCTACACTTTTCCTCTAATTCAGCAGGTGGGCACCAACTATAATGAGGACAAAAGTAAAATAAATGAGATAATTAAATCTTAATACGTGTCAAGGAAATATTACTGACAAAATGGGGGGAGATTATTTTTTACCTTTTCCAGTTCTCTAACCTGGAAACTACATATAAATGTAACCTTGACATTTAACTATAGTTAAATAAGACTTGATGTGTGTTTATAAGTTGAGACTAAAATTTTACAATTAACAAAACAACCTTTATAATATTATGATTATGTGACTATTACTCATTGTAGAACCCAATAGTGTAAGTGAATTCAGAAAAGAAAAACTATAATGAGCCCTATGTCACTAAATCCCTGTGAAGGAAAATAGTCTTAGCCGAATACATGAAGGGATGGTAGATTCTCTGTTAGATATCTTTTGCTTTTTTCATTCCCTTTCATTCATACTAAGTTGCTAGTGTTTCCTTTTGTTTTAGGTCATCAACTAACTTGTATTTTTCATTTTCCTTGAGTATCCTTCTCAATAAATGCTGTTTATGGGAATGCTGTTTACATGGTAAGTTTTCTGGCTTCCTGACTAACTGACAATTTTTTTCCTTTTGTTTTTACACTTGAGTAGAAAATCAGGGCTTCAGAATTATTTCTTCCCAGGCTATTAGAGGAACTGCTCCATTGTTTACAACATTCCATGACAATTCAAACTATCATTCTTTTGTACGAATCATGTGTTTTGTTTTGTTTTGTTTAGTCTCCTTCAGTTCACAGAACTTGTTCTCTTTGTAAAAAATGATTTCCTTTACCCCTTTGCCCCACTCCAACTCTCGATCTCCTGATAGATGGATGCTGGATATCCATATCTTTTAACATTTTACCCAAAATTTCCATCATTTTTTCTTTTTGCTCTTAGTTCTAGGAAATTCTGTCTATTCCATCGTCCTTATCACCAGTTTGGTTACAGCACTCTCCATTATTTAGTTTGTATACTAAAGTTTTCATTTGTCATTCATACTTCTAATATCTCTTTACTGTCTATGATAATGTAGTTTCTTATATTGTTCTTTTCATATTGTGGCCTATTCTAATTTTACGAGTGTATTAACTTCTTTAGTTTCTCTGAGGGAATTAATTAGAATTTTCTAAAAGTATTTTTCTGTTTCTTCCAAGGTCAGATTTTTTGTTTGTTCACTTTCGTCCTTCTCTTTGCTGTCACTGACTTTTTCTCAATGGCCACTGCTCCGTGATTCTCAGTTCATATTTGGGAATGATGGACCAATTTACTTGATAGGGATTAATTGAATTGAACTTACTCTGCAGTTGTAAATGGTAGAGTGTAAACACACATTAGTACCATGATTTGGTTATATTTTCTTTAGTAAAATCCTAGAGGAAATAGAATGGGAGGGCGGAAGATAATAATGGAAGGCAGCACATCCAAAGGAACAAGTATTTCTGACTCCAGTTCTAGGCATCTGTGAAATGCTTGTCCCTTTAGATGTGACTTGAAACTATAGCCAGAACACTGCATATTACAAATGAGGAAACAGGCAGAGGGTTAAGTGACTTGTCAAAAATAGCAATTCTGATTTTCCTTTTGCATCAATAATTATATTTAGAAAGGAAGCACATTATAAATTTCTTTGAAGCCACATTGACTTTGCCTTGCACGTGGATTCATCTTTCTGGAAGGTGATACTGGGGTGACAAAGTACCCTGGGATGAGTGTGGATATGGTTCTTTCTACTAGCTATTGCTGTTTCTCAAATGGTTTTATTCATCTTCTCAGAAGCCAGTCTCAGTTTTTATTCTAATGTTAATCTCTGTCACGTTCTCCATTGTTTTTGTAGGAAAGGCATTTTCAAAATGGAATTCAAGAGACATCCATGTCTCCTATAGACCACACTCGGAAATAGACAGAGGCTGACCAATGACCACCATTTTGCAATTTCTAAAACATAGAAATAAATTACTTATGGCAAGGGGCCAAGTTTTTTTCAAACTTATATTGCATCTTGTTGTGTGATTTTGGGTCTCACCCGTAGAAGTAGGAACCACGCATTTCATTTTAAAATGATGTGAACATTTCTATTATCAAAGATAGCCAAAGGGAGAAAGAGACTCAGGTTTTGCATGTGGTAAGTACAGAGGCTACAGAGGCTATAGACTGGAATCCTGGCTCAGTCATGCATTAACTGATTTATTGTGCATAAATTGCTTAACCATTCCGAGCTTCAATTTCCTTATCTGTAAAATGATTATTTAACAACACTTACCTTATAGGGTTGTTTAAGGATTAGAATATTGGAATTCATTAAATAGTAAACTGTATTCTTCTTAGAATAGTCAGTTGCACAGGCACCAAATGTTTATTGAGTTTATTATAAGATTAGGCCTTAATCCTTTAATTGAAATATATAACCAGCGGAGTTTTAGGAAACTGAATCACTTGGGAAGATAATGCAGCCTATAAAATATATGTGCCATTCTGCAAAGTTTATAAGTTTAATCATGATTCTTATATTGGAGCATGAAGAAAAGACAAATGAAATGCTATGGGTAATGTTTTAGATTCTTACTAATTTAACAGATTGTTAAATGGGATTTTCTTTCTGTCTTGGAGCCTTGGGTGGGACCCAAAAGATGAGGAAATCAGTGATAAGGCTGCCCATTCTAGGGAAAGAGGCTAGACTCATCTGTGCGGGACCAACTTTTCTCTTCTAGTCTGTAGAAGAGAATTCTACTGAGGTTTTTTGTTGTTTGTTTTTGAGAATTCTACAGGTTGAAGGAAGAAGGTGAAGATATAATTTTTAACAAAGCTCTATGATTGTGATGCAATTCATAAAACATACAATTCACCAGTATGAAGTTTATATCATTCCATGGCTTTTAATATATTCAGAATTGTGAAGCCATCACAAGGGTCCATTTAAAAACATTTTCATTACGCTCAAACAAAACTCATCAGCCCCTACCTATCACCCCTAGATCCTCACCTGCCCTTCCCAACCCCCTAATCCTAAGCAACCACTAATCTGTTTTCTGCCTCTATTGATATGCCTATCCTGGACATTTCATATGAACAGAATCATACAATTTGTGGTGTTTTATGAGCAGTTTATTTCACTTAGCATAGGGTTTTAAGTTTCATCCATGTCAGAGCACGTATCAGTACCTCATTTCTTTTTATTGCCTAATACCATTCCATTGTATAGATACATTTTCCTTATCCATTTATTAGTTGATGTGTATTTAAGTTGGGGTTATTTTTGGCTATTATGACTAATGCTGCCATAAACATTTACGTACACATTTGTGTGTGTGTGTGTGTGTGTGTGTGTGTGTGTGTGTGTGCGCACATGTGTTTTCATTTCTCTGAGGTATATACCTAGGAATGGAATTGCTGGTTAGGATGGTAACTCTATGCTTAACCTTTTGAGGATATCCCAGACTGTTTTCTAACGTGGCTGAACCATTTTCCACTCCCCCCAGCAAGGAGTAAGTGTTCCAATTCTTCCATACCCTTGCCAACACTAGTTATTTTCTGCCCTCTTGATGGTAGCCATACTCATAGGTATGAAGTGGTATCTCATTGTGGTTTCGATTTGCATTTCCAAGATGGCTAATGATGTTAAGTGTCTTTACATGTGTTTATCAGCCATGTATATATCTTCTTTGGAGAACTGGCTATTCAAGATCTCTTGTCCATCTTTTAATTGGTTGTCATTCTGTAGTTACAAGAAAGCTTGCAATGTTCCCAGTTTCACCCAGCCATGTGAGACAGATCCAAATGAATGATACACACACACCAAAGTTGTCTGCCAAAAGGAAAAGCTGACATAGCGTTCTCCACCTAGGATCTTGTGATCTTCAGAAAATTCCAGGTCTAGGACTGCTGTTGAGTGGGAGCGGACTCCAGAGAGAGAGCTGTTTTGTGATGGCTTTTAACTTCTAGAGTTTGAGAGGCATTGCAATTTAGTTTTCCTCTGGGCCACCTGGATAGTTGTATTGTTGATAGCCAGAGCCATTTAGAAAGGATGCTCCACATGAGTGCTGCCTGCCAGGGTGCTATGGTCTGAATCTCTATGTTCCCCCCAAATTCATATGTTGAAATCCTAATGCCCAATGTGATAGCTTTAGGAGGTGGGGCCTTTGGGAGGTGACTAGATTATAGGACAGAGTCTTATAAAAAACAATTCTCTTATAAAAGAGGTCCAAGAAAGCTCCCTTTGCCTCTCCACTGTGTGAGGATACAATAAGGCTGGGACCCAGAAGAGAACAGTCACCTAACTTGTACTGAACTTGTACTTCCTAGCATCCAGAGCTGTGAGAAATAAATTCCTGTTGTTTACAAGCCACCTGGTCTATGGCACATTGTTAGAGCAGCCTGAATGGGCTAAGACACAGGGGCACTAGTCCCAGGAACATAGCATCAAGTTAAAAGCTGAGGCAGAATCAGAAGTTATTGGCTTGAGCGTGTGCTACCTATGCAGTGACAAGGCAGTACCCAGGTCCCAGGCTAGGGATCGCCAAAGACACCCCTCCCCCCACTAAAATAGTCCATGAAATCAAATCTGAAGAGAAAGAGCCACATCGCATCAACACCGATCAAGAAAATCTTTGTCCTGATCCCCCTCCTCCGGCCGCTCCCTACTCCAATTTTCCCATTTTTGGTCCTCAAGTTGCAAGTTTTGGTGTGTATTGGGGCAGCAGAGAGAGTTTTGAAATGATTCAAGTTTGATTTAGATTAGATTGGATGTTTTTACACTTGAAAACAATACTGTTCTAATACTCCAAAGTGACCACAAAAGCCACAGGGAACTTTCTGAGATACTTTGCAAGAGAGTGGAAAGAACATCTAAGAGAGGATTTCTTAAAATAGAGAAAAGGAGAGCTAATTCTTGATTGTACCCCATCAAATCTAGCCTGTTCAATACATACACACAGGACACACATATATGTATCTGCATATTCTCACGGTTCTGCATTCTTTCTTGGTGGATAAAATATCTTTAAGCCCTGTGATCTATGTGTCACAGCAATAGTGAAATGGAGTTGTATGGACCCTCCAATCACAGAATGTAGGGCAGTGATGGAGCCAAGGAACAGTGCCCAAGACTATGACTAACAATTCATAACTAGAGTATGCAGCCCTATGGTTTGGAACTCTCCAAGGCTGTTAATATTTTCAGTGACTCTAATAACTGACTGTTCAGGTCACATTATGTGATTGAAGATCTTCATTCTCCTGGGAGATCTCAGCTCTTTTAGTAACAGTCATTTTGGTAAGTGAAAACACTCAGTAAACAAAATGGCTCTTTGAAAGAAGAGGATATGCAGAAATTATTTTTCAAAATCACATATTAAAATAAACAACACGTTAGTTGCAGAAAGCCAACTGTTTAGGTAGCGGACTCTGAGATGCCAGATTGGAGCGACAATACAGGTCAGTCCCTGAGAACCTGAACTCTTGTGTTCTGGTCATGTCAGGCCCAAGATCAAGAGAAAGCTCATGTGCTAAAAAGCTTGGCATAACATCTTAGAGACCCAGAGCACGGAGGCCCTTTACACAAACAGAACAAATCCTTTTCAGTGCTTTTAGACCTTAACAAACATGGGGTGGTGTATAAAACGTCACTCCCCCCCACCACACAGCCAGCCCCCGGCCTGCAAACCCCTGCGCTCTTTTCAGCGTTTCTTAAATGTGCCCCATTGAACAATCTGTATTCATTGTAACAAATACAATCTCATTGAATTAGATTCTGAAGAGACTTTATAGTGAGAAAAAAGAGGACTGATCCTGTATTCTCCTTAGTTTAAACAAGGGACAGAGCCCCAGCAAATGAGAAAGCTTGGGTGAGCTAAGTTCCCTGGAATGGGTAGGGAGGGAAGGAGAAGGGTGAGAATTGGAAGGAATTTGCATTGGGGAAGGAATCCATTTCTAGGTATTTCAGGAATAGAGAAGCGGTGCTGGTTCATGTTCGTGCCTTCATCGTGCGATCGTTAGGTGTCCCTGGGTACATTTTCATTTTCCTATCACCATGTGATACATTTCCTTGTAATTTAAATTTCCTTGGGTGGAAGGTAGGGCTTGGCGTCAGGAGCATCAGCATTATAAAGTGGGAGAGGAAAAACATGCCAGTAGCTATTTGCAGATGTAATAAAGATTTGACTAATCTGCATATTTATGGTTCGTATTAGCTCACTGGCCATCACAGTCTGATAAAACCTGCACTATCGCCCAGCCACATGCAGTTCACGGCCTGGTATCATTGTGATTATCTATGTTCCTCTCATTACTCACCCATTGCTTCGGTTGTATCAGGAGTAAAAAATAATAAGCCGTAAGCTTCCCTGCTGCTTAACCTAACAACAGATCATTCTCCATTCCAAGCCCAATGTCAGTGATACAAAGCAAATGAGGATTGCACAGACTGATTTCTCCTTCCTTCACAAGGCAACTGACCTCTCCCCCTCTCAAGCTGTCTACTCATGCAGATGCTACATTTAAGAACTTGTCCTTGATTTTTAGGAGTTAAAGATCCCTAATAACTTAACAAGCAAAACATTGAGTTACCCTTGTAATGCGTCAGCACACAAATTAGCTAGACAAATAAAAAAGATTTAAAAAATCTTGAAAATAACACTTATCATCAGTCTCCCATTCAGAAATAATGAAGGAAGATGGTTTATACAGATTTAGTAATAAGATATGACATAAATGTAAATATAACATGTTATGAGCTTTCTTCTGGTGAACAATAAGCATTTTGTTCATTCTTCAGAGCCTCTTTGTTTACAATGAGTGTGGTGATGAATCGAAGTTATGACATCAATTAAATCACAAGTTTATATTATTTTCAAACAGACAAAATGCAGATATTTTAAGGCAGGTAGCAAAAATGATGAGTTACTATCTATTCTTGGTCTCTAAATGAGTTATACATATTCAAAAAAAGAACATTAAAGATGCTCCACAAAGCCAGGATCATATATTACTTTTACTCTGAACAAAGATAACATTTGTAGAATCTCATTAGCAATAAATCTTTTAGATTCTTTTCACTTAAAATCTTATGATCCCATTGGGGAGAAGAGATAATCAGTAAATAGAACTCTGATATCTGTCAGGAATTTGCTTGAATTAGAGCTGAACTAACTTGACAGAGAGATTGAGAAAAAAATTACCTTTGGTATTCCAACAAATCTATCTGAATTTTTCTTTAAACCTACCACTAAAATAAAAACAAAAACAAAAAATACATTGTGCATATTTGAACAACCCGGGATGTGTGGTATGTAATTGCCAATGATATAGAGTAAATATCCTTGGGCGAAAGATATTCACAGACTATAGAATAATTTTTGAAAATACTGAACTTTAATATGTTTTTAGAAGTAGTACATAATAAAGTACAGGAGTTTCATATTATGTATTTCTCCTTTTAGTGATTTCAACAGAGAAAAAATTAGATTAAAATTGTTTTATAAATCCTCCCTTTTCTTAACTAACCAGTGGATATATCAGGAATTAAAAAAAAAAAAAGAGAGAGATGGGAGAAAGTTAAAAACATTCTGGAATACTGTATGTAACATACCCAGCAACACATGGTCATCATTGACCTTTTGGAGCATTGCAGTGTCTGGCACTGGATGTGATTTTGTTATGGAGGCCCTAGGGATTGAATACCCATTTCCTAGTGTAGTAGAGTTAGGATCTTTTCACCTTATTTATCTGAAGAAAGGGGTTCCCCAAAAGGGGGACTATACCATGCCAAGGGACCTTTCTTGAGATGAGAGTTGCTTCAGTAAGATCTCTGCAGAACTCTCCTTGCTTTTCCCTTTAAAAGGTGCACTGCCTATGAACTTGGACTGAAGAGTACCACGTTAACACCCTAGGTGCCCTTGGAAGTCATCACAAGATGGTGGAACATGGCAGCCAGGGCGCTAATGGCGGCAACGTCAGAGAGCAATCCTTTCTCTCAAGCCAGTGAGTAACTGGAACCAGGAAAGAACACTTAGAGTAAGTCTACTCAAAATTGAAACCAAAATTTCAGAAACAATAGCAGGAAAAGGGAAATTTTGGTTGGGACTGTATCTAGAACTATAAAAGGAAAAAATAGTGAAAATATTTAAAAATACAATTTACATTACAATAAAAACTGTTCTCTAATTCTTAGAACTAGTGAAGAATTAAACAAATCTTAGATTTTTGAATAATCTTTCCAACATAATTTTAGGATATCAACGTCTTCATATTTGACTTTCAGAGCATGCTGATAGAAAGCATCAATTTCGCAAAGACATTCTATGGCTTTGTTAATTTTCAAACAGGTTTCCTAACCATTTGGTTTTCAAATTGTTCTTTTTTGAATCTCATCTTTTTCATTTTTCCCTTTTTCAATTGCTTGACCTTGATAGATCCACAGTGACTTGAGTAGGTCTCTAATCTCTTTATTTTTTTAAATTTTTTAAAGATTTATTTATTTGTCAGAGAGAGAGAGAGAGAGAACGTGGACAAGCAGGGGAAGTGGCAGGCAGAGGGAGAAGCAGGCTCCCCACTGAGCAAGGAGCCTGATGTGGGGCTTGATCCCAGGACCCTGGGATCATGACCTGAGCTGAAGGCAGACGCTTAACCTACTGAGCCACCAGACATCCCTTTAATATCACTTTAATAAACTGGAGGAGATTATGCTAAGTGAAATAAGTCAAGCAGAGAACATCAATTATCATATGGTTTCACTTATTTGTGGAACATAAAGAATAGCATGGAGGACATTAGGAGAAGGAAAGGAAAAATGAAGGGGGTGGGGAATCAGAGGGGGAGATGAACCATGAGAGACTATGGACTCTCCAAGAAACAAACTGAGGGTTTTAGAGGGGAGGGGGTGGGGGGATGGGTTAACCCCGTGATGGGTATTAAGGAGGGCACATACTGCATGGAGCACTGGGTGTTATACAAAAACAATGAATCATGGATCACTACATCAAAACCTGATGATGTATTATATGGTGACTAACATAACATAATAAAATAAAATAAAATTAAAAAAATAAACTTTATGAAATCCTGCAATTTGATGATTTTCAATTTAACTTTTAAATTTGCATTCTATTTGCATAGGAAGTTGTAGATATTAGATTCTTAACAGGATTATAACTGATCAAGATGTTAATTCTCTGGATTAAAATAGGTGCTATATTAATGGCAGAGGGGACTTTGAGTGGAACTAATCTTACCAAATGGTCAGTTCACTACTGAAAATTTTTGTGCTATGACAATTTTTGATATCCCATAATTTATTTTTTTCTAACAATTTATTTATTTATTTGAGAGAGAGAGAGTGCAGGGGAAGGGTCAAGGGGAGAGTGACATAGAAACTCAGGCAGACTCCTTGCTGAGTGTGGCCCAACACAGGGCTCGGGGAGGGGCTCAATCTCACCACCCTGAGATCAGACTTGAGCTGAAACCAAGAGTCGGATGCTTAACCAACTGAGCCACCCAGGCACCCCCCGTGGACAATTTCTTAACTGATGAGAATCATGAAATGATTATTCAGATGAGGAATCAGACACCTGTGTCCACTGGACAATCTGCTAGAGATCCAGAGAAAGCAATATAGTGTTAATAATAGTGAAATAGCTAATTTTTTTGAAGTTGAATTATGCTATAAGCACTTAACATGTATGGATTTATGCTTCAGAATTCCTACTGCCATCTGTAAGAAGGAGGGGAAATTTGATTTCAGTTTATCTACTTTATACTTAAATCTGTTAGATTCCTTGACTGCAGATTCATTGTTCTCTCCATCCATTATGCAGGAATATATTGATGCTTGCTGTCTGTCAGACACTGTGCTAGGCTCTGGAAATGCAAAGATGGATCATGTGTCTCTTTCCACAAGTAGCTCAGGATCTCCTAGTAGGAGAAATACCTGAATAGTCAAGTACAGAAGAGTGTAATTAAAAAAAAATGACTAATGGTTGTAATACATTTATGATATGTTAGCACTAGACACTTTACTTAGATAATTTCACTGAATCCTAACAACCTAGACTCACACCCAGGTCTTCCTGAAGCCAAAGCTGTGTTCTTTACCTCTGTATCCCACTGCTTCTTCCCAGAAAGTGCAAAGCAAAAGTTTATGCCCAGGTGCTGTCAGAACATCCAAGAGGGGCCCTTCGCCTCATTTGGGGGTGCTTAGGAAAGCTTTCTTGGGGGTGTTGCTGTGTGAACTAGAATGCTGGAAGACAAGCCCGCCGTGCCTTGCAAGACAGAACAAAATGGAGATGCAGTGAAGGGATGGGCTGGGTTCTGGAAATTACTCTTTGTTTTCTTCAGTATTATAAGCACAGTTATAGTGTAGACCATTTTACACTACATTACCTAGAATATAACAATGCAATTTCATTTACAGTCGTGCTTAGTGTTCCTGACTAACACGAGAAAATTCCAAATAAAATCTTATGTCTAATCATTGTCCCCATTTTTGTGTAAAAGATTTCAAAAAGCTCACAGCCTCAGGCAGTGTACTTAAGAGGGATTGTTACTCAACTGATCAACGCAGCTTCTGATTCCTTCGACAACGTGTATTTATGCAGAAATGTCACATGGGATTTTGCATTTATATAATGCTTTTTAGGGCAATGAAAACCCAATAAAATCAGTCGGCTTATTTAATGTTCAAAGTGTTTAATAAGCTTTTTTTTTGAATGAACCGTTTAAATGAGTTTTTTTTCTTTTTTCATTAATTAACTCACCAGTGCACCAAATACGTATCAGATAAATGAGTTGATAGGGTCCCCAGTTTAGTTGAAGATGCAATACGGAAGCACTAATTAGGCAGGCAAGGGCTCCAGATAATTAAATAGTGATTAATAGATTTTTGTGCTACCAAAATTAAAAGTAACTAATTGGTTGAAAAAATATTTAAAATTGTGTGCTCAGTACTTACACATTGAATGCGATTCTGAGGGATACTAAGATTTTGTTGGTTTTGTTAAGAGTGAAGGTTTTAATTTTTTACTAGTTTTTTCTCCTTCTCATATCTTGTGTCAAAGTGTTCCCGTGTTAATAGTAGAATATAATGGAAGTTTATGCAATTAAATACAGCAAGAGAGTTTATAGACCATTTATCATTGGATATGGGTCATATACTGTGAATTTCAGAAAATAAAAGGGAATTCCATTTGTAGCCCACTCTTGCCTGAAGCTCACCTAATGAAATCTTTCTCACTCATAGAATTAACAGTGTATCCAGCTGAAAAGTATTTAACATTCTCCATGCATACTAAGCATGCAAAAGTAGAATAAAACCTTGCATACTTACAGGGGATTTTTGTTGCTTTTTCTTCAGCCCAAATTAGGCAGCTCTTGTTCATTTAGTGCATTTGAAAGGAGCTGAACTTTTAAAATTCTGAACTGTCAGTCCCCATCATTTCGTTTGACAGCTGACACTTTCAGAGTGAAGAACACACAAATCATGTGAGTAGAGTGAAATGCTGCTAATAAATGCTATTGTTTTTCCTGATGGAAAAGGAGCACCTTAAACAACTATTTGCAGATCCAACGGGTTTGTTATGATGCAAAATACATGTTTGACTGTCACCATTTTTGTTTACTACCTGCAGAGCATAAAATTGCTGATAAAAAAATTGAAGAAACATAAGGCCAGATTCATTAAGAAAAGAACCATGCTTTTCTCCCCTCCATCCACCTTTACACCCCACTCTCCCATTTTAATGTGATAAACATCGAGTCTTCCTTCATTAAGGCATGAAACTAATACACAATGTGTGGTTCTTGAGATTAATTACAAGATTTCTCTATTTATGGAAAATAAGAACTCTGAAATTTTGTTTGACTCTACTCTGCTTGCTGAATTGGGGAACTTGTGACAACTGGCTCTGCCATTTTGGAAATTTATGGTCGAGGGTCCATGATAAGTTTCAGAGGTTTTATAGTTTTATTTTCTGTCATTAAACCTGTGAGGCCAAAGTGTTTGTGGGTAAACTTGAAGGAGCCACCTTCCGGATACAGAGAATCTCTGTAGATCTTTCAGAGCTATTGACCTAATGAAACTATATAGAACGACACATTATATTTTATTGAAACCTTGTTAACATTAGTTAATATCCTTCCAGGAAGAAGATCGTTCCGATGTTGTTTAGTATGTCATCTTTCCCCTACCATAGGGAAAGATGGAAGAATGGCTTGAGAAAAACTGTGTTTGGTCTACCTCATGGTATATTATCACTCAAACACTTATACTGCCCAAATATTTTATAAATATTGCTATCAAACTTAATGAATATCTTTGACTATCTTAGTAACCTCAGTTAAGACGTCTAAAAGATTGAAATTTAGGTCTGACCCAAGTAATGAACTAGAAAGTTTATATAGTATGGGATGTGATGGTTAATTTTATGTCTCAATTTGACTGGGGTACCCAGGTATTTGGTCCAACATCATTCTGAGTGTATCTCTGAGAATGCTTCTGGATGAGATTAACATTTGAATCAGTAGATGGAGTATAAAGCACATTATCCTGCCTATCATGGATGGGCCTCATCTAATCAGTTGAAGGCCTGGCTAGAGCAAGAAATCTGGCTTCCTTTAAGTAAGAGGGAACTCCTCCTGCCTGACTGTTTGAGCTAGGACATTGGTCTTTTTCTACCTTTGCACTCGAATTTAAACATCAGCTCTTTTTGTGTCTTGAGGCTGCAGGCTTTTGGACTAGATACTATACCATCAGCTTTCTTGGTTCTCAGGTCTTTGAACTCCAGCGGGAACTACACCATTGGCTCTCCTGCTCTTTGGCTTCTAACTACAGATCTTGGGACTTCTCAGTCTCCATAATCGCATGAGTCAATTCCTTATAATAAATCTCCTTCTATATACGTACATCCTGTTGGTTCTGTTTCTCTGGAGAACTATGATTAATTCATGGGGTCAAAATTCTGAAAAAAAATAGAGTAGTGCGAAAAGTTCAGAAGTGGCTCATATTTTTTTTTTCTTTTTACATCATGACTTTGAGTTTTCAATGCAAATAATAGGAAAAGGAAATTATTTTCAATATTGTTTCTTACTGATTAACTGACAGAGATAACTCACTTAACTGTCTAGACAGGAAACATACACGCATATATAGGAAAACATTAAAAAGCTCATTACCACATGGCCTTGAACAACGTTAACATCTTATGCACATATTTATGTCATGTGTATACAAAGTACAGTTGATTGGGTAAGTGTTCAATGGGGAATCCAGGAAATTAGTCATACTGGTATCCTACATATAATTTTCTAATGCCTCAGTGTATCTCTAAACCAGGAAATGCTTTGGAGTTTGACGGAAAAGTGACCTTTACATTCAAGGGAATGTATGTACAAATATTAAGTACGTGATCTCCATGGTTTTCATAGGAATGCATGGAGAGTGTTGGAGCCCCACTGGGAAATGGAAAGCTCCTCTTGAAAAAGCCACTGCTCTGCTTTCTAGTTTCACTGCTCTGACCTCTCCTCCAGGTTTCCCGTAAAGTGTGTTAAACTTTGAGTCACCATCTCTACTGTTTGCTTACTCACCTTCTCAAAACCAACAGATCAGAAGTCAACAGGCACTTTTTAAAATTCATAACTGTCATAGGATGTATGATTCCCAAGACGGCTGAGGCAAATAACCAGTCTTACAGATGGATAATATCCAGAATGTTATGCCGTGGCTAAGATTTTACCGGAGTTGCCCCTTATGCCCACAAATAGGCAGTTTGCTTGGTTTGTCATTCCCTTCTGAAGGCACTTAGGAGGGGCGGAAGCCTAGAGTGAGCAGTTAAGTTCCACCATGTGAGAGCACAAGTGAATTAAAGTTCCAGTAACTCAAGTCTCAGAGGCAATTACAAAGGTTTTCAGTAGTTAAACCAAGGTAACTTGCAAAGAGCCCAATTCCATTGCTGACTTGATCTTTAAATCAATATGTTTCCATGGACATTATATATGATAGCATATGTAGGCTGGGAAACAAGAAACTGAGGCCTTGGAACAGATTTAAAGGGGAGAAAGGGAGTCTTTGTATGAGGCTGGATTTTCAAGTATTATCTAGGGCAAAAGTTTTTTAAAATCTTAAATTACCTGTCACTCTCTGGCAGAGAACAGTTCTAGAGACTCCAGTTGGCTCTTATGTAGTCACGCCACATAATGTCAGAGACCCCTGAAAGGGTACTTTGAAAGATATATTGCAAATTGTTATGCAATTCCCTACTCCTCTGGCCAGGAGAATTAGGAATTTGGGAGTTTTTTTATGGGGGGTAGGGGAAAGAGAGGGTAAAGAATTGACATGGAAATTTATTTTTAAGGACACTAAAACCTGGGCAGTTTTTACTGCATAGCCACAGGATACTGGCTAAAATAATTTGAAAGAAGGCAGTGGAGGGACTGAACTAATGGCTACAGAGAATAGGTTCTGGAAAAACCCTTTCAATACAATTTAAATGGAGGAGGAGGTCACTGGTCTCAGATTCTTTCTAATTTCATCGGAAGGCCTGAGAAGCAAGGAGGTCAGATACAGCCGTTGCTAAATGGCCAGTGTAGTTGTGTGACTATTACATGCATGGTGCACAAAGAAAAACCAGTTAGTGGTGTCCTCTGAGCCCTGACTGGGACAGCATGCCCATTTTATGGATGGCAGTTGAGTCAATGTCTTTGTAAGTGTTTCATGTGCTTAAAAGCTTGGGCTTTGGAGTGAGATATGCTTTAGTTCAAATCCCAGCTCCACAGTAATTAGCAGGGTGCCCTGAAAAATTGACTAAATCTCTTTAGGTTCCATTTCTTCAGTTGCTAAATGAGTTTCATAATAGTTATCCACCTCATACTGAATGACATTCTAAGTGGAACATGCTTAGCAGAGGTCCTGGCATTTAGCAGGTGCACAGTGCAGTTTAGCTAATTAGTTAAGAAATGGAACCTGATATCATCAGGGTAAACATAATACAAAGTATTTAGAATAAGGCAGTCCTGAAAATCAGAATTGGCTTCATGCAACTGAAACACTCTACTGCTAGTACATTGAGTTTAAAATAATAAGTTTCATCTTTATTTTTATCAACAGTGAAAACACTGCAGGGGGGCCACATTTTAAATGCTTTCTAACAGGGGCAGCTGAAATGTTGTTATTAAAAATGGACAAATGTAAACTATTGAGTCTTCTTGGACAAGAGTGATTCACTGAGTGTTCCTCTAATATGAACATATATTACAATCTTCATAAACTTAAGTGGAATTGATAATAATACTTGAAAATAAGATGTCATGAAGACTCATTCTCCAGTGACTTTAGGTGGTGTGAATGAACCTTTTGTCAGTGAAAGAACAATAAGGGTGTTATATCTCTCTTCCATTCACAAAGCCTAAGGGGGGAGAATACCTAAATATCAGAAACATACGGTTTTAAAATTCTGTGTCTGAGCCTGCAACATTGATGGAGTTTTATGTAAAGAGATAAAAATCTTGTGAGGACTGTCACAAGCTCTTTGGGTGAACAGAACCACTGTTGAGAAACCACTGTTGATATTCTTAAATGGGTTGCAGTGAGAACCACCTGTAAGCTAGACAGGTTTGGGAATGGTGAAAATTATCAAGGGATCTAGGTCAAAATAATGTAAATAAGATGGGTGAAGAGAGGTTGATTAGTATCAGTGAGTCACAGGGTGACAAAAACCTCAAGGACGAAGAATGCAGAAACAGGTGTGACTTCTTTCAGAAGCGTGGCAGGGGTATGTTTCTGAGGGATGAGAATATCATTCAGTGGCAGTCTGGAAAATTGGGATTCCTAAATCCATTCACTTTTCGTATTACTTACCCTAATTATGCTAGGCATAAAGTGGTTCGGAGACTCCACAGTTTCAGAAAACATATACAGGAAGTCTTGATCCGCAAAAAACCTTCATGAGCTATGTTGTTCTAGGTGAACTTGATGAGGCATAGTGAAAATAAATGTGACTAGAGATCCAGTGAATTAAATTGAATCTCTTCTGAGCATTTGATTCACAAAGATTCTGGTCTCATTCTTGGCAGGCTCACATTAATAAATTTTCTAGAAATTTATTAAATGGTCAAAGCATCATGGCTGTTTATATGGTGGTGGTGGTGGGGTGTGAGCTGAGAAAATTCCTAACCAAAGAGTTTTACAGTAGAGAAGAGAAATGCAAGTTAACAACCTTAAAACAAAACAAAACAAAAATACTGTGCTAGCTGGGTGGAGAGGGACGGGTCAAGCTCATGTAAGCAATGGCCTGGTTCTGCCATTATTAGCTGGATAACATCAGGCAAGTTCTTTTACTTCTTGAAACCTCAGGGTCCTCCTTGGTACAGGAGCACCTATAACATGTCTAAAGCACTTATCATAATGCCTAGCATATATGGAGTATTCAAACACGGTAGCTATCATTAATCATTATAAGCTATGTGCTATGATTAGGGACATTATGGAAGACTTGATGGCACGTTGCTTGATCTGATCTTGAAAGACTGAGATTCCAACCTTGGGAAGTAGAGTGGTATAGTTAATTAAAACGGAGTGAAACAAATGAAAAAAAAAATCTTGGACTTTGATGTTAAAAAACTTGGTTCATTTTCTTATTTTCTGGTCAATTTTTATTGGCTTTCTATTATTTGCCAGGCACTGGGTATGCCACTTAACCTGCGTGAGCCTCAGTCTCTGGATCAGAAAGTTGAAGTGAAGAGCATATCTATTTCTCATGGATGCTGCTGTGAGGAAAAAAATGTAACAATGTTTGAAGAAAGCACTGTTGTGATCTGAAAATTGTTATTGCTATTGCAGTTATTACTTCAAATGGACAGAAAGGATAGGAAAGGGCTGAGAGGCTAGCCTGAATTAAAGACATGAAGTATAATGGCACACAGAATGTTCCAGAAATGGCCAAAAGGCAGCTATGACAGGAATGTACAGGTATAGAAGGAAGTACTTTGATGGAGTACTCTATGGAGGTCCTGAACGCTGGGCTCAGGGTTTGGGCTTTATTTTGTGCCCCACAGAGAATCAGTGAATGTTTCGAAAGAGTATTACATGTTCTGGAAAGATCATCCTATACCCTACATTACAATGGTCTGGGAAAGTGCCCATTGGTTACATTATTAGTGAAATCATAAAATAGTTTTATCCTTAAGCACCAGTCACCATCTTTTTTCCCCCTCTCTTTTCCTGGCTCTGGTCTATGTCATTCTTTGACTATCCTTCGATAATTCTCAGCCTGAGGTGTCCATAATAATCTTCTCTGGAAATTCAGATATATATTAATGTCAAAGCTTTGCTCTAGACTATTGAATTAGCATCTGGATGGTAAGGCCCAGGCTATGAAAATTCACTACAGGTGATTCTGATGTCCAGACAGGATTGAAAGCTTCCTCTTGGACTTTTTCTCTACTCAGTAGCTCCTTAGGATTTAGTGAGGAGGGTCTTGAAGTTGCAAGAAATATCCATATATTATGGTGGTCTATGGTTAAGATTTCAGTGGAAATAAGAAAGAGAGGAATCTTGCCGCTTGGTCACAGCTCAGGGAAACCAACAGCAGGGCAGTATGAGACAAAGAGAAACCACAGCATGTGTGGGTGCCCAAGTGACTGGAACGCAGTTCAGAGGTAGGAAGGTGACTGGGGATTCAGCTATGGAGCTGAAGAATTAGCAGGGAGCTGTCCAAGGATTTTTTCTCAGGTTGTACTGTGAATATGACTCAGCTACTCTCCCAGGCACTGCTCTTTCTCTGTGTGAATTTTAACCCCAGCTTTTACTATAATTCACTGACCCTGTTCTACATCCTCAATGGAATTTCCAGAGAGAGACAATTGGATTGGTCCGGTTACTCCTGTTGGCTCATCTACCTTTGGTCAGGTGCTTTCTCTTTGGTCAAACCAATCATGATTGGGTGGCAGGCTCTCATAGCATGGGATGTGTGGAAGAATTCCTGCAGAAGGGGCCTGAGCTTCCCAGGAGGGGGCTGTTGAGTACCATTATTTAGAGCTCACCTTTAGTGAGTACCTGTGGCACAAGTCTAAGCATTCTGCATGTGTACTGACTAACTTAATTTTCATGATGTACATAATTTGCATTTTAAATTTACTTAACAAATACAAAAACTTTATAGGAATGTACATTTATATAAACATTTATAAATATTTGTAGCAAATAATTGTGCCAGACACTGTCCTAAGCACTTTATAATTATTGACTCATTTAATGAGAACTTACGAGGTAGTCACTATTATCTTCTCATTTTACAGTCTGAGACAGAGTCATAGACTTAACACCTTTTCAGAGGTCCTATGGCAAAGAGTGGCAACATTGAGAGTTGAACCCAGGTATTCTGTGTGCATGTTTACCTGTTGTGCCTCTTTTGGAATCTGTTTCTTTACACAGTCAGATAATCCAAAGCACTAAAAGTATGTTTGACCTATTGTACATCCCAGGCTGATCTATAGAGTGGTGTGAGCAGTGTGAGGATGGACAGGTAGGTTGGTATCTACTTCTCAGTGATTCTGGTCTTCTAAGTCTGTATCTGGTGCTCTCCTCCACCATACCCTTTTCCCTTTAAAATCCTATGTATCTGGCATGAGGTACTCAATAAATATCAATTAAAGAAATGTGGTATGAGTAAATGAATAAACGAATGAATGAATAAATATATAAGGGAGTGAGATTTTACAAAAATGAAGAATAATTGTTGGAGTTTGAAGGAAAATGGAAATAATCTTTGGCTGAGTGGAAAATCATGTGGGTAAGGATCCTAGGGTTAAGAAAGAATATGGACTTTGCCTCCTATCTCAGGAAACTCCAATGAGACCCAAGAAAGTGTTTTAAAGATTTTGCTCCTGATCTTCTTAATTTGTAGGATTCGACTAACTTGACACCCCAGAATTTAGGAAATTGTTGCTGCTTTTCCAGTGAAACTGTGATGAGACTCAGTCATCATTTAGTATTTTGTTGTGAGTCTTGAGCCATAGAAAAAAAAGAACAAAAGGAGAAAAAGTAAAAATTTATCAACTTTGCAGCAGTAGGCATATTGGCATTTGATGGGATTTTTATTTCATGCATTTCTTTCAGGGAAAAAAGTAATGACCAAAAAGAAAATTCAGAGACTCTTTTGCAACACGTTCTTCAAAAATATATTATGAAGAAAATGTATTTTTAGTTATCCAGCAAGGCAAGGATAAAGTTATCAGTAGAAATGGGATGCACACACTAAAGAGGGAAACCAAGAACAGTGACAGCCCAGTTCTATGACCTCACTGTGGAGGGAGCAGCAGAAGGAGGAGGGAGAGTACCAGCTGCAGACATGCAACCAACAAGCACAGGGACTAAGTGGAAGCTTGATGCCAAATTAAACCTGTGTATGAACTTTGTTTCCTTGCAGTGAAGGGGAGACACCACCATTCAAACAGATAAGCTACATAAGGCAGGCTATGTACTAAATGGAATCAGGGTTTCCCATCAGAAAAAGCTTTTGTGTCTTTTCCTATTGAGAACTTGGTTGAGACTAGCTCTGTTACACTAAGTACATTGGTTCTAATCTGTTAGAGAGGGAGAGCCTAAGAAATGGTCACACAAAATATTCTGACAACATCACATGATGCTTGAAGATTATGCCTTCATTTTAAATGAGTGAAAGAGGACATTTCACCATTCAAGAGCTGCTTCTGGTGGTTCTACATTTCTGGTGCCATCTTATGAGTACAATATGTAGGGTACTAAGATGCTCATGGAACAGGCTTATGCTATAGAATGCCCGATATCGTTTATATTCTTATTCTCTTTCAATAAATTAAGTTTTACTTTTAATTCTGTGAAACTGTGTCATTTCAACTTATTTACACACATTTCTTGCAAGGAAATCAATTCATTCTGGATATCCTTTTACTGTTGTACAAAACCCCTCCCCAGTGCTTTTCCTCTTTCAATTTCCTTTCTTTTCCCCAACCCACTACCCAACTGTGGCCAAGATGTAGACTATAACAAAATGGAAATATGCAATGAATCTGCTTTGTAACTGAAATGCTAAAGAGATGCATGTACTGATAACTTTTTTTAGTAAGATGGTAATAATAAAATGCACTTTGAGTATAGGAAAAGACTGGAGGAATAGAAATTTATTGGAATTTCTTAAAATCTACCTTTAAAAATTTTCTATTTTCTCTTATTTCAATAGATTGACTTATTCATGTTAGATTTTATAAAGATACCATGCTCATTATTTATATCATTCTTATAGTTTTCCATACCAGGGGAGGAACACTAGTTGTTTGATTTTTTAAAGGTTTTATTTATTTATTTGAGAGAGAGATACAAAGAGCATGAGCAGAAGAAGGCACAGAGGGAGAGGGTTAGCAGACTCCCCACTGAGTGCGGAGCCAATGCGGGGCTCCATCCCAGGACCCTGGGATCATGACCTGAACCGGAGTCAGAGGCCCAACTGATTGAGCCATCCAGATGCCCTGAGGAGAGGAATACTAGTTTTTCTCACCATTTTAAACCTGGGGAGTAGAAGGAGAAAGAACTAAAATGATATGCTTAAGTTATGAGGCAAAAAAAAAAAAAAAAAGAAAGATTATTTTGGTCAACTTAGTACAAAGTGATTGTCATAGACCAGTTTCTCTCCATCCCCATTTTCTGATAAATTTATTAATTGAAAACTATTACCTATAGGTAGATACAGAATGAAAATGATTTCCTTGGTGATGATCTATCAATCATTTTGTAAGATGAAGCTAGTTTCACTTTTCAGTAGTCATCTTTAGATTATCACTGAGGTGGGTAGATGTGGTGCCTGCAAGTTAAGTCCCCAAATCTAGAGGTGATGTTAATGGAAGGTGGCATGAGGACGATATATGGGTGAGTTTCAGCTATAGCAGGAGTTCTGACTCTCTTACTTTTGGAAATGTGGTGAACTTCAGAGAGCACTACTTGCTAGTAGTGCTTTGCATATGGGACATTAGTTGAGCAGGCTTACTTAGATCCTCTGGGTAGATTTCAACATGTATTGATTTGGTAAAGTGTCCCTCATCATATATTTTATGTACTTGGGCCTGTGATTTTGGCTGAGTGTAATCATAGAATTATACAAATAGAAAATGTCTTGTGACTCAGCCAAATAACCCAGTCAGGTTAATAAAGAAGAATACAATGTTGGAAGAGAACTTACATTAATGAGTTTTGCTTTTAAATTCTCAATAGAGAGTCTAACAGTAAAACCCAATCAAACCAACCAACAAACCAAACAATAGCAACAGCCCCAACAACATAAAACCACCCCCCCAAAAAACCCCTAAACAAACAAAAAACCCAGACAGTCTTCTAGGGAAGGAGGAGGGGAGGGGCAGTGGGAGAAGAAGAGAGAGAGAGAATATTAAGCAGGCTTCACCCCCAGCACAGAGCCTGACGTGGGGCTTGATCTCACAACCCTGAGATCATTACCTGAGCTGAAACTGAGTTGGATGCTTTCCTGACTGAGCCACCCAGGTGCCCCTCCCAGGCAGTCTTTTGACTGTTATTGGAAACCAAATGAAATGTCAAACTTTAGAACAGTAGGATAATTTTATGAAGCTAGAAAAATTCCTAAGGTTTGTCATTGACATGGCTTTTGTTGTTGTTGTTGTTTATTTGTTTGAAAAGATGAGTGTGTATGTGTGTAGAAAATGTGTTGGGGTAAGTTAACTATTTTTGAGCTCTTGGTTCTCCTAAAATTCATGTTTATTATTGACAGGGTCAAAAGAAAATATAAGATGGATTTTTCTGCCCCATCTGGCAGCTTCAGTTCATCAGAAATGAGTGCTAAACACAGCTGTGAAGACAGAAGGCTGAGGAGCAGCATTCTGTTAATGACTTGGGACAACTCTGAACCACTGTTCATAATGACTCCATTGAATGGGGCAGCAGAAGTCCTATGGTGTTTGGCATGGGAACAGCCGTAGCCCTCAAGGATTTCTGAATTTTTTTTACTAATTTTAAAAAGATTTTATTTATTTATTTGACAGAGAGAAAGAGAGAGCACAAGCAGGGGGAATGGCAGAGGGAGAGGGAGAAGCAGACTCCCCGCTGAGCAAGGAGCCTGACACAGGCGGGGCTCAATCTCAGGACCCTGAGATCATGATGTGAGCTAAAGGCAGATGCTTAACCAACTGAGCCACCCAGGCACCCCGGATTTCTGTGTTTTAAATGAACAAACAAAATGATTCGTGAGGTGTGACAAAATAAAGGGAAAAATATTAACCTTCTTTGGGCTGGAGAGAGAGGAAAGAGTTAACTACCAATGGGAAATTTCCAAAGCCAAAGGTGCCTTAAGTCCTACATTGCTTTTTCTTTCTTCCTCTTGATTATTATATTTAGCAAAGTTCTCTGTTTCTCACCTTTACTAAATATGGCATTTAGAATGACTAGCCCATTTGATGTTCCATGAATTAAAACTTCTAAGTTGTTAGGAGATAATTTTGTCTCTCTTATTTAACATCGTGAAAAATGATTGTTTTGAAGGTCTGAGAAAAAAAAATTATGTTACAAAAATGGGGTCTCTGTACCTCACTTCACTTCCTCTTTGGATTGCCTGCTTTTCTTTTTCCCTTCCACCCTCCCTCTCTTCTTTGCTTCTTCCTTTCCTTTCTAGCTTCCTTCTTTCTGTCGTCTTATCCCAAAATGTACAAAGCATGCAAGACTTAAGTCGATGATTTATTAATGAATAATATTTCAATAGTGGATATATACATCTTCAGTCATTTACCTTTTATTTGTTCATCTTTTCAATGTTGAATTGTTTCTTAAGGTATCATTTTAATTTTTAGTTTTAGGCTTTTTAGTTTTTAAATATATCAAATGCTCTGCTACCAGCCTTTAATCAATATATACACTTTAGCTGGGATTCTTACAGGCGTCAGTATAATTCACGATAATAATGATACGGCAAGATTCTAAATCAAGTTTGGAATTGTGAAAGATTAGTTTTTATCCACTGTGGTCATAGCGTTATCATTGTTTATTATATTGCAATCATCTGAAAATTGGAAATCCGGGTGTGGTATATATAAATGACTACATAAAAGTTGATTCAAAGGCTTCACTCTCCTTCCATGACACAGCATTTTTCATATAAATATTTTGAAGCACATTGCAAAGGATGGCATTCTCTTCTTACTGATAGCATTCTCTTCTTACTGATAGCATTCTCTTCTTACTGATAGGGCTACAAAGATACCAAGTCAGATGTCTATACAGGGTTACATTTTGAGAATAGAGTTCCTCCCCCCACTTTTTTCTCTCTATCATCTTAGCTTTGATTACATTCATCATTTGTCTCCTCCCATGATGTTCACTCTAGATAACAGGTTGTTTTGAATGATACTATCCTGGTAGATATTTTGCCATAGTAGAGTAAGGAGATTTTCACACATAAGAAATTATACTTCTTACATGTAGTAGTTTAGTTAGGGTCTTACAAACAGAACAATTCTGGTCAATATATATGGAAAGTAGCCTGATAATGTAAGGGAAAAATATTAAAATTTGTATCTTTAAGGCTGTTAATGAAAAACTAAATGTATTTCTTTGACAAAATAATTTAAAAATCACTATATTACTGCAGGCTACATACTTTTTTGTTCTTGTAATAATTCTATGAGTTTTCACATGTTCACGCTGCTTCAGTAGCCCTCCGTATTTCCTTGTTTTATGCCTGAAACTAAATTAATTACTTTGTTTAATTTCGTGGACATGCCAAGCTGCAGTTATGAATAGCTACTAATACCAAGTGTTTATACAGAGAGCATGGGATGTGACAATAAATATCTACCCAATTACCAAACAACTGAGGGCCATATTGTTTCCAGGTAAGCTGGACAAATTGTTACTTCACTATTTTTAATAGGAAATGAAACAATTGCAAAGTCAGCACCGAGGTTTTGTTAAAAATCCAATGATGCCACAATGTCAAATTACAACTTTATTAAGAAACCAGTTTGCAAATACAATAATGTATAAGGCAGTTTTTTAAAGCCAAAGAATCTCATGGAAAACAGAGACACACCTTGAACAGCCATCCCATCAGTGCTTTGGAAATATTTTGACAGACCTTCATGAGGTGAAGAGAAATCAGTGTGGGAGGGCAGATCAGCTCTGAGCTTTAGAAGACACTAGCCTAGAAAAAGATATGAGCACGTTTTGCCAAATACAACATAACAATAACAACAACAACAACCAATTTTTGTATCAAAGCTTTAGACTTTGCAAGGTTCATATTTTTATACAAATTATTTTATTTAATCCTTAAGCAATCTCATGGAGGAAATTGGTAGAAATAGTATTTCTCAAAATGATTCTTATTTTACAAAGGAGAAAATCAATGTTGAGCCAGAATTAGGAGTAAGGTGAAGGTTGAAGATCAGATGGCAGGTCAGAGGGTGTTAAAACTGAAATTAAGTTGGACCTGTCCTTTTAAACAACCTCCACTTGGTGGGAGTACATCTGCTCCCATTGGGGTGAGGAAGGAGGGGTAGGACTTGAGGGTTGTTCTCCCCATTGGGCATTGAGCTCTGAGCCAAAATTTACTCCTGAATTATAGCTGTCTTTTCTTAGCTTCTATTTCTAGCCTTCTGCCAGGCCAGAAGAAGGAAAGCATATGAATACTCATCAGTTTGAGTCGTACGGTTAAACTGTAATAGTTGGGGCGGATTTCCACCAGCCACTGAACCTGTCCCCACACCTTACTCCACCCTCACAGGATCTTGTGTCTTATTTATCTTCTCTTTTCGCGTCAGTGCTTCTAAGTTCTTGCTGAGTTGCTAAAGGTAAATCGCTTTGGTTGTTTATAGTCACTTTCCCTTCCTGTCCCACTTTGATTTTTGCCTGGACACACCAAAAAGGCTAAGGCTCTGGTAACTCTTTCCACTGAGATTTTGGAGCCTTAGGAGTGGGCTTGTAGTAAGACTTTTCCCAGAGTTGCCTACTCATTCCTTTGCTACATACTAATTTCTAAAATTTGGGGCTATCAGTGAGGTATTTGTTGACTTATCTTTTCAGGTATTACTCCAGGATGCACCAGGGGGTTGGAAATGGCACCAATCCCACTGGAAAATTTTTGAGTTTTTGTTTTACCTTCTTTTTAAAAAGTGGTTTTGGTGAGAGATATACTCCTTCTAAGTTTAGTTGCTCCTGGTGATCCCTCCCTTCTAAACTGTCATTTGTTATTAGAGAAAAGAGATTCTGGGCTCTGATTTTACTGTTAATTTTACTTAAAAATTCCCTCAAATCTTTTTTCAGTTAAATTACTGAAACACTAAGTATGCAGTTGTATAGTGTATTTGCAGTTTTTATATTAGAACGTACTTTTCTATGAATATTTTCCCTGTTTAAACTGACTTTTGATGACTGCCTATCTTAGGCAAGTAGTTAACCCTTTTAGAATCTGATTTATAAGCCTGTATTTCATTCAGCCCCTCATGGCATTTTATACTATTGACCATTTCCTCTGTGTAACTCTATTCTTTGGTTTCTACTGAAACTTTCTGAGTCAATTCCAATCATTCATGTTTTTCTTGCTTGGTTTCTTCATGAGAACTTCTTCCTTTGCTCTTTAAAAACTGTGTTCCTGGGGCGCCTGCATGGCTCAGATGGTTAAGCGTCTGCCTTCAGCTCATGTCATGATCTCAGGGTCCTGGGATTGAGCCCCATGTGGGGACTTCCTGCTCAGCGGGGAGCCTGCTTCTCCTTCTCTCTCTGCCCCTCCCCCTGCTAATGCAGTCTCTCTCTCTCTCTCTCTCTCAAATAAAAATAAATAAAATCTCTAAAATAACAAAAACAAGAAAACTGTGTTCTATGGAGGTTTGTCTTCAACTCATTGGCCATTTCAGAGAACATGCTTTATTGCCATCATCTTACATATTACATACAGAAATAGAAAAAGAACAGGGGATGAGGAAAAAATTAGATGTTCTTGTGGCGTCATGTTGAGTTTAAGGTAGCTATGAAATTTCCGAAAAGAGACTGTACTATAGGCACTTAGATATACGAGTCAGGATGAAGTGAGAAAACTATGCTACAAGTTTAGATATAGAAATACCTAGAGACAATAGAACATCAAATCTTATACTTTTATTATGTTGGAAAAACTCAGTCTTTCCCTCCCATGTGTCTCCTTTATTTCCACACTCCTTCTATACTCACACAGAACACTTCTCTTCTGACACCTCTGCTTACCAAATGTGTGGAGGTTTCTCCCCCACATCAAACATTGGAGATCATCTTGAAGCACTGAACTCACATCACTCTGTCAGGCACATTGTTTCTGCAAAGGTTGACAGGCAGAAGGTATAAAGCTTAAAAATTATTTTACTGAATAAGATGAGGAATGGATATTCTGCAAGGAACCATCCCAGCCTGAAGCGGTCTTTTATAAAAGCCTTTCAAAGAGGAGTTCTCCCATTTGTATTTCTGTTGGGTATTGGGGAACAAATCGTACTTAAATAGAGAAGAACAAAGGATCTCTGACACTATGAACAGACTGGAGTTTCTGGTGATCCATCCAATAGCCAGAGAGGTTTCCCCCTTTTGCCATAGGTTGGACCAAGAAAGAAAGGGAACAAATAAGGTAGGAAGAAACCATGAATAAAGGTTATATGGGGGGCGCCTGGGTGGCTCAGTCATTAAACGTCTGCCTTCAGCTCAGGTCATGATCTCGGGGTCCTGGGACCGAGCCCCACATCGGGCTCCCTGCTCAATGGGAAGCCTGCCTCTCCCTCTCCCACTCCCCCTGCTTGTGCCCTCTCTCGCTGTGTCTCTCTCTAATAAATAAATAAAATATTTTTTAAAAAAAAGGGTATATGGGCTTGGTCCAGTCATCTTGGGGAAGCTAACTCATTCGGCTGTTATCTGCTTCAGTTCCTGGAAATCCTTACTCTCAGGTCACAGTTGGTGTGCAGTTCAGTCAGGGTTTGGCCCTTTCTTTAGACAGGACATGTGGATCCAAGAATCTATTCCTTGGAGTTTGGTGGCACAAAGTTTGGTTCCTTTACAATGAAGTTGAAAAGCATCTTTCTGGAGGTATCTTTTCTAATAGATAAAATCTCTGGCCTGCAAGGTGTGATGTTTGAGGTCTTTATCTCCCAGAAACACACTGAAGAAAGATCATTCTACTAAAGCTGCAATACTGAAATACATCCCCCTTTACCAGATGAAGATCAAAAGAAGCAGGAGCTAACTACATTGGGGTCCCGCAGTTAAATCAGAGGATGGGTTTATGGGTTCCAAATGGGCTAGATCTGAGATCTAGAAGAACCAATGGCAGTGCTTTTGGCTAGGGTATTTGAAGTGTCTCTACAAATTCTGCCAACTGAGTTTTAATAATACTGTTTGTACATTCGATGAACCCTGAAGATTGAGAATGAAAGTGTTGAAAAACTGGTCAAACAGCACAGACCTATTGAAGTCCTTGACTAATAAAGTGAATTCCCTGGTCACTGTGAAGTTTGAGGGCAGTTCCTCAGGACGGGATGATATTCTAAAATATACAAACCATGACTAAAACATATTTATATCCTTGGGATGGGGGAAGCTCTATAAAATCCATTTGCCAAAACTTGAATGGTCCATTGGGCAATTTAATATGTCCAAGAGCAATGTGGATAGGTTGTCTTGAATTGTATTTTAGGCAGGTGGGACAAACAAAGTAGGTACTCTTTGTGGCCTTGTTAATATTTTCCCACCAGTATTGGTTCATAAAAGTTATCATCTTATCAGTGGACTAACAGTTCAATGCAGGTACATAGTCAGAAATGTGAACTTCAGAGTCTCTGACAGGACTGGATTATTATGTGGTTCAAATCAGAGTTTCTTTTTAAACTGAACCAACAATTCTTAGATTTCTAATCTTTTTTTTTTCTTCTTTCAGCAGCTATTATTGGGAATACCTAGTCAAATTTTTTAGATTATCATTCAGGGACCATGACGGGCATTTTGTTGTTGGTTCCTTGAGAACAGTGTTCTTTAAGAAATATTGGTGAAGTGGTTTCCCTTAGCCTTCCTTCCTAGATGCAAAGCCCAGGGACTTTGATAATGGCCAAAGTGGCTGGCAAGAGTATGACATCTAATAATTCCTGGACATAAAGATCATTTTTAATTTTGTTCCTGCTGGAAGTGAGAAAGACTTGCTGTTTTCATAGCATTCCAAAGTCGTGAGCTACTACAGAGGCATATCTACTACCAGTTTAGATATTTGCAGTTTTGCCCTTGGCTAAATTGTAGGCCCCATCAAAAGCATACAATTCAGCCTGTTGGACTGAGGTAGCCCAGAGCCAAGGTGCTGCCTCAAGGACTTCAAAAGGAGTTACAATATCATCCCCATCATAATATCTACTATTTTTATCTTTTAAATTAAGAACTATTGGTTAACCATGAATAGTCAGAGAAGGAAAGCAGAAAAGCATATTGTGTATGTATTATAATAAAACGGAACCTGCAGGTAACTTTATATCATCTACATCCGCCTTTAAGGTTTGGGAGAAGCAGGAAGGACTTTTGGTAAAACCTGGGGGCAGTACCGTCCAGATGTATTGCTTTCCTTCCCAAGCAAAGGCAGAGAGATATTGACTGGCCTTATCCACAGGGATGTTAAAGTGGATGATTTATCCACTACATAAATCAATCACAGTGGAAAATTTGCCTTCAGTGGGGATGGAGGCTAACGAAATATGGGGATTTGGAACTACAGGGTGTCAAAGGATAATAATATTGTTTATGGCTTGGAGATCCTGAACAAATCTCCATCCGTGGCCACTGGGTTTCCTCACAGGCAAAATAGGATTATCACAAGGACTAGTATAGGGGATGAGAGGCCCTGAGCCTTATAATCTTCTATTATGGGCTTGGTGCCTAGAAGGGCCTCTTTATTTATAGGGTATTGATTCTGGGGAAATGTTTTGAGGGATCTACTTGGATTTTTTTTTTTTAAGATTTATTTATTTATTTGAGAGAGAGAGACGGGGGGGTACAAATAGGGGAGGGGCAGAGGGAGAGAATCTTCAAGCAGACTCCCGCTGAGCAGAGCCCATGACCCATGAGATCATGACCTTAGCCAAGACCAAGAGTCAAACTCTTAATTAACTGAGCCACCTAGGCACCCCACTACTTGGATTTTTATAGGAAAAATAAAACTGTGCTATGGATTCTGCCAATTATCTGTTAAGAATATTGTCCATAAAGATGTGGCAACTGATCCAGTAGGACAAATGGTTAGTGTCCTTAAAATTAGTTCTACTGCCATCAGAAATGAGCAAATAAAAGATGTTGAAGGATTGCTTGAGTCAGCTGACTAGCTATTTTGGTTGCTGCTATAAAGTCTAAAATTATCTCCCTCTTTCAGGAGAAAGAAATTACAACATGATATTTCTCTAAGAAATCTCAGCCCAATAAATAAACAAGGGTTGAGAAACTGAGGAGAACCATTTTAGTACTCCAAAGCAGGGCTGTGTAATAACAGTAGGGTTGAGCACCTAGAGTTTGGCCCCGGTGTTAAGATTCACTCCCAGCTTGGAGTTATTTCTCTAAGCCAGTTAAGAGGAAGAATTGGAAAGAACCTCCTGAAGTTCTTCAAAGTCCCATAATTGGCAGTTAGGAGGGCATTGGGAAGACTTGTTGCAGGATGGAAGGTGCCTGAGTTTATGTTTGTAATAGTCTTTGTTCCAGTATCCAGCTTTTTGTAATAACGACAAAGATGCGGAGAAGGGGTTGGTTTTGTTTGCAAGCTTTCATTTATGGGAGTTGAAAATTAAGGATTTTAGTGGTCTACATTTTAGTTGAATCATCTAGGGGGTGGGTGAGCTGATGGATAAATTAGAGTTGGCCTAGACATGGTCACCCATTCCATCTTGGTCTTTTTTTTTTTTTTTGAATAGGCTCCAAGTCCAGTATGGAACCCAACATGGGGCTTGAATTCATGACCCTGAGATCAAAAGTCAGACGCTTATCCAACTGAGGCACCCAGGCACCCCACCATGTTGGTCCTTTTAATCAGAAGGGAAAGATTCTGGTTTAGCCCATTAATGAGCATGAAGTTGAAAGCTGAGTGGATTCAACATCCACAGGAAGACCAGAATTTTACTTAAAAACAATTTGGGACTGTCTATAATATTCATGCACAAGCTTACTGGGCTTCTGGGTACAGGCCTGAATCTTATTCAATCAACAGGTATTGGGAAAGCTCTTGGGATTGCCAGGTGAAATCAATTAGTGATTGCTGATCCTGAATATATAGCAAGGCAAGAGGCTGGTCTCTTATTTGCTGTTCAGAGATTTTTCAGGATCATTTCCATTAGCTGTTCCCATCCAGTGTTGGGCTTGGCCTCTGCCAACGAGCCTGAGAACTAGCAGGTACAAATCTGAGAAACCTGGTTGGTAAGTCTGGACAAAATTAAATTTCTTGGCAAATCTTTGAGGATCTTTAGTAACTCTAGGAAAATCTTTGACTTTAGCTCACAGTTTGGCTTTAGTCCAGAAGACATAGGAAATTAGGGGGTTAGCCGGATCCTCAGAGGGTCTAATTTTAAAGGGGCAGGTTCTCATGGGTTTGAGTGAGGAGGAAGTAGAGAGAGGTTTGGAGAAAAAGGGAAATTCAGTTCGAGGGTTGGAATGAAGAAATGAAAAGTACAAAGGAGGTGCAGTAGGGGAAGAGAAAATTAGTGGTGGCTCAGGGGTGAAGGGGCCTCTGATGCCTTTTTACTTTTTTTTCAGTTGTGTATTTTCCTCGGTCACTTTAGAAATAGCATTTTGTAAAGAGGCAATTTTAGAGTCCTGAATATGCTTGGAAACCTCAAGATACCAATTGAAATAGGCGTCCCATTCAGTTTATTTTATTTTAGAGCGGCAGTCTTCTAATTTGGTTCTAAAAAAGCAAGTTTGGGGAGATTTAAAGTTCCCTATAGTGGTTATTAGAGTTCTAAATTATTTTTGGTTAAGTTGGTCCAATTAGTTAAAAATGCACACAGGGAGGGACCATATTTTTAAACATAAAAATGGTCGGGGTCCCAGAGAACTCTCCTGAGAGTATTTGACAGATTGGGACCCCCTTAATCAAAACCAGAGGCTCAAAAAATCCAAATGAGTACTCATCAGGAAAGACAAAGCCTTTTTTAAAAGATTTTATTTATTAATTTGAGAGAGAGCATGCTTGCTCACACGAGCAGGGGGAGGGGGCAGGGCAGGGGGAGAGGGAGAAGCCGACTCCCGGTTGAGCAGGGAGCCCCGTTGGGGCTCAATCCCAGGACCCAGAGATCATAACCTGAGCTGAAAACAGCTGCTTAACTGACTGAGCCACCCAGGCACCCCAGGAAAGACAAAGCATTTAAACAGATCCCAGATAAAGTTGGAGAGCTCAACTAAAACAAGGGAGCTCAGATCTGAGAGGAGACTTACAGGGCTAAAAGGGAAAAGGCTCATGAAAGCTAAGAGCACAAAGGGCTCAAGTGCGTACCTCACATGGGTTCTCTGGAGGTCCTTAGTTCTTCAGTGGTTCATCTCTTTCCCAGCCTCATATTTGGTCGCTATGGATCATTGACCTTAAAAAAAGGAGCCAGTTACTTTACCAGCAAAATGAGTTTATCTGGGACTAGCAGAGGAATTGTAATTTAGGACAAGCAAACTATGCTGAACCACAGGCAAGGCCAGAGAACAGAAGAGAGGGGCTCAATTTAATAGGGAGGCGGAGGAAGCTGGGAGTGGCCATTTCACTGAGTTTTCATTAGCTGGGCTGCTGCTGGGCAAGGAGAAATTCTTCCTTTCTCCTGCTGGGATGTGTACAGTAACCTTCTCTTGGAGAATGCGTGGGATGTTTCTTGCAGTGAGTGGTAGGTAGTGCATGACTGCTCCCCCCACTTCAGGGCTTCCAACTCCATTTAAAATGGAGGGGGAGAAAAGATGCTCCTAGTATTCATATAACTTAGGAAATTAAAGGGTTTTAGGAGCTCTGCCACTGGGGGCAGAGACCAATATATTCTCTGATCTCATACAGATCTACTTCATACATTTAATGTCTGAGCTCTAGGACTATAACCTACACCTCTATGCAATCATGTGAATGTCCCAGAGAAAAATGAATATTAACATGTCTCAACATGTCCCAAACTTTGCTAATTTATCCCCCACTCTCTTGCTATCTTTATTTTTTCTATATTTCCATTTTTCTATTTAGTAAATCATAATGCCCTAAGCGCTCTGACCTAAATTTCCTGGGAGTCATGTTATACTTCTTTCTTTTCCTCATCATCTACAATCAGTCATTGATCAAGTGCTATGGATTCCACCTACTGAATCATATCAGCTTTAATCCATCCATTCTGTTTATAATACTTCCAGCTGCAAGTAATAACAAATCTGACTAAAAGCCATCTAAACGTCCAGGATTTGGAAACTTCACTTAAAGATTCTAGAGTTAAGCTATTTTGAGCTGTAGTTCCACAGTTCAGAGTTATCAGAACCCTAGAAGGGCTTTTCTGAAACTTTCTGGGTCTTCTCCTCAGGACTGATTGCACCAATGTGCAATAAGCAACACTCTTTCATGTAACAATATCCAGAAGCCAAAAGGATAAGGTTCTTTCTTGTTCTTACAGTGCTCAATCTTTTTATCAGGGTAGAAAACCTTTTTCTAGGAATACCTGGCCAACTGCCACCACCCTACCACAATACACACACACACACACACACACACACACACACACACACACACACACACTCTCACTCTAGTAGCATGAGGTCCCTTAGTCAGGACTGGGTCACATAGCCAAGCTCTTTCTGGGCCCCTGTAGTCAGGGGTGGGCTCTGCCAGGACGGAAGTAGGGTGGGAAAATGGCTGTTGAGTATCTG
The DNA here is from genome assembly GCF_009762305.2 of Zalophus californianus. Classification (NCBI taxonomy): domain Eukaryota; kingdom Metazoa; phylum Chordata; class Mammalia; order Carnivora; family Otariidae; genus Zalophus; species Zalophus californianus. Next base: position 78,892,854 of record NC_045600.1, on the reverse strand, counting down.
TTATATTCTTCATCTTCCCCCCATTTTCTCTACTCTTTCTGGAGTTCTTATCATGTCTGACATGGGCTGTTTTCATAGACTCCTGAATTATCTCCCTGTTGCTCCTGTCACTAACATCATTTCTCCTGGAGTGAGCTTTCTAAATTGTATTACAAATATTTTTAAAAAATTATTTCTTTTAATTTGCCATTCCAACATTTTTCATACTTGGTGAAAAAAAGTTTGAATAAATTTCAACTACATTAACTCACTAGGATCCATTTAAAAATTGCCAATAAGAGGGGCACCTGGGGGGCTCAGTTGGTTAAATGTCTGCCTTCGGCTCAGGTCATGATCCCAGGGTCCTGGGATAGAGTCCCGCATTGGGCTCCTTGCTCAGTGGGGAGCCTGCTTCTCTCTCTCTCTGCCACTCCCCCTGCTTGTGCTCTCTCTCTCTGTGTCAAATAAAAACTAAAATCGTTTAAAAAAAATTGTCAGTAAGAATAAGAAGCTAGAACTTTTGAGAATCTGAGGGTTGATGAAGTATTGCCTGGAAAAGCATTTCTTTTCCTTGGTCAGTAGAAAAAATATAGGTGCACTGCCACTTTTTGGTCCTTGGTGGAGTGACCTCTCAAACTGTTGGACATAAATGTAGTCACTATATTTTACAAGCATGTAATACGGACACCTACATATAGTTTATGTTTTGGGTATATCTGATGAATTGAAATGTATCATTTTAATAAAATTATAAATTCTCAGGGAATTTGTGCTTTAGAGGAACATTGCTTTGATTCTTTCGTTAAAAAGAAGAATCTCTTGTAATGTAAATAAGGTCAGATTTTAGAAAAATTGCTTTCTGAAATCAAGGAACATCTGGAATATATATATATATTTAATAGAAGTTCAATAAAATATAGAAATGTGACATAGCATGCTTTAGGCAAATAAAGAAGCTTTCAAAATAACTTTTTTTTGGTCTGGGAGTCTTTTGGAAAAATAATGGTAGCCTTATTTTTGGTCTTTTTATCTCATGAAGAGGTCATTTCAGTATCACAGTTTATTTAAATAACTTAAAATTATTCTTGAATTATTACTTTGTGTACAGAGACTAAAAGTGTTGTTAATGGTTGTTTTAGGTAGTTTTGCCACAAATATCTTTGCTGCAAGCATTTTTGCTGTAAGCGTTTTTGCTGTGTAACTAATTGGCTGTTAAGACAATTTTGCTGTAAACAATAAAATAAGGAAAAATAGGGACATTAGACAGGACCTAATGAAACATGAAAAAAGTAATAAAATTAATGATTAATTTCTTTATTAAGAGAAGTATCCATTTTCCAAATATTAGCATGCCTATTTGTAACTGAGCTTTGTCCTGTATTGTGAGTCTTTTACACTGTTGTTCCTTCTTGGCACAGTGTCATGTGTCCATTGATAGGCACTTCAGAATTGTATGGGAAATGCGTTCATGCTGTACTGTACTTGTTACTGAGTTTTGTTATTGTAACTGCTGTGCTCTGACTTTCTAGGACAGTATAGTATGCAGTCTGGCTTTACACAGTCTGATTTCACACTTCTAGAAAGTTTTATCACTGACCTTTCTATCAAGTTGATATAGGTAACTGTTGTCTACGACTTTAAGACCACCGTGTCTACTTGTCACAGTATAAACCATTATGGGGGCTGGCTAAGATTTATATAATATAAAAATGGAAACTTTGTCAATGGAGAAATGAAACCAAAGCAATCATTTAGTTATGGGCTGGACGTGTGTGTGGCAAAAATGCTTGTGGCAAGGGCGTCTACTGCAAAGAGGCCTTACAGAAAAATACCGAACCCCCACTAATGGTGTAGTTACAATGTTTATGCCTGGTTGATGATAGGTTGGTAAGAATATACATAACTCTATCTGTGTACAATATTAATAGAAAATACTAATTCTTTGTGGAAATGGAATTATAATGTTCATGTTGTTTTACATCCTGCTTTCTTTCACCCACCATGTATCCTAGACATTAGAATATGTTTTCTATTGTACCATAGAATATGTTAATTTTTTTGCAAGAAATTTTTTAGTTGTGTTTTTAAGTTAATTTCAAAATTGTTATTCCTTCCTAAAGCAGCCACACTAATATCTACGCAAGGACTAAGAGCAGGGAGTAACTATGTTGGGCTTTTAAGTCCATTTTATAGTACTAATAGTATATAATGTATATAATTTATGTTATAAATCCACCCAATATGGAAAAGGGGCAAGTGTGAGCAGTTGTGTTAAATGCCTTCCAAAGTCTGTGCAAATGGAGGTTGATATTTTAAAACTTTAAAGAAATTTTTTATTAATGTTTCAAATGCATTTGAACATTGAAAACCTTTCACTCATATCCTCTAATTAGAAATATTTTTGAGGCATCTGGGTGGCTCAGTGAGTTGAATGACCAACTCTTGATTATGGCTCAGTTCATGATCTCAGGATTCTGGAATCAAGCCCCACATTGGGTTCTGTGCTCAGTGGGGAGTCTGCTTGAGGAGTCTCTCCCTCTGTCCCTCTAAAATAAATAAAAATTCTTTTTTTAAAAAAGAAATATTTTTGAAAGTTGAATTTCCCAATTTACATTATTATCCTAGGAATTATTCTTGTTTTTGAGGGTGAAATGTCCATTTGAGAAAACTAAAATCATAAATGATTTTAAGAATAAAGCTCATGGGCATAAATGGAATTTACTCTTATTTTTAAGACAAGGCCAGGGAGAAGAAGGTGGCCCAAGTAGTTCCCCAGCCTTTCTTTCCTCCTCATTCCACTATTCTGGTGGCTCCTGAAGGATGGTCTGAATTTTCCTGAAGCTCCCAGAAAAGGCTGATCAGGACAGGGCCTCCATCTCCAATGCTGCACTGTCCAATTTGAAAAATAATGTGAGCTATATTGCAAGTCACATAGGGAATCCAAAATTTTCTAGTAGTCATATTAAAAAAGGGAAAAGGGAAATTAATCACAATAATATATTTTATCTAATTCCTATCCACACTGTTATCATTTCAACATGTAATTTACATAAAAATATTGAGCTATTTTACTTTCTTTGTACTAATTCTTCAAAATTTTATTTGTATTTTATACTTAGAGGACATCTCAAGTCAATCTAGCCATATTTCAAAGTGCTTGATTGTCATATGTGGCCAGTGGTTACCATATTGGCTAGTGAGGACTCCTGATATCATTGGCAAAATACTCAGGGACCAGTGTAGGAAGTGAAGGCATGCCTTTGTTCAAGATTGAAGGTAAGAGCCTAGATTTTGGGATGCTTCAGAAAGGATCATACCTGTTGGCTTCCTGCATGTGGTCAGGAGAGCCTGCTACATCTGTTAACTTGGGGTCCTTGAAGGAGGACTATGGCAGTGTGCTGAATGAAGCATCTCCAGGTCTTTCAGCTAGATAACAGCTACCAAGAGGGCCTTGGGACTATAGGGGGCTCTTTCAAGTGGCAGAAGGATGACGTTTTGCCATTTTATGCTGTTAACCCATAAGAACAGAAACTTTCATGCCTTCTGCCACTAGTCTGACTGCCACTCCCTGCGAGTGACAAACAGCCTGACCTGTAGTAACATTCAAAGAAAATGCAACCCTTTATAGACAAAGAGGGCGCATAGTTAATTTTGGGAAACTGAGTCACTTGAGGAAAGAAGACCAAATTAAACAATGAAAATAGAAAGGGTTTTACCCACTTAGAGCTAACGAGAGTGATGGAAGGGAAAACAAGCAAATAGTAATGACACTCAAGGAGATATATTTAGAGTATAAAAAAGATTTTTCAGAACTATCTTTTTTTTTTAAGATTTTATTTATTTATTTTGACAGAGAGAGAGAGAGAGAGACAGCGAGAGAGGGAACACAAGCAGGGAGAGTGGGAGAGGGAGAAGCAGGCTTCCCATGGAGCAGGGAGCCTGAAGTGGGGCTCAATCCCAGAACCCTAGGATCATGACCTGAGCCAAAGGCAGACGCTTAATGACTGAGCCACCCAGAACTATCTTAATCAGCTTGGGCTGCTACAATAAAATGCCATAGACTGGGTGACTTAAGGAACAGACATTTACTGTTCACTGTTCTGGAGGCTGGGAAGTCCAAGATCAAGGTGCCAGTGGATTCAGTTGCTAAGGATCCTCTTCCTGCTTTGCAGACAGCTGCCTTCCTATGCTCTATTCTCATGTGGTGGAAAGAGGAAATTTTGGTGTCTCTTTCCCTTCTTGTAAGGGCACTAATCCTATTATGGGGGCTCCATCCTTATGACTTCCTTTAAACCTAATTCCTTCCCAAAGGCTTCTGCTCCTTAATACCATCCCACTGGGGCTATGGCTTCAACATGTGAGTTTTGAGGGGACATAAACATTAATCCATAACAAGAATGTATAAAACTGATTTCCAAATGAAACCTTTTAATAGTTGCAACTGAAAAAGAATATAATCTTTGCTGAAAATAGAATTAGTGTTCCTGGAGACCAAAAGAAAGAAATAACTTATAAAACCCAGCAAAAATACAGAGAACCATGCCTGCAGTGATCAGGCAATATCCAGGGGACTTCACATGTGAATAGCAGGACTTCAAGAAAAAGAATATAAAATATATAGAAAAACAATATGTGGAAGATTAGATTATTTTCAGAAATACACCTCACCCCTCAGTGGCCATGTGGGAAGTGTGCCAGTTCCTGAGCTGAGACATTTCGAAGTCAGCCAAATTTCTGACAGCTCTCTGAAATGCCTCTTTTTCTTCACCAATGAGGCATATGCAACAGAGTTATAGCTTGTTAAGTTATTGTCCCAGAAAAAGCCACATGGAACTAACCTATACCCTATATGAGGTTGAGAGTTTGGACTAGCCAGCCTAGCTGAGCCCAGTCCAGACCAGCTGACCTGTAGCCAATCTACAAACCTCAAAGTAGGCTTATTGTAAGCCAGTAAGATTTGGGGTAATAGGTTTGGCAGCATCAACACAGCAAAAAAATATGGCTAATACAAAATAATTCAACAATTGAAGAAAAGTTCCCTGAGCTGAAGAAAGACTTCAATCTGTAGATTGAAATGGTTCATCCAGTCTCAAAAAGAATTAAGGAGAACAAACAAACTTATAACCTATATATCCTGGTGAAATTTTAAGAATAAATTATAAAGTAAAGAGAATTGGTTTGATATGAACATTCTTATCCTTTATAAAGAAGACAGAAAAAAGAACCACTAACTGGAAATTCTTTACCTGTCCAAAATATCACTGCTCTGTTAGGACAAGAGAAAGTTAAGGCATTTGAGTTACCTATTCGAAGAAAGTCCTTGGGGAAGGACTCCAACGTTTTGACAATGGATTCAAATACTATCTCTCAAGATAATGGGAGATAAAGAGGAAAGTGTGGTAATAATTCTTGCAATAATTAAGTCTCAGTAGGTGATTTAAAAATTAACTGAGTATTTATTGTAGAGAGTAAGGATTCAACAACCAAGAAACACCAAAAGGGATAACGTAAGCATAGTTTGAAATTAAGAATTATAGACTACCTGAGTAAAATTTTGTGGCATAAAGAAACATTCTAAAGATCTCATCTCATTGGGGAAGGGCAGATAATTGGGGAGTGAGAGATCCTAACAGTCTCTGAATGTCAGAGGAAAGAGGAGAGGAAGCAGTGATCAGATCCCACCTATTGGTGGGAGGCACAATTATTATTTAATAATTGATGTATTAATAGAATATATTTTAAATTATCAGGGAAGGGACTATAATTACTAATGACATCAATAAACACGATTTTTATTTCCAAATTAACTGGGGAGGAAGGAAAAAGAGGGAGAAGAGAAATGTAAACCAACAAAACTTAAGGGAACAGAAGAAACCATAGTAAATTATAATAAATACTAAACATAAAATCAGATAAAAAGAATAAAAACCATCCCAATAAATGCAAATGGACCGAATACCTGGCCCTATGCTAAGTGCTGATAAAGAATAATGTGTCTTTTATTCCCTTTTGTTTAATACTTTTGATTATCTGACATAGGATGTGATTTAAAACTATAAGATTAGAATCAAAGAAAGTTGATTTTTATCCATTTAGTTATGGACAATAGCATTTATATTTTAGATTCTGTTATTTCCTTATTACATTTTTACTGAGAAAATTACATATGGTTTTCTTTTTCCAAGTGTTTAGCTACTAAGTTGGGTTATAGAGATATTGAACAAAATAATTAAAAACTTTTTGGCACAAATATTAAAAATATGAGATTGTTTTCTCAAAGTTCTAGCAAAAACTGGTTCTTTACTCAATTTTTATAATGAGCAATTTCCAAGCTACTTATTTCATGCAGAGTTGATTGTTTTTATATGGGTATAATAATAATGCCCTTTAAAATCCATTTAACATGTTCATGGCTTGTTAGATAAACTACCAGAAAATGATTTACTTTATCCTTGTGTTAATTGAAGAGGTATTTTATTTTTTTCAAAAAGATGGAAGATTATAAGGAAGGAGGATATTTTCTTAAACAGTGTATCAAGAGAAATATTATATATAAGACTACATATACTGATGAAGTAAGGTGTTTAAAGTCCCGTTATACTTTCTGATATTTCCTCATTATGGAACTTTACAAAAGAATTTCAACAGGGAAGGAGAGAATAAGTGACCTTTAAGCAGATAGTGACCAAGTTCATGTATTTGCCATTCAGCTCACCTACTGCACCACTGAGCCTAAATCAGTCTTGTCATTGCATTTGAGTTACACTTTTTAAAATACCTCTTCTCTTCCTCTTTTTCTTTCTTTTTGTTAATCTTAAAGAAAAGTTTTTGATGATTTTCAAAATCGACTCCCAGCTTTACAAATTGCTTATGAATAAACATTGTCAAAAGGAGAATCCAAACCAAGCTAATAATCTCTTTGCAGTAGCTCAAAACAATTGTTCCTGGGTCTCCAGAATCTGTTTTCTGTAATCAAAAAGGGTCAAAATCTATTCTCACATTCCCATTTCTCTCTTATTTCCAGAACACAACACCAAAGTCTTTGATTTTTTTCCCTTTGCTAGTCACCATGCAAAGAAATATTCAGCTCAATAAAATGAAAGACTTAGCACTGTGTGGTTCATACAAGTGGCTGAAGGGATTTTGAGAGAGGTTAATGGTTCTAATTGTTTTCTCATATTGATTTTTAAGATGATTATATTTTATTTATGGGGGAAAAACTTGGACTTTAATGTGAACTGCTTTGAGGGTAAACTAGGCCTCTTACACATAGAAAAATTTTATGTGAATTTGTAATGTTCTGCAGGAAATAAAGAAAACAGAATATGCTTATAAACAATTCCTTTCATTAAATAAAAAAGGGACTATGACTTTAGAAAACCCATTTGGACCAAGTGATTGAATTTTAGTACTGACCATTGAACTGACCATTTTTAGTTGTCAACAAAAGGTAGTTCTTTTTTGGCTCTAGTCCAAAGCAAGGTCAAAAGGATTGATCATCTAGGGTGGTGGGGTATGGGGTTGGGGAAAGTCCTCTATCTTGGGAGGGTGGTGGGTGAGAGAGCTGGTCAACTCCTCACTGCTTGGCTTTTGAGATTACTTACAACCTTTCAAAGGCTGCTACAGATGCCCCCGTCACATTAAGGAGGGACTATGCTAGCTCTGGAATCCTGAGATAAATGCATTGCTCTTTGCAGTACTGGCTTGAATTTTTTGGATCTATTTCAAGTGGAGCAGATGACTAATCGCCCCCTTCTGCTAGTTGATAATGGGTTGTCTATAAAACCTTGTTTTTGTATGGTTACCTTATTGTGAAGTTCACGTCTTTTGAGAAACATTCACAACTGAAAGGCAAGGAAAATGTCCACTCCAGGGTGTAGTAAAGCTGACAGGGAAAAAGAAAAAAATACTAAATAACTTGGCTCTGTTGTTTTTTAGTTTCCTGAGAGAAAGTGGCCTTGACCCCCATGCATTACTGCTTTTGAGATTGTAACAGCAGATGGTACAAACTGACAGTTGGTGAAGACAACTGAAGGTGTTTATAACATTGCAGGGTTGTGCAGGTGACTTTAAAAACAAAGGATTTGGGAATGATAAAAAGTGGGGACTGGAAGTAGAGATGGTAATAAAGCCACTAGCTACTTGAGGCAATGTCCTTTTTTATTTTTTTTTCTTTTATTGCATCTGATTGCAAATTAAAGTGGGGGAAAAAAAGATTAACCCCAGGCAGAAAAGAATATTCAGCCTCTGCCTCAGTGGTTTTCAAAACAAAAAACTGTAGTCTTTGATTTTTAGATTTGATTTTTTTTTTTCTTTTGCCTGCTGGTTGCCATACAAAGAGATATAGCTCAATAAAATGAAAGATCCACAGCGCTGTGTTTCATAGCAAGGGCCTGGAGGGATTCTGAGCCAGGTTAATGGATATGATGGTTTTCCCTTCATTGATTTTTAAGATGATTATATTTTATTTATAGGTGAGAAAATAATAGTTAATCTTAGATTTATTGAAAACTTATTTCAAGGCTGCATAAATTGATAACAATAACAGTACATTTAGGGCAACAAAACTAGACTTGTCTTTAATCCCTTAAGTGCTGATGTGCAGGGAATCTATTGACTTGAAATTAAATATGCTCTAACCTACAACTGAATCCAGGTGGGGAAGAGTTATATTTTTCAGGCTGCTCTGAAAGATTTCATTACACAAAGCTTTGGTACACCTGAGGTGTTTCTTTTGTAAAAACTATGTAAAAAATCTAGGAGCCGAAAGCTCAGGGATATCGGCATGTTGCTCTCTGGGGGTTTTAAGAACTGACTTCCAAATCAGTCAGTCATTTGTCAGCTAAAAAGCCTACTGGTCAACCATAATTGTGTCCAGAGGTTTGAATCTTAAACCAGGATGTGTGTGTTCTAAGATGCAGAAAAAATTCAAAACATCAGCTTATCATAACTCAGAATTCTATTGCCTTAAAAGGATTCTGTTTTTATATCTTAAATGAATTTGATGCAGGTGGGCTGGGTCCCAGGACCCAGGGAAGGAGCCCGCAGGACCAGTCAAGACTATCCTTGGCTTCATGCAGGATAGACATCAAAGACGAACCAAAGAAAGTGAAAGCAGAATTTATTGAATAACATGAGTGACAGACAGAATAGCAGAAGGAGTGTCTGGGAGACTTGGAAAGGAAAGGAGAATGAGTCTCATTGCTTGAGGTTAGGGATTTACATTGGAAAGGGGTCTGGGGTATGTGCTTCTTTAGGATTCCAGGGTAGGGTCTGATCAGAGGTGAGTGTCAGGTGAACTATAGGTGTTATTCTATAAATCACCAAAGGTAGAGGGTATTGATGCCAATGTCAGCGGAGGTTTGCTCGAAGCTAATATCCTGGAACAGGTTTGGGATCTGGCTCTTCTTAGATGTTATCAGGTGTTTGGGGCCTAGGACAAAACTCAGAGAATGATGAACCGTTTTTGCTTTCCCCTTGAAGTGGGAACATAGCTTCTTTGGCTTATTCAGAAATGGGCCCCTAGTGGAAAAATGGCACAGACGGAGTCTTTCTAAAATGGAGTCCCTTTGGCTCCCCCATTACAAATTCAGGAACCTTTTGGATTTGGAGCAAATGAATTCCCGTTAGCCAAGCAGGGACAGTAACTTTGCCCAACTGGGAGTAGAACACTGGGGCTTTGTGTCCCAAAAAGATTGAGTAAATGTCAATACAGATCTGTGGCTCAAAAATGTCAGCTATAGGCCTTTGATAGGCAATGCTTATCCAAAGTGGGGGAGGAAAATATACTCTCCAGAATTTAATTAGTCAAAGTTTTCTAGATAATTGAATGTTTATGCAGAGAAAGGAGAAGAAATATTTAGAGTGTGCTCTAGCAACAGAGAACTTTGACCATTGAGTCACCCAAAATAACAATGTAGCGTTGTTTTAAAGTATTTCAAAGTTCACTTTTATTAAAAGTTCCGCATTGGGCTTGCTTTGCCAGTGTGTATACTAAATTTGGATCATATACAGATTAGCATGACCTTTGTGTAAGGATGAAATGCAAATTCATGAAGTATTTTTCTTTTGCACTTTCAGCCAGAAGTACAACATGTATGTGCAAAAGCTAAAATGGCTTAACATTATGTTACATTTTACACTGAAAATGTATTACTGTGAATGGTCTATAATTAAGCCCAATGAGACATCTAGGGAGTCCATACATGCATCAGTGAGCAGATGCAGTTTACTTATTTATAGAATGTTTCTTTTTGAAAAACTAGTGGTGGACACATTTGGATCACATTTATACAGTTACAGAAATAGATTTTTTAAAAGATTTATTTATTTATTTATTTGAGAGAGAGAATGAGATAGAGAGAGAGAACATGAGAGGGGGGAGGGTCAGAGGGAGAAGCAGACTCCCTGCTAAGCAGGGAGCCCAATGTGGGACTCGATCCCGGGATTCCAGGATCATGACCTGAGCCGAAGGCAGTCACTCAACCAACTGAGCCACCCAGGCGCCCCAGAAATAAAGATTTGATTACGGTCATTCTTCCCAAAAAGTGCCATGTTAACTCATGCTGTAACTAATATGAATGGTAGAAGTTGACTTTTATCTGTGTTAAAAGATAAACTGAGGGATATTAAAAAATGTAGGGTTATTGGAACAAAAATTGATTCCAATGGGCCAGCACCGAATTGCAGTGGCTGGGAGTGCTTTGCTGACAGCAGCTAGGGGAAAGACTTGTGGAGAAAAGAGGTGGACGCAAAGCAAGAACATATTTAGTTGGTTATAGTTTAGGCATTTGCCTTATTTGGGAAAGTCAGGTTGGCTGTTTGTGACTGGTTGTCCTTAGGTTTTGATTTCTTAACCTTGAGGCATTTTAGGCTTAGGTTTCTGTTTGCTTTAGCAGGCTACTGTCAGGTATTAGAACCACCTCAGTCTAATGGCCTCCTTGTTTAGTTAATTTAACACCTGCAAACCTAATGTTGATTTTCGAAGTATGCTATGGTCTTGTTTTCCACAAAATTCGACTTGAATGCTCATTCACTTTTGGTTAAATGCAGTGGCAGTATATGAAAATAACTTCCCACCACAACTGCACATACAAATATCTCAGCAAGAGCAAACCCGCATTCTAAGATGGATGCCAGGAGGCATCCTATGTCAGCATCCAGGACGTCACCAAAGTAACAGGACAGAGAAACAAAAGAGTAATGGGATTAATGAGATTTCCTCTTTTACTTGACTATTCTATGTTTAGTGGATTAATAGATGTTATTTGAAGTTCTATATTTCAGTGAAAAATGAGACTAGAATAATAATGTATTAGAAGTTTTATCTCATGTCCATGAGACTCTATTGGAAGGGAAAAGTTACTTTTTAAAGACATTTTAATAAATGAATAAAATAAATATAACATTTTACTTTTTGACAAACTCACGTCGCATTTTCCTGCTAGGAAAATGGAGAAACTCAAACAAATCTTTAAGCTGTACATGAATTTAAAAACATAGAGACACGATATTTGATAAATAAAGAATAGACCAAAAAAGGAATTTGATTTTAGATAGGGAACTGATTTGAAATGAAGCAAGAGACGACCCATACCTTGAAACCCCGCCCCCCCCACATACAATTTCTGCTAATGTTTTTCATTTAACTCCATTCTTCCTGGTCCCATCTTGAATTGTCAATAAATTGTCCAGAAAACTGCAAAAAAAAAATAAGCAACTCTGGTAAACATTCTGTCTGAGCCAGGATGATAAAGAACATGAAGATTCTCTCATGAGGAATCCCATTTTCTCAAGATTTGAGGCTCACTTAAAAATATTATATAATTGTAACAATGATCATGTTTTATCAAAATGTGTGGTGCTTCTCTGATAAGAAATTCTCCCCTAGATGGTCTAACTTCCTTTTATCTTAAATCTATTTAAATTTCTTCCTATAATACCTGGGCACCTGGGTGGCCCAGTCAGTTAAGCATCTGCCTTCAGCTCAGGTCTTGGGATTCTGGGATCCTGGGTCCTGGGATTAAGCCCCCCATTGGGCTCCCTACTCAGCAAAGAGTCTGCTTGTCCCTTTCCTTCTGCCCCTCCCCCATATGCTCATGCTCTCTCTTTCTCTCTTCCTCTCTCAAATAAATAAATAAAATCTTTAAAAAAATAAATTTTTTCCTGTAATATGGAATTATAGAAAAGGAGCAATGTGGTAGGTTTTCTTTAACATAATTTTTTTTCTGATGTCAGAAATTATAGAGATTATTGTCAAAAATTTAAAAAATCTAAGTGAACAAAAAGAAAAGGCCATTACTTGTAAATCTCTAATCTAGAGATAATCTCTGTTAACATATGGACACATGGTTGGAATTACACATACTGCTTAGGTACTTGTTTGTTTGTTTGTTTTGACCATATATAATAAGAATAGTTCTTTTAAACAAAAAAAATGTATAGACCATTCTTTCAAATGATTGAAGTATTTTTATATTTATTTATTTATTTACTTATTTTTAAAGATTTTATTTTTGTGAGTGGGAGAGCGTGAGCGGGGGGGAGGGAGGGGCAGAGGAAGAAGCAGACTCCCCACCGAGTGGGGAGCATGATGCAGGATTCGATCCCAGGACCCCGGGATCATGACCGGAGCTGAAGGCAGACATTTAACTGACTGAGCCACCCAGGTGCCCTCAAATGATTTCAGTATTCTTAATCACAACATGTCAGAGTGCACATGTTCTTTTTGGCCAAATCATATTTCTGTTAAAATGTGCTGTTTTCCAGTTTTTATTTCCTTATGTTTCTGAAGATGGACTATAACAATGCATATTGGACCAGAACAATGCATATTGCATAAGGTTCAACTTATTATTTTTAAGTTTTATTACTGTGATATTGTGGTAAAATAAGAAACATGTATTTTGGTCTTCATCCCATGCTCTTGGCCAGAGCTCCTAAAATCTTTGTAATTTTCTTTTCTCTAAAGACTTATTTACTGATTTTAGGGGGAGGCAAATGGAGAGGGAGAGAGAATCTTAAGCAGACTCCACCCTAAGCATGGAGTCTGACGTGGGGTTCGTGGGGTTCGATCTCACGACCCTGAGATCACAACCTGAGCCAAAACCAAGAGTTGGAAGCTTAACCGACTACACTACCCAGGTGCCCCAAATCTTTATAATTTTCTAAGGGATAAGAACAATAGGAACATGTTTTGTTTTAACATTTGTCCCTGACAACACACAGTTTTGGAACATAAAACTGAAAGGGGCCTCTTTTGTTATTCATAACAAGCCCCTTTCCATGGAACCTGACTTTGTTTTAAAGTGACTTTTGGAAATACCCTAGGGATGGGGAGCTGGTTGCCAGGGGAACCACCCATCTGATTAGAGGGTTGGAACTTTAAGCCCCCATCCACACCTCCAGGGAGGGGAGAGGAGCTGGAGGTTGAGTGGATTACCAATAGCCAGTGATTTAATCAGTCGTGCTTATGTAATGAAGTCTCCATAAAAACCCTAACTAAAGAGGTTGGGAGAGCTTTTGGGTTAGTGAGCACACTGAGGTTCTGGGAGGGTGGTGTGCCTACCCAGAGAGGACATGGGAGCTCTGTGCCCCTTCCCTGCCCTACGCATAGCTTCCATTTGGCTGTTCTGGAATTATATTCTTTTTTTTTTTTTTAATTTTTTTATTGTTATGTTAATCACCATATATTACATCATTAGTTTTTGGTGCAGTGTTCCATGATTCATTGTTTGTTCATAACACCCAGTGCTCCATGCAGAACGTGCCCTCCTCAATACCCATCACCAGGCTAACCCATCCCCCTACCCCCCTCCCCTCTAGAACCCTCAGTTTGTTTTTCAGAGTCCATCATCTCTCATGGCTCGTCTCCCCCTCTGACATACCCCTTTTCTTCCTCTCCTGTTATCTTCTTCTTTTTCTTTTTTCTTAAAATATGTTGCGTTATTTGTTTCAGAAGTACAGAACTGTGATTCAACAGTCTTGCACAATTCACAGCGCTCACAGTAGCACATACCCTCCCCAATGTCTATCACCCAACCACCCCATCCCTCCCACCCCCAACCACTCCAGTAACACTCAGTTTCTTTCCTGAGATTAAGAATTCCTCATATCAGTGAGGTCATGTGATACATGTCTTTCTCTGATTGACTTATTTCACTCAGCATAACACCCTCCAGTTCCATCCACGTCGTTGCAAATGGCAAGATCTCATTCCTTTTGATGGCTGCATAATATTCCATTGTGTATATATACCACCTCTTCTTTATCCATTCATCTGTCGATGGGCATCTTGGCTCTTTCCACAGTTTGGCTATGGTGGACATTGCTGCTATAAACATTGGGGTACACGTACCCCTTCGGGTCCCTACATTTGTATCTTTGTGGTAAATACCCAGTAGTGCAATTGCTGGATCGAACGGTAGCTCTAATTTCAACTGTTTGAGGAACCTCCATACTGTTTTCCAGAGGGGTTGCACCAGCTTGCATTCCCACCAACAGTGTAGGAGGGTTCCCCTTTCTCCACATCCCCGCCAACATCTGTCGTTCCCTGACTTGTTAATTTTAGCCATTCTGACGGGTGTGAGGTGGTATCTCATTGAGGTTTTGATTTGGATTTCCCTGATGCCAAGCGATGTTGAGCACTTTTTCATGTGCCTGTTGGCCATTTGGATGTCTTCTTTGGAGAAATGTCTGTTCATGTCTTCTGCCCATTTCTTGGTTGGATTATTTGTTCTTTGGGTGTTGAGTTTGATAAGTTCTTTATAGATTTTGGATACTAGCCCTTTATCTGATATGTCATTTGCAAATATTTTCTCCCATTCTGTCGGTTGTCTTTTGGTTTTGTGGACTGTTTCTTTTGCTGTGCAGAAGCTTTTTATCTTGATGAAATCCCAATAGTTCATTTTTGCCCTGGCTTCCCGTGCCTTTGGCGATGTTTCTAGGAAGAAGTTGCTGCGGCTAAGGTCGAAAAGGTTGCTACCTGTGTTCTCCTTTAGGATTTGGATGGACTCCTGTCTCACGTTTAGGTCTTTCAACCATTTGGAGTCTATTTTTGTGTGTGGTGTAAGGCAATGGTCCAGTTTCATTCTTCTGCATGTGGCTGTCCAATTTTCCCAACACCATTTGTTGAAGAGACTGTCTCTTTTCCATTGGACATTCTTTCCTGCTTTGTCAAAGATAAGTTGACCATAGAGTTGAGGGTCCATTTCTGGGCTCTTGATTCTGTTCCATTGATCGATGTGTCTGTTTTTGTGCCAGTACCATACTGTCTTGATGATGACAGCTTTGTAATAGAGCTGGAAGTCCGGAATTGTGATGCCGCCAGCTTTGCTTTTCTTTTTCAGTATTCCTCTGGCTATTTTGGGTCTCTTCTGGTTCCATACAAATTTTAGGATTATTTGTTCCATTTCTTTGAAAAAAGTGGATGGTATTTTGATGGGGATTGCATTGAATGTGTAGATTGCTCTAGGTAGCATTGACATCTTCACAATGTTGATTCTCCCAATCCATGAGCATGGAACGTTTTTCCATTTCTTTGTGTCTTCTTCAATTTCTTTCATGAGTATTTTATAGTTTTCTGAGTACAGATCCTTTGCCTCTTTGGTTAGATTTATTCCTAGGTATCTAATGGTTTTGGGTGCAATTGTAAATGGGATCGACTCCTTGATTTGTCTCTCTTCTGTGTTGTTGGTGTATAGGAATGCCACTGATTTCTGTGCATTGATTTTATATCCTGCTACTTTACTGAATTCCTGTATGAGTTCTAGCAGTTTTGGGGTGGAGTCTTTTGGGTTTTCCACATACAGTATCATATCATCTGCAAAGAGTGAGAGTTTGACTTCCTCTTTGCCGATTTGGATGCCTTTGATTTCTTTTTGTTGTCTAATTGCTGTGGCTAGGACTTCTAATACTATGTTGAATAGCAGTGGTGAGAGTGGACATCCCTGCCGCGTTCCTGACCTTAGGGGAAAAGCTCTCAGCCTTTCCCCATTGAGGATGATATTCGCTGTAGGTTTTTCATAGATGGCTTTTATGATATTGAGGTATGTACCCTCTATCCCTATACTCTGAAGAGTTTTGATCAAGAAAGGATGCTGTACTTTGTCAAATGCTTTTTCTGCATCTATTGAGAGGATCATATGATTCTTGTTCTTTCTTTTGTTAATGTATTGTATCACGTTGATTGATTTGCGGATGTTGAACCAGCCTTGCAGCCCAGGGATAAATCCCACTTGGTCGTGGTGAATAATCCTTTTAATGTACTGTTGGATCCTATTGGCTAGTATTTTGGTGAGAATTTTTACATCCATGTTCATCAAGGATATTGGTCTGTGATTCTCTTTTTTGATGGGGTCTTTGTCTGGTTTTGGGATCAAGGTAATGCTGGCCTCATAAAATGAGTTTGGAAGTTTCCCTTCCATTTCTATTTTTTGGAACAGTTTCAGGAGAATAGGTATTAATTCTTCTTGAAATGACTGATAGAATTCCCCTGGGAAGCCATCTGGCCCTGGGCTTTTGTTTCTTGGGAGATTTTTGATGACTGTTTCAATTTCCTTAGTGGTTATAGCTCTGTTCAGGTTTTCTATTTCTTCCTGGTTCAATTTTGGTAGTTGATACATCTCTAGGAATGCACCCATTTCTTCCAGGTTATCTAATTTGCTGGCATAGAGTTGCTCATAATATGTTCTTATAATTGTTTGTATTTCTTTGGTGTTGGTTGTGACCATGATTTTGTGGATTTGGGTCATTTCTCTTTTCTTTTTGATCAGTCTGGCCAGGGGTTTATCAATCTTGTTAATTCTTTCAAAGAACCAGCTCCTAGTTTCGTTGATCTGTTCTACTGTTCTTTTGGTTTCTAGTTCATTGATTTCTGCTCTGATCTTTATGATTTCTCTTCTCCTGCTGGGTTTAGGCTTTCTTTGCTGTTCTTTCTCCAGCTCCTTTAGGTGTAGGGTTAGGTTGTGTATTTGAGACCTTTCTTGTTTCTTGAGAAAGGCTTGTATTGCTATATACTTTCCTCTCAGGACTGCCTTTGCTGTATCCCAAAGATTTTGAACAGTTGTGTTTTCATTTTCATTGGTTTCCATGAATTTTTTTAATTCTTCTTTAATTTCTTGGTTGACCCATTCATTCTTTAGTAGGATGCTCTTTAGCCTCCATGTATTTGAGTTCTTTCCAACTTTCCTCTTGTGGTTGAGTTCTAGTTTCAAAGCATTGTGGTCTGAAAATATGCAGGGAATGATCCCAATCTTTTGGTACCGATTGAGACCTGATTTGTGACCTAGGATGTGATCAATTCTGGAGAATGTTCCATGGGCACTAGAGAAGAATGTGTATTCCTTTGCTTTGGGATGGAATGTTCTGAATATGTCTGTGAAGTCCATTTGGTCCAGTGTGTCGTTTAAAGTCTTTATATCCTTGTTGATCTTTTGCTTAGATGATCTGTCCATTTCAGTCAGAGGGGTGTTAAAGTCCCCCACTATTATTGTATTGTTGTCAATGTGTTTCTTTGCTTTTGTTATTAATTGCCTTATATAATTGGCTGCTCCCATGTTCGGGGCATAGATATTTACAATTGTTAGATCTTCTTGTTGGATAGACCCTTTAAGTAGGATATAGTGTCCTTCCTCATCTCTTATTACAGTCTTTGTTTTAAAATCTAGTTTGTCTGATATAAGGATTGCCACCCCAGCTTTCTTTTGGTGTCCATTAGCATGGTAAATGGTTTTCCACCCCCTCACTTTCAATCTGGGGGTGTCTTTGGATCTAAAATGAGTCTCTTGCAGACAGCATATTGATGGGTCTTGTTTTTTAATCCAATCTGATAGCCTGTGTCTTTTGATTGGGGCATTTAGCCCATTTACATTCAGGGTAACTATTGAAAGGTATGAATTTAGTGCCATTGTATTACCTGTAAGGTGACTGTTAACTGTCTGTTGTCTGTGTTCGTTTCTGCTCTTTGCTGCTTTTAGGTTCTCTCTTTGCTTAGAGGACCCCTCTCAATATTTCTTGGAGGGCTGGTTTCGTGTTTGCAAATTCCTTTAGTTTTTGTTTGTTCTGGAAGCTTTTTATCTCTCCTTCTATTTTCAATGATAGCCTAGCTGGATATAGTATTCTTGGCTGCATATTTTTCTCGTTTAGTGCTCTGAAGATATCTTGCCAGTCCTTTCTGGCCTGCCAGGTCTCTGTGGATAGGTCTGTTGCCAATCTAATGTTTCTACCATTGTAGGTTACATATCTCTTCTCCCGGGCTGCTTTCAGGATTTTCTCTTTGTCTCTGAGACTCGTAAGTTTTACTATTAGATGTTGGGGTGTTGACCTATTATTATTGATTTTGAGAGGGGTTCTCTGTGCCTCCTGGATTTTAATGCCTGTTTCCTTCCTCACATTAGGGAAGTTCTCTGCTATAATTTGCTCCAATATACCTTCTGCCCCTCTCTCTCTCTCTTCTTCTTCTGGGATCCCAATTATTCTAATGTTGTTTCGTCTTATCATATCACTTATCTCTCGAATTCTGCCCTCGTGATCCTGTAGTTGTTTCTCTCTCTTTTTCTCAGCCTCTTTATTTTCCATCATTTGGTCTTCTATATCGCTGATTCTCTCTTCTGCCTCATTTATCCTAGCAGTTTGTGCCCCCATTTTTGATTGCACCTCATCAATAGCCTTTTTGATTTCAATTTGGTTAGATTTTAGTTCTTTTATTTCTCCAGAAAGGGTTTCTCTAATAACTTCCACGCTTTTTTCAAGCCCAGCTAGTATCTTTAAAGTCATGATTCTGAACTCTAGGTCCGACATTGTACTAATGTCTGTATTGAGTAGGTCCCTGGCTGATGGTACTACCTCTTGTTCTTTTGGCTGAGGTGATTTCTTTCGTCTTGTCATTTTGTCCAGAGGAGAATAGATGAATGAGAGAACAAAATGCTAACAGGTTTACAACGTCTCCAGCAAATATACTGTATACAAATCAGAAAAGACCTGAAACCAGGGGAAAAGAAAGGGAAAGAAAGAAAAAAGAAAGAGAAAAAGAAAAAAAAAAGATAAAAACAAAAACAAAACAATACAAAAAAGGCAGAACATGATCAAATATGATCAGGCTAGTGCATAGATCAGTGCCACACACTAGATTTTGGGCGTATTTTGGTCTGTTAGAAAAAGGTGCCTCCTAAAATTTTAAAGGAAGAAAGACATATATGTACAAAATAAGGGTTGATACAATGAAGGGATGGAAGATGACTGTAAAGATGAAAATTATAAAAGATTTTATAAAAGGACTTGGTAAGATAAGTTGTTTGAAAAAAGAAAGAAGATTTAAGAAAAAAAAAAAAGGAAAAAGGGAGAGAATGTGATCAGGCAGGAGACTAGAACAAAGCCATACACTAGTGATTTAGGGTATATTTTGATCTGTTAGAAGAAACTGTACCTCAAAATTTTAAAGAGAGAACAACTTATATATATATGCCAAAAATAAGGGTAACTACTATGAAGGGATAAAATATGACTCTAAAAATGAAAAATAAAAAATGTTTTTTTTTTTTTTTTAAAAGGGATTTATAAGATGTTGGTTGAAAAAGGGAAAAAGAAAAATAAAAAAAAAACAGTCAACAAAAATTAACTTTGATGAAATAATGAATCATGGTAAAAAAAAAAAAAAGCCATGAATCTATGTGCAGTATTCCCCTAGCGCTGGAGTTCTCCTATTCTCCTTGATCGATCAACTTGGTCTTGGCTTGCTGGCTGTTTGTGCTGATCTTCTGGGGGAGGGGCCTGTGCTGTGGTTTCCAAATGTCTTTGCCGGAGGCGGAATTGCCCCGCCCTTGTCGGTCCCGGCTAAGGAAGCTGCTCCGGTTTGCTCTCAGGAGCTTTTGTTCCCTGCACGCTCTCGGTACAGCTTTGGAGGACCAGGGCAAAAATGGTGGCCTCCCAATCTCCACTCGGAGGAGCCGAGAACTCGGGGCCCCGCTCCTCAGTGTGCCCCCAGAGAAAAGCAGTCACTTCCATGTCCCCGGTCTCCGGCCGCACTCCGTGCTCACCCGGCCAGTGATCGAGCACTGCTATCTCTGGCACCCGACCCCGCGCGGAGTCTCCAAACCTGGAATTATATTCTTTATAATAAATGAGTAGTAGTGATTAAAGTGCTTTCCTGAATTCTGTGGGCCATTCTACCAAATTATCAAGCCCAAGGAGGGAGTTGGGGGAACACTCAGTCTAGAGCCGGTTGTCAGAAATATAGGTGATAACTTGGGACTTGTGATTGTCATCTGAGGTAAGGGGAGATCTTGTGGAACTGAGCTCTTACTGTTAGGTCTGTGCTGAGTGTGGTTAGTGTCAGGATGGTTTAATAGGAGGGGACAAAAAACCTCTTATGTTTGGTGACAGATGTGTTGTGAGTAGGGAGACTAGCTTTTTAATTCCTGTTTTTGGTATCTTATCTCAGCTTCCCCCGGCAACTTTTCCAATCTGGCATGTATTTTGTATATTAAATAGATTTAATAAAATTTGTTTGTGAGTAAATGTTATGAAGATATGTGACCAGAGTAATAATTACAGCTCTCAGAAGCCTCATTTTAACTCTAAGTTGACATAAGACATTAATATTTCAAGGAGAATAAAAGTACTAAAAGTCTGGTCTAATAATTCATGAATTTCTTGACAAAATACTATTCTTTTTTTGATCCTTATTTATCTAAATAATAGCCCCTCATTGTTTCAGATAATCAAGAATTATAATTATGAAAATCATTAGCACTCAAGACGATCAACTGAAAAACTCAGGATTTCTAAGAATATACATTAAATTATATGAAACTGCTTGCCTATATGCCAGAAATAACCACTTAGAAACCATAATGGAAAATATTTCAACTTGTAATGACATCAATTATATAAAATGCATGAGAATAACCTTAACAAGGTAACCTATGATTGGTTTCTCTGAGAAAATTCTGATTTTACTCCCTACAGACCTCAAAGCAGGACTCAGCAAGTGTTCATATTCTCTCCATAAATATACTCTTCAAAATATTTTGGAACTCTGTAGAATTTACTAAAAATATCATTGACTTTTGGGAGGAGGGTTTACATGGCTTTTCCCACAATACCATTTTTCATCAGAATGTCTTCTGTCTCTTGCCTTTATTAATAATAAAATCAGGGGAGGTCCTCTTGTGACCTCTCCCCCATGCAGCCTTTAATCTTGAAAACTAATAGGGCATGCAAGTGTTAAAGACATTTATATATGAAGTGCTCATTGAAACAGTAGGAGAAGCATTGTTTTTAATATATAAGTGGAAAGTGATATAAACTGATAAACATACACAGGAAATCCAAAGCTAGTAAGCTTATGAAAAAAATTAAAAATTAAAAAAGAATTTCAAATAATAAAATAAGCATATCATTTCACTTAATAAATTGGCAAACATTCAAAGAAAAAGATGAACATGCTCATTAAGTTTTTGCGAGGTGTCACTCACATCTTGGTGGGAGCTGAAATTGTTGGTATTCCAACAAGCAATTTGGCAATATTAGAAAAAAAATCTAAAATGTAGCCAATTTCCTCAACCTAGTTCAGAATCTCATGTTTCACATGAAAAGTCTTCTGAACCTCCTTGACAACAGTTTAAATCTTACCATACAAGACAATGTTATCTTCTTAAGAAACCTATCTCATTCGCCAGACCCTTTGGTGAGTCAGAATCACCTAGTTAATGACATTGCTGTTACTTAATGCGGAGACAAGCAAGACCATTCACAGACCGCTAGCAGTAGATACTACTTATTGAACATTGATTCTATTTTAATATATTTTCTAAGGGTTCCTCCTGTTTTATCTGTTAATACTCATAACAATCCAGTGAAAGCAGGTATGGTGTTTATCCCCATTTCACAGATGAGGCACAAAATTAAAATTAATTTCTCAAGATCATGCAGGCATTTGGACACCAGAGTCTGAGCTTTAACCTTGATGCTATACTGTCTATAAAAGGATGCCCAGGCTTTGCCTCATCTACCACTTTCCCATGTGTTCTACTCTTCAACCACACTAACTCTCTTTACATTCCCTAAGTGCAGCTGGTTCCTTGATCACTTTGGGACATCTGTTAATTTTTCTACCAAGGATTCCTGCACTTAGCCAACTTCTCCTAAAATGTGACACTGAAAAGCCAGCACTAACGTACTCATCATGTCATATTGTTAATGATGTTTTTGTTAGTGATGGTGGAGACTTTTCATTGCCTACCCAATATCCATTTTCTTCTTTTTAATAAAAGGATTCTCAGGTTTCTTTGGAGCTAGGTGTGACTCTGTTTCAAATAGTAGTTGCTGTAGGGGGTAGAGAGGAAAGTTCCTTAAATAGGGAGGGGGATGATCTTGCTGCCAATATTTCCTTCTTGCTAGACCTCCAACATCTAGATTGTGATCTTGAGGATTAAGGATAGTAAAGGGAAAAAATCAAAGAAACCCGAGTCCCTGGTAACTTCAGAAACCACTGTACCATCTTTGGGCTATTCACTCAGTTCAGGTACATCTCTGTTATTAGTAGCTGAATGCAATTCCTTACTGGTATATGTGTCAAGGATAGTTTTAGAAAACAAAATTCAGTCAAGTGAATTTGAAGATCTGCTTGGGTTTATTAAGTGCTTTGTGATTTAGGCAGCATCCCATCTAGCAAGAAGAGGAAAGCTGTAGGGAGCTGTACAAAATGCAAGGTTTTACAGGAAGGAAGGTGAGGTAAGGAAGTGATTAGCAAAAGAGAAAAAAAGACAGGGGGTCTTAATATACACATGACCTCATCTTCCTTTGGGGGATAGAGAAGGCCCATGTAACAGATTACCTCATTGGTGCTGAGTAGAAAATTCCTGACTAACCAGTTAAGACCGTTAAGGAAGGTTGAAATTGAAAGTAGCTTGGGTATTAAGTCCAGATTTGGTGACTTGGCTTAAATGATGCCATTTTGGGCCTGTGGTTTTCTTTTTTTTTAACAATAGAAACTGGATTTTACCTTTTTCCTTGTATATCTAGTGTTTACACCTCAATCCCTAACATATAGTAGATATGCCTGCAAATGCTTGTTCAATATGTGGAATTTTTTGCATCAGGAAAATGTAAGTAATATTATAAAACTCAACGTAAGTAAACACACTGGGGATTTATGACAATTTTTTTTCTCTTTAACTGGACCCTGTAATCAAGTTCAAGCAACACTCTTTATATTAGATATCAGATGTATGCATATACTTTTATTCATTTTTTTTAATTCACTTTATAATCCATTTCTTACCGGGTTTCTGGTGCTTGGGGTAAAATGGAAAATTGGGACAATGCTGCACCTGATTTAGGGTGAGAATGTCTTTACATTTGAACATAATGTTGAAAGTGGGATTTGTCCCTGAGTTATCTTGGTAATTACCTTAGCAGTCTACTCTCAGAGAACTTATTTTGAATTTGGATATGCTTTTGCTTTTTTGCCTATATGTTGCTTCTGGGGAAGGACTGTGTTAGCACTGAACAAAACTCTTAATATTTAATTGATGGTGCCAAGCTGTTTCCTTTGTTATGTTGTTTACAGAATACAAGAAGAAAACATGAGGTTATATATTGCCCAAGTCAGGCGCACAGATAATTGATTTGGAGGGCAATAAGAGATTAGGCAAATGAAATAAGGATGCTATTTTAAAATGTAATATCCTGAAACATACCTGATTACATACTTATGATCCTGGATAGATTGAACCAATAAAATCCAAGAAGCATTTTATTTCCTCAGTGTATATGTGCAGCAAACCCTAAGCGATCATTTTAAGAGGCTTATAGTATACAACCAGTTTCACTTTATCTCTGCATTCTCTCATAGAGACATTGCAATAAAAATAGACACTCCTACTCAGATTTTTATTCATAATTCCATGATGTTTGCGCACTTGAGAGTATTTATTGCTTACTTCAGGAAGCCCATCTGATTTACCTTTTCAATAAGAACCGATTATAGGAACATTTAGCTGAAGGGTTTACCACCTCTTCAACTGAGACATACCACTTCTTCCTTTTTTTTCTAGGCTCCCCCCGCCCCCCCCGCCAGTAAATCTATCAAGGGGCTTCAGTAACAGATTATTCCTCCTGGTTTTTCCTCTACTCTCTTTAGCCTCATAAGAAATACTAAGAAGACATTCAGGCCAGCAGCTTAATTATTTCTTCATTTTTCTCCTCTTTGATGTCTCTTATACTTCACCTCTATAAACCTTCGAAGTCCTAATTTTTGAGCTGTAAAAACCTTCTATTCATCTTGATACTAATGGCTAACCTTAGAAAGTATGGAGAGTTTGCCTAATTTTTCGAGTGTAAAATGTCCAATACATGACACCCAGTGGTGCTCTCGTGAATTGAGATTGGAGACACAATCAGAGTTTTCAGCTGCTATACAATGTGGACAGTTTACTCTCTTCATGAACTTGAGATCTTTTTCAGTCCAGGGATGATACTATAGGTAACTAAATTTTACTTTATTTCTATTAACTCCCTGGCTTCAGTATCGAATTATGAAATCCCTTGTTTTTCGATTTTTAAGTGCTGAGAAGCCCTGTGGCTCTGTTAGGGTGACAGCATCTCTGTTTCTGGGGAGTCCTTGCTGTGAACACTATAGTTCCCCTTTATTTGCTCATTCTGTTTCTTATTTTGATGGCTTGTTTCTTCTGAAAGCTTTGCTGGAAACACCTTACATTACCAAATACATGTCAGTTTGTCTCTCCATCCCACTGAATTTCCTTCTGCTACTGATATCTGTGACTGTCCATAGACCTACCTATTTAAAATCTATTTATGTACTTTTATCTATGAAATGTGAACCTTTTGATGCCTACTAAATTCTAAACACAGAAAGATATGCTTTATACACAATTTAAAATTTAATTCTCCAAAGAATCTTTTAAGATAGGTATCACCACATTTTATAGAAGAAGCTACACTTGAACTTATCTACTTATAATACAACAAAACAACAATCATTTATTGAATGCCTAGTGTATGGTAGGCACTGTACTAAGATCCTTACTTATTTTTGTATATGATTATTGCCTTGTTTGAAACTAGATTCAAAGGAGTTTAATCATTCTCTAATTTTCATAGCAACTCAAAAAGTAGAAATCTCATTTTATTTATTTATGTTTTAAAGATTTTATTTACTTATTTAACAGAGAGTGAGAGAAAGAGAGAGAGAGCACAAGCAGGGGGAGTGGCAGAGGGAGAAGCAGGCTCTCCACGGAGCAGGGAGCCCAATGCAGGGCTCGATCCCAGGACCCCAGGACCATGACCTGAGCCGAAGGCAGACGCTTAACCTACTGAGCCACCCCGGTGCCTGAAATCTCATTTTAGAGATGATGAAAAGATCTTCTACTTTGTTTATAAACCTCTATTTATTCATTTTATGTTTATACAATCAGTCCATTAAATGCACCTGGGGGGAGTCTCTTCCTAATTGCCTTGTTTTGCTTATTAAAAGTCCTCCTGGTAGCTACAAGTTTTTATTTATAGCACTTGTTCTGCCTTATCTACTTACTTGCTTTATAAACATTACTCTCTATACCCAACTGGAAAATATAGCCAAATTAAGAGAAAAAAAATTGTCTTCCCTTTTTCTGAAATACTCTTTTCTTGATTTATAGTCTGGCATCCTTGAGCAAGAGCCACTTATTAGGGGAATAGTCTCATCCCTAGATTAGATCTCTCTTTTAAATGTTCCTTTAGCTTTGTGTAATTCTCCTTCAAAGAATGTAGCAAGATTTTGATTAGCTAATTTTTGTTTGTCTGTTTTTATTAGGACTTCACTTTCTTAGAAAGAGCAGTTTTTGGTTCACAACAAAACTGAGGTACAGATATTTTTCATAAACTCCTTGTCCCTACATACACATAGCCCCTTCCACTATCAACATCCCACCAGAGTGATACATTTGTGACAATCAATGAACCTACATTGACCCATCATTAGCTCCCAAAGATAGTTTACTTTCGGTTCATTCTTGGTGTTTACATTCTATGGGTTTGGAAAAATGTGTAATGACTTGTGTCCACCATTACAGTAGCATCCAGAGTAGTATTTTCACTGACCTAAAAATCCTCTGTGCTCTGCCTGTTCATCCCTGCCACCTCCTGGCCCATCCCTAACCACTGATCTTTTCACTGTCTTCATAGTTTTGTCTTTTCCAGGATGTCATGTAGTTGAAATCATATAATATGTAGCCTTTTCAGATTGATTTCCTTCACTTAGTAATATGTATTAATTTTACGCCATGTCTTTTCCTGGCTTGATAGCTCATTTCTTCTTAGTGCTGAATAATACTCCATTGTCTTGATACACCACAGTTTATTCATCTACTCACTTCCTGAAGGACATGTGGATTGCTTCTGAGGTTTGGCAGTTACGAATAAAGCTGTCACAAACATCCATGTGCAGGTTTTTGTGTGGATATAAGTTTCAACTCCTTTGTAATTGATTTTTGAAAAATAAGTCCATTTAGTCAATGTATATTTCTTCCTACTTTCTCATGTGCCACAGAGTGTGCTGATTTCTGGGTCTGGAGCGGTGCCTGCTTTCAAGTATGCTGTCCCCGGAGAATGCAGGGTCCATGAAAGCAGACATGTGTCTAGTGTGTTTGGCACTGTATTCACAGATTCTAACGTGTTTATTGACATATTGACATATAAAAGACAAGTCTCTATCTACGAGACTGAGAAAGGTTGAAAAGAAGAGGGTAAGCGAAGATGCAACAGGCAAATGCAGCAAAAACAAACCAGGAGGTGCTGTAATAAAATCAGACGGCATGGAATCAAATGCAAAGCATCTTAAAATGATAAAGGTATGGTCTTCGGTGAAACGCTGGTATCAACATTTATGTGCCATGGAACAAAATGTCCAAATTCGTACTTATTGACTAAACAATGAACCCATGGTGAAACCTTCCTTAATTTTTGTGTATATATATATATATATATATATATATATATATATTTTTTTTTTTTCCCCCCCCGCTTCTTTTTGCCATAAAATCCCTAGGTATAGGAAGTCATGTGAAACACTAGGATCTGGCCATCAGCTCCTGAAATTTAAGTGAATTCTTGGATGCAACTCATGAAATAGTGAGGAGATTCATGGATTACCATAACATATTGAAAAACCAAGGGATTTATTTCTCTGGTGTTAACAAACCTGGGTCAGTGCCCTAGTTTGTGGATTTTTTTTTTTTTTTTTTTTTTTATTCTCTTCTGGTAATGCTCTGTCATGTTCAACTCAAATCCATGTGTCTGTGCTTCTGGAGTCTGTGTTCCTTAAGCCCCGTGTTCTGTGCCCCTTCCATCCAGCCTTCCTCATCCTTTGTTTCCTCCTGCCACTACAGGTCAATTAGACTTTCGGTGGCAAGTAATAGAGCTAAATAAAGGGATACAAAGACAAAGGAGCCCTTATTTTAATATGTTGAAGTTAAATAATTCTTAAAACTGCATTTAAAAAAAATCCAGTTAAACTCTCATTTAAATGTAAAGGTGTAATAAATACATTCTCCCACATACAAGAAATCTGAAAGTATATCACACAAAGACGTGACGTTCTTTGTACTCCAATAAGAGAAATAAATACAGGAGGTAGCAACAAGATTAAGTGGAAAGGAAGAGTATGAGTGAGTGGCTTACTAAATGCTAGTTTTGTCTTTAAAAAGCCATGACAAAACAAACAAAAGTAATGTCTGAGCAATATAAAATTAAAAATCTACATGTGCCGTTTTAAAGTGGGGAGGAGGGAGGAGACCACGTGTATGTCCTATTTTAAGGGGAAGCAGTAAGGATATAGATACATCTGAGAACTTATTAGAGGAAGATAAACATAACACGATGATCCATGACCAGAATAGAAAGCGAATGCATGATTTGAAGGCTAGAAGAAATTTTGTAGAGCTAATAGAAAGGAGAAAATAAAAAGGAAACCTCCAAAATAATAAAAAATTAACATGATAAAAATATGAAATAACAGGAGAAATGTTCTAATGTCACAGTTAATGGATAAAATTTGCTAATTAAACACAGAAACATGGATTGGATTAAAATATATGATACATGATAAATGAGGCCCCACAAAGAAAGGATAGACAGCTGGTGTTCAGGAAATTAGCTCATTAAATGCAGAAAATTAAAGCTGGATTCCTACCTTATACCATATAGATAGGTGGATGCCAAATAAATCAAAGATGTAAATGTGAATGGTTAAACCATAAAAGAATAAAATCTAGGAGGATATCTTTGTGACCTAGGGATTAACAAAAATAATTTGTCATACAAGATTCAAAAATAAGAATCCAAAAGTTAAAAAATAAAATAAAAAGAGAGAGGGAGAAAGAAATGTGACAATATCAAAATGAAGGGATTCCTACTGAATGAAAGATACAATAAATGAAGTTCACCTACTGGGCCAAGATATTTGAAACATCTAAAACTTACAAGGAACTCATATTTACAGCAGAAAAGAAAACTGGAAATCCCCAAGAAAAAGACATAAAATCCAGTAGGAAAATGTACAGAAGTTATACACAATTTCACAGACAAGAAAACTCAAAATCTAACAGATGTTTGAAGAAATGCTCAGTATCAATAGTTATCAGAGAGATGTTGATTAGGACAGTAATGAGATGACACCTAACATTCAACAGCATATGGAGTATTAGAGGAAGGAGGCAAGTTTGAGTGAAGAGTGAGGAGCCTTCTTGATCTGTGGTGGGAGGGCCATTCTGCAGGGCAGCTGGGCAGCATTCAGTAAGATTATGTCTGTG
Organism: Zalophus californianus; assembly: GCF_009762305.2. Classification (NCBI taxonomy): domain Eukaryota; kingdom Metazoa; phylum Chordata; class Mammalia; order Carnivora; family Otariidae; genus Zalophus; species Zalophus californianus. The sequence goes on along the minus strand of NC_045600.1, from coordinate 78,864,067 downwards.
TACACCCAACAACCCCGTGACTATCTCAAAGAAATTCTCCCCTATGACCCCAAGTGATACGTCAAAAAAGATTTGAGGTTTTTTTTTTTTTTTTTTTGGATGGAGTGTTGGATTAATCAATAAAATAGATAAGTAAAAAATGGCATGTTAATATGTATAACAGAATCATATGTGCATAAAAAGAAACCAGACAGATTTAGAACTAAAAACTAAAAATCTGGGTAGATTTTTAAGAATAGCATTAATAGGACAAAAGTGAGAAGCAGAGCATGGCTCGTTGCGTAACACTATATGTGTTATTTAAACACATAAGCACAAAACCCACCACTTCATATTTTATGAGAATACATACATATTTGAAGAAATGAGGTAAATCTTTGAGTAGATGGCTAGGAAGGCAGAATAATGGAGGCAGAATTTTGGCATAAAGGGAAAAATGAACACGAGAAGGTCTTGGGTAGCCTTGGGTTCCCTGTCTTGGGACAGGGAAAGCAGAAGGAGAGAATTGGCAAAAGGGAAAAAAAATGGGTGGGTGGGAGTCTAGGTGATGGTTCCTCCTTCACCTGCAGCAGCTCTCTTTCTTGTGCTCTATAATGGGCTTCTGAGTAAGGTTTCACTTAAAAAAATTTTTTTTTTCTAGTGCTAAACAAGCAGTTTTACAGACGCAGACCTAGTAGATAAAGGCACGTGCTTGGAAGCAGGTTCCTTACATTCCACAGCCTGCCCCAACACAATCTGTGTGCCTTAGGCTGAAACCCTGAAACCTTCTTTGTTTCCCGATCTGTAAACTGAGAGTAAAACACCTCTGTTTTTCTTAATCTCTCAAGATTGTTATGATAAGGGAAAAAAAAGCCTGATGACCCTTGAAATTATATCTAAAATCAATGAGTCATGCAGGAGAATACCTGTTGCCGTGCTGTATTAATCTCTAGCATTGTTCTTGCCCAGAGCTTTCTCTGTAGCACCTGTGAGTAGTAAAAAATTACATGGGATCAGACACAGACATATGCCTATGGAAATCTCTGTGTTCACCCCAGACTCCCCTCCTAACCCCACCCCAGGTGAGTAATGAGATGAGGTCCTCAGATAATCTGCCAGTCAGATACTCCCTTATTAGAAGCAGGTCTAGGCTAGGTTCCCTCAGGACCAAATAAATAGTATGATTTATAAAATGTCTTGTGTCTATTGTTTCCCTTCTCTTTTTCTGATTTATCTTTTTAATTAATCCAGTGGTTCTCAAACTTTTTGGTCCCAGAGACATTTTACACTCTTAAAAATTATTGAAAACTCCATGGAGCTTTGACTTTTGTGGGTTATATCCATTGATATTTACTATATTAGATATTAAAACTGGGGTTAAAAATTATTTATTCATTAATTCATTTAAAAATAACAGCATGCCCATGGTAGTTAACATAAAAAAACATTTTTTCAAAGCAAATAACTCTACATTCCCAAATAGATAATATTTTCCAAAAGTGAAAAAAGAAAAAAATAGAATAGTGGTATTATTTTTAGTTTTGTAAATCTTTTTAGATTCTTATAACTGCTTCCAGAAGAATATGTTCAGTAAAACATTGAGTTTTGCTATCAATATTGTCTTGGAAAATTCTGTGCCATCAAATACACAACTTCTGTGGTTCAAAAATAGTCTAATATTTTCGAGATTTTTGTCTTTCATCTGCCATTGAAAGAGTAGCATTTTCTATTTTAAACTAAATGAAGGAATCCAGGAAAATTTCACTTCAACATATTTGTCTCACAAATGACTTTTATAAGGAACATTAAACCTGTCTAGAATAACATTAGGTTGAACTATATGAAATTGCTAATATTTGACCATTTTTTTTGACCTGTAAAAACAGAAAATTCGTATGGTTTTTTAAAATACAGGAGAATAAAGCCTATTTTTTTTAAGATTTATTTATTTTAGAGAGAGAGTAAGAGAGAGCACAAGTGGGAGGCGCAAAGGGAGAGAGAGAGAGAGAGAGAGAGAGAATCTCAAACAGACTCTGTGCTAAGTGAGGAGCCCGACTTGGGCTCGATCAAATGACCCTGAGATCAGGACCAGAGCTGAAATCAAGGGTCAGATGCTCAACCGACTGAGCCACCTACGTGCCCTGAGTAAAGCCTATTTGTGTTCTTTTAAATAATCTTTATTAAGGAAAAGTTTTAACTTCCCTAAGGAAGAATTTAGGTTATACTTCAAGAAAAACAGTAGTCTTGGAGCAGGGTCCTGAAACAGGAGATGTGGTTTATGGGTTGAGTCTTGACTAATGGTGGAAGATTCAAGATGGCCTAGCAGTTGATGATAAATTTGTCAGTTCCCACCTTGTAATTTTGACCAGGGTACGTAACATTTTGTTTGAGATGAGAACAGATTTCAATTTTTTTGAAATCAAAATACTGGATATCAGGGGTACAGTTGATAATACCAATCTTAAAAGTGTGTATTTTTATTATCGCTAAATAGTTCTGTAATAACCCACCATTATAGTACCATTATAGCAATAACACTTTGAATCAGAAGTAAGAATGTATTTATAAGTTTGTCCATTCAAAACACTTATCGTGATATATATATCTAATATTTAATCATATAAATATATATCCATGTAGTGATATTTTTTACTTACAATGTATTCCTTCTTAGACCAAAGCCCATCCTATCAAACCCAAGAGTTATGTAAGGATATTGCTTGGCATTGATGCTTCATATTTTAAAATATAAATAGTCACTGTGTTCTGATATTCTAATGTGCTACAACCAAAGCAATCACTTTTTAATTTATGATGAATCTAAATTTTAATCAGTTTTTCCCTTGAACTGTATACTAGTGATAAATTATTTGAAAGACAGTGTGAAATGTCCACAAATCTTGTGTGACAGTATAGCTCATTAAGTGTCTTAAATCAACAGGGTTTTGCACTGGGAGCTAGGAAACCAGGATTTTTAGCTAAAAGAAGGCATAGGAAAACGCTGAAAGACTTTTTTTTTTTTTTTTTTTTTTTTGGCCATCATTCTACAGAAAATTCAAAGTTGTTTTTTTTTTGTTTTGTTTTGTTTTTTTGCCATCCTCACTCACTTTTGTCGGTATCCAGGTCCATGGCTAGTTAAGATAAAATACCTGCATTTACTGAGTATCTAATCAAAGACCATTCAAAGCATTCTACCACCAGTCTTAAAGAATGTACATAAAGTAGAGGAACTCTAAATAAGTATAGGACAGTAGGGATGGAAGTCATATAATAGAGAATATAGTTTTCAGTGGAGAGGTCAGGTTCAGGAAGAATAGGAGACACTCAGTTACTGACATTAAGGAAGCAATACAAGGAATCCATAAAGGAGAAGACAAAACTGTGTCAGTGTCTATCACAGCCTGGCGTTCCCAAAGGCTGCATCCCATATACTGTCCTACCCTGTGGGCATCTTATTCACCAGGCCACCTCTCCGACACATCTAAGGGGGAGGGAAACCGAGACACTGATGTTGGCTGTGGGATGGGCTCTGGGAATTTGCAAGGAATCATAAATCAAAGAGAAGTCTGTCTCTTCTCTAATTATTAAGTCATGTTCGTTTTTCTTTGGAAAACAACGGCAGAGGCTTAAATGTACTCAGGCAAAAGAACGTAAGTCAAATAAGAGCTTAGGTTTTCTTTTTAGCTTATTCTTCTGGGGAGCAACTAACCCCGATATCTTTTCGCTTCTCCTCTTAGACCATGTTTCTGTCCAAACCATTTTCGAATCTGATTTCTGACCTCTGTGTTTTCTGTAGTGTGCCTGTGACCTCCCAAACCCAAACACAGTAGTGTGTTTGGAAAGACGGTTAACTAATGCTAAGTCAAAACATGGAGGATGGGTAAAGCCATATGACTGTTCATATTTATATGTACAGACCATGGTGTAAGTGAGATATCATAGCCAGATGGGAAGTTGCCCCCTCGACCTTCCTCTTTCTGCCCCAATAGAAACTCCTTTCTTTTCTTCCTTAGTTACTGTCCTCTCTCTGACTGAGAGATACTTTGGACAGAAACATCATGGGTGGAACTGGTTCATGGGTGTTTGAGAAATATATAGTGTAATGTGCTTGATAAAAGCCACCTACATTATTTTCTGGGATGTACATATGATAGGAAATTAGACAGGATGCTAAAATGTGTGTTGGGAGAGGATAGCACATTTTCCCTCTAACCAAGAAATCAGTGTAGCATAGTATCTTTGCTTTTTAAAAAAATTTGCTAATCTGTAATCCTGAGCATAGAAATTGGGGAGAGGGATCGAGGCATTTTACAAGAACTACGATTTATTAAGATACAGTATTAATTTGCTTTAAAAGCCTCTGGTAAGAATCTCTCTCTCTCTCTCTCTCTCTCTCTCTCTCAATATGTATTACTTATAAAATTTTAATCATGTAACCCCTCCACCCTGCAGCTTTCTCCTTATCTGTTCTTCTGATCTGTCTTTTTTACACTGATCTCCTAGAACAAGCCTGACAAGGCAGGTAGATTGAGCAGCATGGGACTGCCAGAGTTTTAGGCTTATTCTCATAAAGAAGATGATAAGCACTGGTGTGTAGAGAAATGCCCATTTAGTTACAATTTTGGAGAAGGCTTTGCTGAATATTTTAAGTAGGGGTCTTGTTTACCATTTTAGTTCTTTTTGATGTCACTGATGACGTGAAATGCTGATTCAGGTAATAAACTCATAGAAATTCTATGGCAAGCAGGTATATTGTCCTTAATAAGAATCTTTATTTATTTATTTATTTATTTTTAAAGATTTTATTTATTTATTTGAGAGAGAGAAAGAGTGAGAGAGAGAGAGCCCAAGAGGGGGTAGGGTTAGAGGGAGAAGCAGACTCCCTGCTGAGCAGGGAGCCCGATGCAGGACTCGATCCCCAGACTCCGGGATCATGACCTGAGCTGAAAGCAGTCGCTTAACCAACTGAGCCACCCAGGTGCCCAAGAATCTTGATTTAAAGTAACTATTACCAAGACCAACAATACCACGCAGGTTTCCATGCTTCTGAGAGCACTTAATTCTCAGAAATTCCCTTCAAAAATGTGTTGGCTGTTACTCTCTTGGCATCCTTGCATGCAATTGTCTGACAATATCTCCATAATGGGGCAGCTCTGTCCTATAAATAGCTTCAGAAAATAACTTCATAAACACAGTGCAATTATACAAATAAGATTTAAAACAACTTTGAAAAAGATAGTTTTAAAATAATTTGATTAAAGCCATAAATTATCCTTTATCTGTTTCCTTGTTGCCATTCATGGTTTGACACTTGTAGAGTAAACCGATGTTAATATAATGCATTGGGAAGAATTCCCCTCCTGAGAGCCAGTGTAGCTTAGCAAAGTGATATTTAATGTTTTCTATCATATTTATTTAACTAAAATGGCTGATTAGATGTTAAACAGAACAGAGGTTAATGATCTTTGTTATTGGTATTATAAAAAATTAAAAAAGAATAAAATAGAGTTAATGATGTATGCCATTATTGTTATTATGGAGATTAAAAACATGCAGTTGTTGTCTGCCAAGAAAAAAATGGGCACCAAGCTGTGAGTAATTAGCAAAAGTATATTATCTTCTAAACTTATAATTAATTACTTTGTTTGGCTGTAGTACTTTTTAATGTTGGTCTTCATTGGCTTCAAGATAATATACAAATCTGTACATAATTTTAAAACTAAGTGATGAAAGCAAACTTAGGATGATTTTCTACATCTAAGAAAGAACCAGTGAAATCTACAGCCAATAAAAAAAACACATGGGAAGAGACAAGTTAGCCAACTATTTCTAGACATGGAAAAGTCAGTGGGAACCTATTGGAGGAAGCTTTCAAGACCCTCGTTAGCTTTGGGAGCAATCTAAACTTCTAACTCTTGACCACCTCCACTCACCGAGGAAGGCTCTGTTTTTTGGATTGTTCAGGAAAAAGACTTCTGTTTTCCTTTTCCACATGCATTATTTTTAGGGTTGCCAGATATAGGAAATAACTGGATGCCCAGTTACATTTAGAATTCAGATAAACTATGAATAATATTTTAGTATATGTGCCTCCATGCAATATTCTGGACCTATTCATACTAAAAAAATTATTTGTCATTTACCTGAAATTCAAATTTAACTAGGAATGTTGTATTTTATCTGGTAACTTTAATTATTTTGAGCTTTTTGAACTTATTGCACTAGTCCTGGCTAATAAATTCAGGATTTGAAATGGAATGTTCTCAAAGGCATAAAAATGCAAGAATTCCTCCCTTGTAATTAAACTGAAATTTCTCATGTTTTCTAAACTATACCATCATTTATGTATACAGAAATCATAAGAACATTTATGTCTGTTAATACAATATGTTTCTACATGGTTAGCCTACATAAAATTCTAAATAAGGGTGTCTTTTCATGTTTTTCATGTGCCTGGTTTCATAGCTAGAGATTTTACACTAGATGGGTATGATAGACTGAGTACAGAAACCATATGATAGTGAAATGTGTGTTAAAAGCTTTGATCTATTACTGACTTTAGCTATCATTCAACATTCCCTCTGCCCTTCATCCCTAACCCTGGTCACCATAGAACAAATAATGTCCAAAGAGTTATAGATTTCTAATGGCTTGTTGAGGAGATTACTAATGCATACTCATTTTATTATTTTTGCAAGGAACTGATGAGAGATCTGCTAAGAAAGGTTGGGATATTTGAGTGCTGATGAAGTTCACAAAGCTAATTTTTAAAGTTAAAGTAATTTTTTTTACATGATTACATTGTTTTGTGCTTCATGCCTAAAATGAGTAAAATTTTTTTGGGGGGGTATGTGGAAATATGCTTGATTTAGTCCTCTTCTGGTGTTTGTTGGATTTTCATAGTTTGCTCCTAATTATGTTATTCTAGAAGGAATGACATTTTAGGCTGAGTTTTTTTTTTTCTCTTTGTTAAGTCATTAGACTCCATTTCTTTGGAGGAAAGAGAAAAATAAATTTATCCTTGATGCAATTTGGATGTAGGTCAGCAAAGGAGTGATTTCCTAAGAGGGATAATACTTTATTTTTGTGTTGCTATCAGGGAAGAGTGTTGTGTAAAAAAGAATCTATGTATCTTTAATATTCATACATGAGTTAAGCATGTTGACTTCTATCCTGACGTTTCAGTTGCCATTTGTTTATAGGCAAGTTTTCCTAGACTTGTTGGTAGATATATTTTATATGTATACTGAGACATATAAAAACCCAAAGTCTTTGTACTGAATTCATTCATTCAATTAAAATTGAAATTTTACTTAATACCTTTTAGAAACTGAATGCTGTGTGGTCACAGAGACACATTAAGATTGAATCATATGATGCTTCGAAACTAGAACTCAACCACAAGAGGAAAGTTGGAAAGAACTCAAATACATGGAGGCTAAAGAGCATCCTACTAAAGAATGAATGGGTCAACCAAGAAATTAAAGAAGAATTAAAAAAATTCATGGAAACCAATGAAAATGAAAACACAACTGTTCAAAATCTTTGGGATACAGCAAAGGCAGTCCTGAGAGGAAAGTATATAGCAATACAAGCCTTTCTCAAGAAACAAGAAAGGTCTCAAATACACAACCTAACCCTACACCTAAAGGAGCTGGAGAAAGAACAGCAAAGAAAGCCTAAACCCAGCAGGAGAAGAGAAATCATAAAGATCAGAGCAGAAATCAATGAACTAGAAACCAAAAGAACAGTAGAACAGATCAACGAAACTAGGAGCTGGTTCTTTGAAAGAATTAACAAGATTGATAAACCCCTGGCCAGACTGATCAAAAAGAAAAGAGAAATGACCCAAATCCACAAAATCATGAATGAAAGAGGAGAGATCACAACCAACACCAAAGAAATACAAACAATTATAAGAACATATTATGAGCAACTCTATGCCAGCAAATTAGATAACCTGGAAGAAATGGGTGCATTCCTAGAGATGTATCAACTACCAAAATTGAACCAGGAAGAAATAGAAAACCTGAACAGAGCTATAACCACTAAGGAAATTGAAACAGTCATCAAAAATCTCCCAAGAAACAAAAGCCCAGGGCCAGATGGCTTCCCAGGGGAATTCTATCAGACATTTCAAGAAGAATTAATACCTATTCTCCTGAAACTGTTCCAAAAAATAGAAATGGAAGGGAAACTTCCAAACTCATTTTATGAGGCCAGCATTACCTTGATCCCAAAACCAGACAAAGACCTCATCAAAAAAGAGAATTACAGACCAATATCCTTGATGAACATGGATGCAAAAATTCTCACCAAAATACTAGCCAATAGGATCCAACAGTACACTAAAAGGATTATTCACCACGACCAAGTGGGATTTATCCCTGGGCTGCAAGGCTGGTTCAACATCCGCAAATCAATCAACGTGATACAATACATTAACAAAAGAAAGAACAAGAATCATATGATCCTCTCAATAGATGCAGAAAAAGCATTTGACAAAGTACAACATCCTTTCTTGATCAAAACTCTTCAGAGTATAGGGATAGAGGGTACATACCTCAATATCATAAAAGCCATCTACGAAAAACCTACAGCGAATATCATTCTCAATGGGGAAAGGCTGAGAGCTTTTCCCCTAAGGTCAGGAACGCGGCAGGGATGTCCACTCTCACCACTGCTATTCAACATAGTATTAGAAGTCCTAGCCACAGCAATCAGACAACAAAAAGAAATCAAAGGCATCCAAATCGGCAAAGAGGAAGTCAAACTCTCCCTCTTTGCAGATGATATGATACTGTATGTGGAAAACCCAAAAGACTCCACCCCAAAACTGCTAGAACTCATACAGGAATTCAGTAAAGTAGCAGGATATAAAATCAATGCACAGAAATCAGTGGCATTCCTATACACCAACAACAAGACAGAAGAGAGACAAATCAAGGAGTCGATCCCATTTACAATTGCACCCAAAACCATTAGATACCTAGGAATAAATCTAACCAAAGAGGCAAAGGATCTGTACTCAGAAAACTATAAAATACTCATGAAAGAAATTGAAGAAGACACAAAGAAATGGAAAAACGTTCCATGCTCATGGATTGGGAGAATCAACATTGTGAAGATGTCAATGCTACCTAGAGCAATCTACACATTCAATGCAATCCCCATCAAAATACCATCCACTTTTTTCAAAGAAATGGAACAAATAATCCTAAAATTTGTATGGAACCAGAAGAGACCCAGAATAGCCAGAGGAATACTGAAAAAGAAAAGCAAAGCTGGCGGCATCACAATTCCGGACTTCCAGCTCTATTACAAAGCTGTCATCATCAAGACAGTATGGTACTGGCACAAAAACAGACACATCGATCAATGGAACAGAATCGAGAGCCCAGAAATGGACCCTCAACTCTATGGTCAACTTATTTTTGACAAAGCAGGAAAGAATGTCCAATGGCAAAAAGACAGTCTCTTCAACAAATGGTGTTGGGAAAATTGGACAGCCACATGCAGAAGAATGAAACTGGACCATTTCCTTACACCACACACAAAAATAGACTCCAAATGGTTGAAAGACCTAAACGTGAGACAGGAGTCCATCCAAATCCTAAAGGAGAACACAGGTAGCAACCTTTTCGACCTTAGCCGCAGCAACTTCTTCCTAGAAACATCGCCAAAGGCACGGGAAGCCAGGGCAAAAATGAACTATTGGGATTTCATCAAGATGAAAAGCTTCTGCACAGCAAAAGAAACAGTCCACAAAACCAAAAGACAACCGACAGAATGGGAGAAAATATTTGCAAATGACATATCAGATAAAGGGCTAGTATCCAAAATCTATAAAGAACTTATCAAACTCAACACCCAAAGAACAAATAATCCAACCAAGAAATGGGCAGAAGACATGAACAGACATTTCTCCAAAGAAGACATCCAAATGGCCAACAGGCACATGAAAAAGTGCTCAACATCGCTTGGCATCAGGGAAATCCAAATCAAAACCTCAATGAGATACCACCTCACACCCGTCAGAATGGCTAAAATTAACAAGTCAGGGAACGACAGATGTTGGCGGGGATGTGGAGAAAGGGGAACCCTCCTACACTGTTGGTGGGAATGCAAGCTGGTGCAACCCCTCTGGAAAACAGTATGGAGGTTCCTCAAACAGTTGAAATTAGAGCTACCGTTCGATCCAGCAATTGCACTACTGGGTATTTACCACAAAGATACAAATGTAGGGACCCGAAGGGGTACATGTACCCCAATGTTTATAGCAGCAATGTCCACCATAGCCAAACTGTGGAAAGAGCCAAGATGCCCATCGACAGATGAATGGATAAAGAAGAGGTGGTATATATACACAATGGAATATTATGCAGCCATCAAAAGGAATGAGATCTTGCCATTTGCAACGACGTGGATAGAACTGGAGGGTGTTATGCTGAGTGAAATAAGTCAATCAGAGAAAGACATGTATCACATGACCTCACTGATATGAGGAATTCTTAATCTCAGGAAAGAAACTGAGTGTTACTGGAGTGGTTGGGGGTGGGAGGGATGGGGTGGCTGGGTGATAGATATTGGGGAGGGTATGTGCTACGGTGAGCGCTGTGAATTGTGCAAGACTGTTGAATCACAGATCTGTACTTCTGAAACAAATAATGCAACATATTTTAAGAAAAAAGAAAAAGAAGAAGATAACAGGAGAGGAAGAAAAGGGGAGTATGTCAGAGGGGGAGACGAACCATGAGAGATGATGGACTCTGAAAAACAAACTGAGGGTTCTAGAGGGGAGGGGGGTAGGGGGATGGGTTAGCCTGGTGATGGGCATTGAGGAGGGCACGTTCTGCATGGAGCACTGGGTGTTATGAACAAACAATGAATCATGGAACACTGCACCAAAAACTAATGATGTAATATATGGTGATTAACATAACAATAAAAAAATAAAAAAAAAAGATTGAATCATATGAAATTGCTAATATTTGTCTGGTTTTCATTAACAAAAATTGACAACATTATATAGTACATCCAAATATAAGCTCTTTTGTCTTCCCTGGGGAAACTTGGGAATATAAGCAATATATAGTAATACATGGAAAGTTGTGGTCATGTAGACCAATACTTCTCATACTTTTGTCACCCGTGTGTATTGAATACCATCTGCATTTTTATCTACTTAGTTTTTTTCACTGAGTCATTTTTTACACTTGGTCTCAGCCAAAAGGCTGAGAAGTGATCATTGAGTCACTTTTTAAAAACTTAACTAAATGTAATTGTTTTAAATAATATTACCCATTAAGGCATGCTGGTTTGGAATGCTAGCTACATATTTTCTAATAGCTCTCATGTTCATCAGTGTACCACTTTCTTTACTGAATGGGACTTACATCATACCTTGGAAAACCACTAGTATTAATAGAAAATGCTATAATAGTTCTGTTACATTAGACATTTTTTAAATGTTTCTGGAAATTCAGGCACAGATGTAGGCCACCAGGGAGAAATTTCTGTTTTCAATAACATAAATCTGAAACAAAAATGGAGATAACAGTTTTTCCTCTAAGTTCTATATTAGGTTATAGGACGTATTAGGCTGAACCACAAGAAATCAGCATTCTTATGGATCAAAAATGTTTGCATAGGGGTGTTGGGTGGCTCAATTGGTTAAGCGTCCAATTCTACGTTTTGGCTCAGATCATGATCTCATGGGTGGTGGAATAAAGCCCTGTGTTGGGCTCCACGGGGAGTCTGCTTGAAGATTCTTTCCCTCTGCCCCTCCCCTGCTCGCATGTGCATGTTCTCTCTCTCTCAAAATGAATAAATAAATCTTAAAAAAAGTTTGCACATTGACAATTTCATTTCAATCTAGTATGTAGTGGAAAATATTCCTTTTCCTGGGAGGAATTAAACCAAAGTGATAGTTATAGATTATCTATGAAGATATGCAATATATTTGTCGGATAGTATTTCCTGCTGTCCATTGGCACAAGTAGCTTGTTGGAGGGACTCATTCCCTTGGCCATTTTATAGCAGTATTTGTACTGACCTTTTATATAAAGCAAGTCAAAGCAGTGCAGGTAGCAGTAGGACTAGGTAAAGTAGCATACCTGCTTATGATTGCCTATATCTTAGTCTGATTAAGGGAGACATCTACAAAGAAGATCACTTCTTACCAGATAGATCATTTGCATCCTACCCACAGCCAGTCAAGTGGATAGAAGTATATCAGCATAGCTGGGAGCAATCATCATCTTGTTAAGTATATGGAAGGCAGACAGGCGTGAGCAATGTGCACATGAATTGTCCTCTTTCAAAGGTCAGGTCACTACATTGCTAGTGTATGCTTGGATGCAGTATGCCCAAATGTCCAGAGTTTAATTTTTCTGATGTCACCACTTGGATCCCATAATATGTGGTGACACTGGAAAATAGTAAGAAAATAACAAGAAATTTCAGTAACATGAAAGATTTTTGCTACTTTTGGCAGAGCCAAAAGATCTAAGAAGATATGCCTAATTCCTCTTGTGCAATTATTTTTTCTTTTCAACAGGTACTTATCATTATTTCTTTTAAAAACAGGTGGGTTTTTTTTGGAAATTGAACTATTATTACAAATGTAATGAATAAATGCAACGCTTTATAAATAGAGAAAAATTCATATAGTGTTAGCTATTTATTTATTATTATTATTTTTAAAGATTTTATTTATTTATTTGACAGAGATAGAGGGAGAGCACAAGTAGGGGGAGCGGCAGGCAGAGGGAGAGGGAGAAACAGGCTCCCCGCTGAGTTGGGAGCCCAGTGCGGTGCTCCATCCCAGGACCCTGGGATCCTGACCTGAGCACTGAGCCACCCAGGCGCCCCTAGTGTTAGCTATTTAAAAGACACTGTTTTACCAAATTCTATAATTCTCTTTTGGGTGATAGTACTCAGGACATTTTCCTAATGAGAAGACATAATTGTGGTGGGACGGTAGAAGAGAGAAAGTAAGGCATGTTAAAACAAGTATAGAATTTATTTATTCTTGCAGCTAAAAAGTTTTATTGAGGTATAATTGCATAATAAACTGTACATATTTAGAGTGTGTAATTTAAGTTTTGACACGTATACACCCATGAAATCATCATCACAGTCAAGATAATGAACATCTCTATCATCCCACCTCCTTGTAGTTCCAACCTTTGTACCCCTTCTTACTGTCCCATCTCTACGCAACCACTGAGTTGCCTTCTGTCACCATAAATTAGTTTGTGCTCACTAGAATTTTATATAAATAGGATCATACAGCACGCACTCTTTTTTTGTCTGGCTAAGTTCACTCAACATAATTGAGATTCACTTATGCTGTTATGTGTATCAGTAATTTATTCCTTGTATTGCTGAGTGATATTCCACTGTATGGGTGTACTATAATTTGTCTATTCATGTACCTGTCGATGGACATTTGTGTTATTTCCAATTTCGGCTTTTTCAAATAAAACTATGTGCATTCAACTGCTAGTCTTGGCATAAAATTTAAATTGTTGAACATATAGCAAGTGTCCAATAAATAACTGTTTTATTTAAATACATATTCCAAAATTACTTGAAAGTGATAGTCAACTTAATGATTTTTCTATTTTTAAGTGCCTTTAGCAATTTTTTTAAGTTTCTCTTAAAATTTGGGTATAGCTCAACCTCAGAGGTAACATTCTGAATGATTTTAATCTATTTGTATATAATGAATACAAATGAATAATTAGATAATATATATAGATTATACACTGGATTAATAGACACCCAAAATTTTTAGTATAAAATAACTTAATGGGGTAGGTCTTAGCTACATGCCTAGTAATTCTTGAATATAACATTTTAAGTTGTTACTTTAACATATCGTCTTTCAAATTTTCACAAATTTTAATTACTATAATTCTTATATACTTCATAACATAATGTATCACTGAGGAATGCTTCTTTCTTAAATAAATGTAGAAAGAAAACATGGAAGTTGTATGTTCAATGTTAAATGAAATTTTATGAGACAATATTTGATATCTATACTAAGCCTACTCAGTGAATATATTCTGTTAGAAGTTTATGTGAATAAATAGACAAACATCTTTTTTTGAATTGAATATCTTACAGTTATCAAAATGGACAAAAGAAGCTAGGGTACCTTCATTAATTATCCCAGGATTTCTACAAAGAATCAATAGTTTTGCAAATGTTATAATGCTGTTTTTCATCTCCTATTGGACAGAAATACAGGTGGTTTATGAAAGATTATTCCCTTGTAAATTCTATTTTAATAGATATTAGCTATGTATAGTTGTGTATTTAAAATATCATGTTCATTTAATAATTCAATACAATATGAGTTTTTAAGCAGTAATGAATTTTCATTCTGCTTTATTAAAATGCATCAAAATTATGTTAAAATGTCTTAGGAATGTAATAAAAATGGGCACATATAAATATCTTGGTAGAAATGTATTTATTGCTCTAGCTAGTCTAGTGAAAAATTTGTAATTGATAATATTTATGAAGTGGTGGTGGCAGAATTATAACATAGCAGGTAATTTTCTTCAGTCATTCTTAGAAGCGATTTCAAAAACATTAGGTTAAACATAAAATTAGGCAAAAAATTTTTTTTGTACTAGCATCACCCATATTAGCCATGGTGAATTACTTTGGATAAGGTCTTAGTATTTCTCATTTTTCTTGCTACATTAGATGATGAATGCATATTTAAAAATAACCAGAACACAAATACATAACGGAAGCACAAAAATGTTGGATAATTTTTGAGAAGGTTATACATTCCTCACAGGATGGAAATGGGTTAGTAAATCATTCTTTCAAATCAGAGATTTATTTTCACATCATATATTTAAAAGCTATAATTCAGGGACTCTGCTTGTTTTGTTTTCTTCCATTATCAGCAATAACCTTAAAAATCTTGAATCTTTCATAGTACAGGTTCAGTATTAGCTGTCAGATAACATGTTTCACAGGTTAATTTTTCTATTGAATTTTTGCGCTTTTGATAGCAGTCATAATATTATAACTTTATTTCTTCAATGAAGCACAATGTCAGAGGAAATTATTTCTTGTCTGGATTTGTGTTTTGTGACAACATACCCAATAAAGTGAAGTCCCATGTTTGATACTAGGATCATAGTTTGTATACAGCAGTTTTTGATTGTCTATAATTTAGACTGCAGAGTTCATCCTTCCTGGTTTTCTTTTATCATGAATCTTGCTTATCTATGTCATACTTCCCCCCTTCCCTTTAATTATTAAGTAGGAAACAATCTTGATAGTAAATAGTATATAAGAAAATACTATTAGTTAGATTAAAGGCAATTTAGGGACAGTTAATGTTTCTATGTTTATGTGTGAACGAAAAGTACTTTGATATAGTTACAACACCAGAAAGAATTGCCTTAAAGATAAAGGCTTCACCTCTATCATGTACATTGACACAGAAAATATTAATCTCTATAACAAGTACAATTTTGAGTCACTATTTTATTATGAAAATAACATAGATGTGAATTTAATTAAATTCAGATATCATTAGTACAATATTTTTGGGAAAGAAGTAATTTCTAAAATTAACTTCAGAATACAGTATAGCTATCTAAAATAACTTCTCAGGAATAGAAAAAGAAATATGGAACTTCCATTTCTGGTAATGTAAAGCACAATCAGCTTAAAAATTTCATTTGTATAAAATATCTTGTGTTTTGGAACAGCATCTATGAGAGATTATATGTTTAGAAACTTTTATATAATTTGACATTGCTTCAATATTTTAAGTGTATCTTACTAAATTAATGGTCTGTAAAGGATAGGAAATTAAAAACAAAACCAAAAAAGCCTAGTCCTTTACTTTAGGTGTTTGAGAAACATTGGTCTAGAGCTTTAGGGTTTTCTTTTTTTTAAGATTTTATTTATCTATTTGAGAGAGAGAGAGAGAGAATGCATGAGCAGAGGGAAGGGGCAGAGAGAGAGAGAGGGAGAAGCGGACTTCCTGCTGAGCAGGGAGCCCTATGCAAGGCTAGGGTTTTCAGTTTAACAGGCTAATGAACTGCTCAGAGATAGACAAAACGTTGGGTTTACAAAAATTGGGAGGTCATATCTAATACAAAAGTGACGTGTTCTCTGTGCATTAACAACAGTAACAACAACAAAAAGCAAATAATGAAAAATGATGTCAACAATAAACTTGCTCTGCAGAAAGGTTTTGTGGGAATACTTCAGGTTTGGGTAAATGGAAAAAGTCTCCCATGAGAATCTCTAACAATTCCTTCCTGCCACGGTTTGAAACCCCAAGTCATGCTACCTGTATGGTCTCACAATAAGTAAAAAATTAAGTATAAAGTATTTCAGTTTTTCAGATATTAATATCTCTCCAAATAATGTAAGGACATAGGTCTGCTTTATTCTAATTAGCTCCCTTCCAATTTATATGCTATTATTGTTCAAGTTAATGATACCATTAAGCAGAATCTTTTAAGTGACATAAATTAAATATGTAGGGTAACTGCTAAAAGAATAGAAATTTAAGACTGAGCTGTGGAACTAGTAGAGGGAAATGTAATAACAGAAAAAAAAAGTTGATGGAAAGAGTTCCACATATTTTATATGAATATTACAACAAATATAAATAGACCAAATACCTCAAAAAAGATGATCAGATGGAAATAGCAAGAAAATCTTGCTATGTGTTCTTTATAAGAGACACAACTAAAATATAAAGATGAAGAAAGATTCAAAGTGTAAGGTTAAAAAGATACCAAGCACATTTGTACGGAGAGCTGTATTGAAAGAGGAGGAAATAAATTAGGTATAGTAAGTTATAAGCATCCCTAGAAATAAAAAGGATGACAACATTCTGCCTATCTCTGAGCGGTGTCTCTTGCTTATTAAACCTAAGCTCTAGGTCATATCAAGACTTAAAATGAGGAGCGCCTGTGTGGCTCAGTCATTAAGCGTCTGCCTTCAGCTCAGGTCATGGTCCCAGGGTCCTGGGATTGAGCCCTGCATTGGGCTCCCTGCTCTGCGGGAAGCCTGCTTCTCCCTCTCCCACTCCCCCTGCTTGTGTTCCCTCTCTCGCTGTGTCTCTCTCTCTCTGTCAAATAAATAAAATCTTAAAAAAAAGACTTAAAATGAACCTATAGTAAGATAGTTTGATATTTGTGCAGAGATAGATGACCAGACTGATGAATGAGATTAGAAAGCCCAGAAATAAACCAGTGTATATATTCAGATTTGTTACAGAACAGAGTTGGCACTGGGAAAGGATGGCTTATTAAAGAAATGGACATTAGATCCATAGCTCACAGCATCCAGAAAAGCCAGTTCTAGATGGATAAAAACTTAACTTTGAAAACCAGCACTTCAAACTTCCAGCATCTATCATAGAGAACATCTTTATGTGCCTGAAGTAAAAGATGATTTCTTAATATTAAAAAAAGCCACAAACATAAAGTAAGAAAGTTGATAGTTTTGCCTACATTAAAATTAAGAACTTCTGTTTTGAAGCTCTTGAAAAGAAAAAGGTGAGAAAACAAGTAAAAAATGGGGTTAGTATTATTGTACATATATTCTCATGAAACAAAGAAAAAAATAAATAACCCAAAAATCCAGGAAAAATGTGTGGAAAAAGTTATGAACAGTTATTTTTTAATAGGGAAACAAATTTTAATAAAATTGAAAAGACGCTTAAGCTCATTAGTTATCATGAAAATAAAAGGTAAAGGCCCAATGATATACCTACCAGACATAAATTTAAAAGTCTGCTAAGACCATATATTTTCAGACATGAGGAACAATGCAAACTCCAACACACTGCTGTGGAAATTTTAAGTTAGTATATTTTAGAAAATAATTTGCCTTTTCCATGTAATGTAGAAAAAAATGCACATCCCTGTGACCTAGTAATAGATCTCCTAGAGTCACTCTGATATTGCAATAGGAGACTGAGACAAGAATATAACTCTCAGCATGCTCATTAGTGGTGCGTAAATAAATTTTGATATATGCAAACAATGTAATGATATTAAGATTGAATGATGCTTAATTATCGACATGAGCATGTCTCAGAACATAACGTTGAGTGTTAAATCGTATCACGGATGAGTTTCTTCAGCATGATTTTATGTTAAATTCAAATTCAGGCCAAAAGGAACAGGTTGTATTAGTATATAGATATATAGGGAAAAACCCATAAAAGAAAAGAGAATGAATAATACAAAATGTATTGGTTATCTCTGGTAGGGGGGTAGGAATTACAAGCAAGGATGACAAAATAGGAAGCTTTAGAGATGCCTGTAAGGTCCCAACTATATAAACTGGTTAGTGGGAACATTTGTACTCATTTTATTACTACTCTTGAAACTAGCCATGTGCGTTACACGTACTCCTATTTATGAATACTTAATAATAATATTTGGTTAAAATGAAAGAAATGTATAAAGCATGATTTATTTGATATTTTGAGGTTTATATACAATGTCTTACTGAAACACTGGGGTACATTAAATGAGCTAACCAATCAAATAGGAACTGAAAGGGCAAAATAAAGACATTAGGCTTAGTTGGGTCCTAGTCATAGAAAATAAGCCTTAATTAAGTGATCATCGAAATTCTATTTTCTGTTGACAGGACAACATACTTAATTATCAGCAGTATACAATGAATCAGAGATATCAAAAAATATTTTTGGCTACCTGTTCTTTTGTCTAGTAAATGTACAGACAGATGATGAGGTTACTTCATTAAGATACCTACAAAAGATTTGGCTATAGATATTTGAAAGATGGAATAAACATAAAATTATAATGTTTAGCTAAGCAGTTTAGGACAGCGATATGAGAGACATCACAAAAATAGGTCAAGAATATTTAATTTCAGACTGGGCAGGAGCAATGAAATGACCAGTTCACTGTTATAATACATGTTGCCATGAATTATGATTATTTCTAAAAACATATTCAGTTTGACTATATCAACTGTCCTTTTTTCAAAATTACAAAGGCATTAGCAATCATTTGGACCAAAATGACTGGAAAGATAGGTGTGGAAGAAGAATTACAATCATGATGGGATATTTCGATGTAGCTTCATAATATGTGCTATCAAAACTTGATAAAAAAGAAGAGCTCCCTTTCACATTTTATATATGATAAGTGGAAATGGTCTCATAGATTTTCATTTCCAAGTCTTATCTAAATGATTGTGGGAATTCTATTTGTTTAGAAAAAAATGTGTTTAAGACAGCAGAATCTTTTCTCAAATTAAAAGAAACAGGGAAAAATCGCTGGTGAAAATAGAAATGTGCTAGATCTCTTCATCTCACCTAATCATTATTCTTGCAGGCATTTTTTGTGCCTTTAATTTTCAAATGTTCTCAACTTTCAATTTGCTCTAAGTCTTCAACAATGTCAAATGGATAAAGTATGACACAAAAGACGGTTGCACCCATAGCTCATGATTTCCATGTATTATTCTGTTTTAGACAATAAACCAAATTCATAGCTTGGTTCTTTATTGAAACTCTTTTCCTTTTCTAATAATAAGAATTTAATTTTATCCCACAATTGCATTTGTGATTAATTTGGACCTTATATCTTAGACTATAGTAAGACTTTGGATCATCTATAATATTTGGAAGATTTTGTTTATCATTCAATTATTTTATTTGTTAAATTTAAAGTGAATATTCACAACAAAAGTTTTTTATGGCAGGCATTGTGCCAAACAGGTAACTTTTTATTCCCATGTCAGACCTATAAATGAGATAGGCACAATTTTCTATTCTTTTCACAAATAGAAATGGGTTTAGAGAGGTTAGATGACCTCCCTAAGATCACATATCCAGCAGGTGGTCTGGAACACGAGGCTAAAGCCACGTTCTCTAAGCATTGCTCTGCGGTACCTCCATTCCAGGACGTTTTCAAAATATTCATCTTTAATTTCCTTTTTTCTCATACATTTGTTCCCACCATTTGTAATCCATTTTACAAGTGTTCTCTTTAGCCATCCAATTTCCACCATCCCATGATAGTAATAGTTTTGTCATTTGTAACCAGTACTCAAGGTCTGTGGAACAATAATTGGAAGCTTGGGACCATTGAACTTAAGTTTATATTCAAAATTTACTCAGAAATTGCTCTTTTCATTTTCCTAATACATGTGGACAAGTTTTATTGTCAAAATGTGTTGTTTCAGCTGCATTTGTCTATTTTCTAAAACTAGAATATGAATCTTTACTATAGTCTTATCCATTAAGATGTATTTATAAATATATCTACATTTATATCTATCTATACTGAAAATCATTTAATTATAGCAATAGTATAAAGAAACATCCCTCAGGAAGAAATAGTTCAACAGAACATTTGGCTCCAAAAAATTATTGAAGTCAGAAATTTACTAGATCTTTTTCTTTAAATTCCAAAAGTGGGTATAGATAAATATATCAAAAAGTTATATATTTTTATTTGTTTGAACTAATTATATATTTTTAGATGCTTCCCATTCCAAAATTTGTCTGCTGAAATGCAGCACTGTAATCTACTTTCTGAATCCTATAAGGTGTAGTTTTAAAATTAAGGTCATAAGAAGGTGAAGACAGGCAGTAATACACTTGTTGACCCTTCACAGGAATTCCAGATAAAACCCCAGAAGTTGAGTCAGAGATAATCACAAGATCTGGAATTTACAATAACAAACTCTCCATATATCTACCTGTCAGACTTCTTCCTCTTAGGGAGGGACAAAAGGTCACTGAAATAGTTTTTTTCCATGAAAATGTTTTTACCCTTTTTTAGGGGGTACTGAGAAGCTATAGGATAAGTTAAATAAGGACATTAAGATTCTTTTTTTTTTAATTGAATCTCTTTATTCTTAGAGGCCTAAATATTAAGAAATATTTTTTCCCCAGGAAGATTATAGTAAAGATTAGCAAAAATCACAGCAAGAACAATAAAAAAGGAAAACAAATGATTAATCACTCATGCGAAAATCAAATGTTAGGAAATTTCACAAGATTGAACATATGAGAAAATTCTAATTTGAATAAAATTCAAAACAAAACCCACACAATTTTATCAACCTTTATGCAGCCATAAGCTAAGGTGAGGTAGTTTCTACTTTTTTCTTAGTAAGTAGAAGAAATGAAAATACTGCCAATTATTATTATAATTTTCTTAGCAATAGTTCTGTTGATCATATTCTGTTTTCTTAGGATTTTATGAGCAATAAAATAGAATATAGAGCTATGCTCTTTTAAACTTTCTGGTTCCATAATATTGACATCATGATTTTATTCATTTTTACAAACATGAGAACAACTGTAGCTAGTTATCAAAAAGGTAAATCTATGTTCTTATTTCTCATCTCTCTCCTCCCTGGGTTTTGGATTAAAAATAAAATATAGAACATTCAATTTATTTTCAAGAACTGCAGCATAGATATAACTCAAAATTAACATATACAGTATGCTTGAACTTTGTAACATACCTTAGTAATGTTTAGTGTTTTATAGCATTTCTACAAAATATACAGGTTCCCTCCAGCTTCTAATTTGCCTAAGTCTCAAAGCCTTTAACTAATAATTAAGTTGTTTAGCAAGAAAAGAGTCAGATTTTTTTCAGATGAGTATATGAATTGAAATCATGTAAGAGGGCTTTTGATTAAAATTTTTATGTATCTTTTTGTGGTTAAAAATGGTTAAAATCATCACAATAAATTAACTTTATCACCCAAGAACATAATACATTTATCTTAAAAACTTAAAGACATTCTTTTTTCAAAAGAGAAAAATAAAATATCTTATTTTCATATCTTATCATATGAGTAGGACTACAGACAATCTTGTTGTTAGAGGCAATAAACATTTTCCCCAAAAACCAAACAGTAGACACATGTTGTCACTTACCTAAAGGATCTTATCTATCTGGTGTTCATTCTGGCACGGCCTTGCAATTTTTCCGTTATCGTCAGATGGGGAGGGAATGGGCAAGGGACCTACCTTTATTGAGATGCTATCTCAATGCTTTTTCTCATTTTACAGATGAAGCCAAGGGGGTGTGGGCCATGCTTGTTTTGCTTACTTTTTATCCTCATCACCTAGAACAATACTTGGCACTTGATGCCAAGTACATATTTGGTGAATAAATGAATTTTTTTGAGGCATGGTTGGTAAAGTTGGATTTAAGCTGAAGTTATCTGAGACTTTCCCCTTTATCTTTTTTTTTAAAGATTTTATTTATTTGAGAGAGAGAGAATGAGAGAGAGGGCGCACATGAGAGGGGGAGGGTCAGAGGGAGAAGCAGACTCTCCGCGGAGCAGGGAGTCTGATGCGGTGCTCGATCCTGGGACTCGGGGATCATGACCTGAGCCGAAGGCAGCCACTCAACCAACTGAGCCCCCCAGGCACCCATTTCCCCTTTATCTTTAAAGAAAGAGAAGTCATCAAAACAATCACGCAGAGGAGGCAAACTTCTCAAATCCTCTGACTAAACAATTTATGTAAAACAATTTAAATTGCTAATTGCAACCTAAAATTATCTGCCTATTTGAGACTTGATGATTCTTGCTTAATCTTAGGAATGTTTTCCTCAATTATTCCTAGTTTCTCTTAAAAATATGGAAACTTGATGGGTATTGACCCTATAGTATATGCTAACCAACTACAAAGTTTAGAAAGTGTTTCTTCCACACTTACAACATGTAAATTCTTTTTGGTTGGTTTATGAATCATTAGGTTTTATGACAAAAAAATAACCAATAAGATGACTTCACTTCATCCATTTCCTCAGTTTTTTAATAAATTTAATAATTTTATAAATTAAGTATATCCTTTCTCCAAAGCGAAATGAAATTTCTTATTAACCAAATTTTTGTATTTCTTTTAGGAAGTTTGAATTAACAAGAAATCAAACAATATCACTTTTCCTTTATCTCAAACTTTCTATTTTGAATCAAGTCTGTTTTGAAATCATTTTTATCGTCTTTTATTGGTTTGTGTGGCATCCTTAACTTTGTTGCATCTGACAAAAGGCATGCTCTGTTTTTGTCTTTTCCTCTTTTTTTTGAAATAAATTTTTATGTGGAACTCAGATGAGAGTATTGTTTTGACTGCCTGCCATAATATAAAGTGCAGTAAAATGTACAGCTGGTGATAGTCTATTTAGAATTTTTTAATGAAATATAAAGGAAAAGACCAGGTGCTTAATTTTTACATGCTGCATTTTATTTTAAAAATTCATGGTATCTTTTTGAATAATTTTTACTCATGCAGATGTTCTGAATATTGGAGACAGACGTTTATTTTATTTCCTTGGTTCCCATTTCACATGAAGCTTTTGCACAAAGAAGGTGGGTTGAATGGCTAAGTTATTTGTGAGTCAGGATTCCAAGGATAATTATTCTCAGGTAATTGCCAAATGACTCATGACAAGACTTTCAAAGATGTGTACCTTGGTTTTTCTAGTTCAGATCTAGAGGATAATGGTTGTTTAACATAATGGAACAGAACTTTAGGCTATTTAAGAAGAAATACATGTCAGTAGGAATGTGTTGACTCTTAAAATAATAGACAACCCCATTTATATTATTTGTTAGAGGATGAATCATTGCTGTAAGAACTGTATTTCACAAATTTCAGAAGTTTGAAATTACCAAATATCAGAAGTGCCTTTTGTTTTTAGCCTAACACATGAAAAATTCCGTCTGAGTCATTTAGAATTAAGTGACTAGAAGTTATCATGATGATTTAAACTTTGCCTCCTAAATTACCACTATATAAAGATCTCAACCAGTGTCCTACCCTTTAGATAAAATATAGATCCATAGCTGGATAACTTACAGAGCCATATGCCTGATATTCATGGATGACCCTTGTGTTTAAATGATGACTTGCCAATTTGGTTAATGAATGAATATTCAAAGAACATCAGGATATATTTTGTGAATGATTTTCATCATCAGTTATAAGGATGAATTCATTGTGAGTTTGGTTACTTCCTGTATTTAATACTCTTGATTTTTTCAAAGTTATATCATTCTGGAAAGAAAAATTACTGATGGATTTCTATTTGACAAATCATCTTTTGGTATTAAATTATAATGCATATGATCCTTTTAAAAAGAGTTATTTTCTCACTGCTGTTTATTCTGTCTACATTGATGTTACTAACAGGAAGAATATATCTTCCTGGAAAAGAGAAACCCCCAAATTTAGGCTTTGTTCTACCTCTGTTTCCCATTAATCGATTTAAGTAAGTAGATGTTAAACAAAAAAACTCCTCAAAAAAAAAAAAAAGTCCATTGTCTTGAATGACTACGTATTTTTGCTATTCATACATTTCATTCTGTTTTCCTGATTTGCCCAAAATGAGGCAGTTTTCCTGTTGAGGTTAATTTGGGATATGTAAAATAACCCCATCCTCTAAAAAAACAAGTTTGAAATATTTTATCCTGGATATCAGTGACAGTCATTTGTTTTTTACTATATTTAGATTGTCTCAGTATTCTTCCTAAATCACAAGTTGATAAAGATTGTGATCTCATTTGGTGTAATCTAAGGCTGCCGGGAGGGAAAAGATTAAAATCCAAAACCAAAACAATTAAAAAAAATTTGTCCACTCTTTGTGGTCCCAGTTATCATATTGTGGCTGAAAGCAACTCCATGTGACCTATCACTCTGATTAGTTTTCCCCTTGATTGTAAATTGCATCTCAAACATTCTTGGGCATGTACAAAACAGTTCATGCTAAAAAAACATTTTGTGTAAGGGTAAAAGAAGTACAGAATTGAATGAATTCTGTGCCTTTGTTTTTTTTTTTTTAAAGATTTTATTTATTTGAGAGAGAGAGAGAATGTGAGAGAGCGCACATGAGAAGGGGGAGGGTCAAAGGGAGAAGCAGGCTCCCTGCTGAGCAGGGAGCCAGATGCAGGATTCCATCTGGGACTCCAGGATTATGACCTGAGCTGAAGACAGTCGCTTAACCAACTAAGCCACCCAGGCGCCCCTGAATTCTGTGCCTTTGGAAAAATTTAACATCTGTAACAAACACAACATGTTTTCCCAATTTTCAATATGGCCCCAGGAAGGATAATTATCAGCAGGTTTCTCAGTCCTGTGATAAGAAGAAAAATCTTTTGTTGTTTTCTATCATTAATTGTTTCTTTCATCTCTTAATGGTAGTGCCATGGTGCAGGGTGGAAAGGGAAGTGGTCAGAGTTGATTAGTAGAACAGAGCATTATGTTGTGCATGTCAGTTGTAGGCGTAAGTTCACTCATTGTAGAACCAACTTAGAAAGGCTGGAAGGAATGAGGAAATAGTACGGGTTGTGTAACCATACATACTCACAGACACACACAGAAACCAAATAAAAGAGCAGAAGCTGTAAAAAGGAAAACAAATTATGCCATTGAAATTCTCAAATTTCACATTTTTCCTTGATAAAGAATGGCCATACAAGAGGGCAAATTAAGAATAATCAGTGCTCAGAACTTCCACTACGGAAAAACATCATTACCAAAATTGTGAAATATTTGGCTAAAGCATTACATCAATACTTTAGCAGGAAATCAATATTGCCAGTGTTTGTCTGTTTGGGGGAGCAACAATGGAGCAGATAGATGAAAGAAACTGAGCCTGTATGAAGATCTAGATATTTGCCTTCTTTCCATATTTCTCTCTGGAAATTAATGAAATAATGTCTTTTTGCCCACTCTTAAGATGACCAATTGGCTTTTGCTTTTAAAACAAAAATTGAGGGTAGAATTTCATCTTAATTAAATTAAGCAAATGTGTGTGTGTGCTCACCTGAATAAACACAAGAATCAGTTTTTGAGTTTGAGGGGCTTACAAACAATAATCAAGCACTATAAATTTTAAAGATAGGAAATCGAGATGTAGTAACACAGACGCCTTTTGGCTCTTGACGTGTTCTCTATATTGTGCCTCTCCTTAATGAGTGAGTGAATGAGGCCAAATTGTGATGCAACTGGCGGGTTTTATTTCCCTTACTTTTCTGTCTTCATGAAACTGATGATCTCTCTGTACCTTTATTTCTAACATTGGGACTAAACTACTGTGTCTTCCATCAACTCCTTCCTGAGCATGAATCAGTTAGTACCTGTAAATCACTTTATGTCATTTGGGAAATGTGTGATATAAATACAAGGTAGTTGTGAAAAAAAAAAAAAAAAACCCACAAAACCAGAAGCTAATTTCCTTCAAAAAGCATTGATACTTAAAGAACACAATGCCAGCTTTGTCTAGCTGAGTTGCCAATATTTTGGAAACAAAAGTTTTATTGTGCCAGAGGCAGCAAGAGCAGGTGAGCTCTTTCCTAATGAAACAGAAGAAAAAAGGAACATTGAGGTCTTTATAGTCCAAAGGTGTAGGAGCAATAATGTAGAGAAAGAAGGCAGAGACAGCCAGGTTTACTCTGATGATATTTAAATTTGATTATCCTATTATGATATCTTAAAACTATACATATAGGAAAATCAATTTGTGGGATTTAGACTTTTTCATTGGTTCTGTAAAATCTGAGAGTTCTTAGGAATTGGTCAATATACGCTTTTACCCTCATAGGAATCAATAAGTTGTATAATAATGTTATGGAATAGAGAAATCTTATAGATCAGCTTTGGTAAAACAAACAGACAAAAGAATTCAAGGGCTTTCTTAATTACTATTTTGGTTTCTGCCATTGAAATGTCTATTGTGTATTAAAAGTAACAACAAATGAAACACCTTCCAAAAAGACAGAAAATGTATTTACCTACTAAATAATGAATAGGGAAGTATGCGTCATGGTGAGCAAGGAATTCAAGATAGTTGCTACCTTTGCCCCAGATCTTCTTTGTGAGGCTGATTCCATAATGGAAAATACAGAAATGCCACCTTAGTGATAAGACTATCTCATATAGAAAGAAAACAAATAATTTTTTTTAAAAAAAGGCAGAGAGAGAGGAGACAGAGAAAAGATAAAAGGAAGGAAGGAGGGAGGGAAGGAGAGAGAGAGAGCAGGGTAGGAGAAGAAAGAAAAATAATAAATATCTGCCTCGCCTCAGCATTATTGGAAGGGGAAGGGATGGCATTTACTTCAAAGGTTTTTCATAATTTTAAGAAAATTCTTAAGGGAAAATTGTTAATAAGAGGAAGCAGGGAGGGCAAAATTCTACATATCATAAATAGTAAACATACAAAAATGTATTTATACTAGCATATATGATGAGAAATACAGGTTCTTTATTTTCTTACTGGCTGATCTATCTGCTTTGCTTGTCCTCTGCTTGGCTAGGTAAATTGGGGAATGGATGATATGGGGCAGGAGCTAAAATTAGTCCAGTCTGGTAATTTCAACCTCGTTTGGATAAATGCCCAATCTTTCACTTCTCTTCCTTCTTTCCCAAGGTGGGATCTGAGTATATGAGGTAGCCTAACATATTCTCAAGGGAAAGTGGTCCTTGAACCCATGATGTCTTCCAGCTCCTCTGGTTTCTGTGAAAATGTCCCTTTGTGTCTGGCAACTGCTTGCCCAGTGAGCTGTCTTGACTAAGGTGGTGGTCCACAGGTCTGCAGGTCCCTTGGTCCATGCCCAGTGATGCTGGTTGATGTCTCCCTCACTGCAGCCTCATGCAGTTCTGAGTATCTGCCTGGCCTCAGTTTGCTGTAGCCAACTCCAGTGATGAGCTTCACTGAGAATCTTGCTGGCTCTCAACTCAGCTGCTTTCTGAGTTTTGTGTTCTAGGGACTTCTAGGTCCCATCTACAGTATAAATAGTAAACAACAATGGTTCTGGAAAGCTAAAGTGGCAATCCCTCTGACTAATTACTATGCAGTACAGCCAAATGAACTTTTCTATGGCCATTCCATTGGTGTGTTTGGGGTAAGGGGACCTGTGAACCAACTTTTTCCAAAAGACCCTCAGACTGGATGGTCTTCTCAATGATCTAATATACGATGCTTTTTTCCAGGTTAAATTTGGACAAGGAAATTCACTTTTCTCTTCCCCAACTTCTCATGTTTCCTCCCTCTTCTACTTCCCACATTCCTTCAAGGCTGAATGAGGCAAGTTTTTTTTTTTCTAATTTTTATTTAAATTCTAGTTGGTTAGCATACAGTGCCATATTGGTTTCAGGAGTAGAATTCAGTGGTTCATCATTTAAATAAAACACCCAGTGCTCATCATAACAAGTGCCCACCTTAATACTCATCACCCATCCGGCCCATCCCCCACCCACCTCCCTCTATCAACCCTCAGTTTGCTCTCTATTTTTAAGAGTCTCTTATGGTTTGTTTCCCTCTTTCTTTCCCCCCCATATGTTCATCTATTTTGTTTCTTAAATTCCACATATGAGTGAAATCATATGGTATTTTTCTTTCTGTGACTGACTTATTTTGCTTAGTATAATATACTCTAGCTCCATCCATGTCATTGCAAATGGCAAGATTTCATTCTTTTTGATGGCCAAGTAATATCCCATTGTATATATATATCACCTCTTCTATATACATTCATTAGTTGATAGACATTTGGGCTCCTTCTATAATTCAGCTATTGTTGATAATGCTGTTATAAACATTGGGGTGCATGTATCCCTTCAAATCTATTCTTGTATCCTTTGGGGAAATATTTAGTAGTGCAATTGCTGGATTGCAGGGTAGTTGTTAATTTTAGCCATTCTGGCTGATGTGGAGTGGTATCTCATTGTGATTTTGATTTGTATTTCCCTGATGATGAGTGATGTTGAGCATCTTTTCATGTGTCTGTCAGCCATCTGGATATCTTCTTTGGAAAAACGTCTATTTGTGTCTTCTGCCTATTTCTTAACTGGATTATTTGTTTTTTGGAAAGTTTGTTTTTAAATATTTTCTCTTTATAGCTGAGCCTTCTCTTGCTAGTTTCCTCTTTCTGAGCTTCAGTCTTGTTGCTAAGTAGTGTTCTTGGATGGTATGGAAAAGAGGGAAAGGAGAGCCTAGATATAAGGGCAACTAAGTTTGAGAGGTATTTCCAAAATATCTGACCTATTACACAAATTACAGAGCTGCCAAGAGATTGGAGGTTACGGATCCTGAAAGGTGACCTAAGAAAGGGCTTTAGCAACACAAGATAGCAGTGGGCTTAAGATGGAAGTTGGCTGGGGCGCCTGGGTGGCTCAGTCATCAAGCATTTGCCTTTGGCTCAGATCATGATCCCAGGGTCTTGGGATTAAGCCCCGCATCGGGCTCCCTGCTAGGCGGGAAGCCTGCTTCTCCCTCTCCCACTCCCCCTGCTTGTGTTCCCTGTTTCGCTGTGTCTCTCTCTGTCAAATAAATAAATAAAATTTAAAAAAAAAAAAAGATGGAAGTTGGCTGGTAAGAAATCCCACTGGGAGGATTGGCAAAAAAAAAAAATTTAATTGCTTACTATTCTCTGCTGTGCAAACTTATAATAACGTTTTATCACATGCAATAGCTATGATGAAGCAGAACACCATGCTGGGCAGAGCCTAGAGGAAAGAAGGAGAACAACTTCAGGAAGAAAATGACAAGCAAAGTTCTAGAGAATAAAACTGAGGACAAGAATTCAGGGTGAGATTATTCAGGAGAATAAAAGTTATTTGCCTTGGGGTGCCTGGGTGGCTCAGTTGGTTAAGCGACTGCCTTCGGCTCAGGTCATGATCCTGGAGCCCCGGGATCGAGTCCCGCATCGGGCTCCCTGCTCGGCGAGGGGCCTGCTTCTCCCTCTGACCCTCTTTCCCTCTTGTGCTCTCTATCTCTCATTCTCTCTCTCTCTCAAATAAATAAATAAAATCTTTTAAAAAAAAAGTTATTTGCCTTTCCCCTCCATTACACTGTTATCTTGTATGGAACTCCCAGAAATGAAAAAGTGAACAAGAAATCCCTTAGTGAGAAAGTCATGGGTTTTTGTTTGCTTTGTTTTTTGTTTTTATTTCAAGTTAGCTCTATAATCAAATCACACAAATATGGTAAGACACAATTAAACCACATTTATTTACACAGAGTTTCCTTGAGAGCAGAATTTGGTTTAGGACATGTACATCTTTTATGTTACCCCAAAATGGTCTATTTGCTTTATCTGAATGCATTTCTGAATTGGGTGTCTAATGGTGTACTAGAATAGTGCTTTCAAGGTCAACAACAACCATAAATAATCTTAGAAAAATACAGTACCAGCAGGTCATCTGATGTAAAGAAATTGCTTTTAGGTCTCTTGATAGTCCACCTGTATCTTAAAATAAGATTTTAAGAGCCTGTAAAATTTACCAAATGTGTTTTGGTGTCACTGGAAAGACATTTGGCTGGTGTTCCTCCATATCATTTATGCTCCCATTTATTTTCATTCTCTGCCTCCATTCTGGGCTCTGTAGGAAGAACTTTTGCTATAAAGTTATTTCCAAGTTATGCTTTCCTTACTGTATTGTTTTCAGAGATAATTAATTCCAGAATTGTCATGTGTTCTTTTATAGAAACCTAGTACCATTTTCATTAATCATTTTTGTTCTTGCTCCTCTCTGGACCTTCTCTTTGGCTTCTAAAACCCTGTATATTCAAGGGAAACAGGCAATTATCAGTTTATAATTTTTTTGCAAAGTATAACAAAGAGTCTCACCCTTCTTTATGTCTTTTAATTCAGTATAATAACTCATTTGCTCACTTGGCTACTGCATTTTATGCAATAAAATAGCCGTGTGCAAAATGACATTTTAGATGAGTTTGAAAGATCTGTATTTCATTAGGACCCCATAATGTGAGTGACTCTTTGGATACTATAGCATGGCAGGGAGCCTGTTTTATAATGGTATATTTGAAAGATATATTTATTGTTTCCCCACAAGAAAAAGCCAAGAAGAGAAGGAAAAATAAGTTAAACTTTAGTCTTGGGGCAGAATCCCTGGGGTACATTTGGGGCCATCAAAAATCTGACCTCTCTTCCCAAAAGAAAGCAAAACTTCCAGGAGTTCTTAGTTAACTTATAAACAAAGAGGAGAACATACAGAAGTAATGAAATTTCCAACTGTGGAGAAAAGCACTCATTTATTTTTTTTTAAATCAGGGAATGATTGATGTGGTTGCAATTTGATGTTTGCTTTTAAAGAAATTCTTTTCACTGTTCTCCCACCTCCTTCCTCCAGCTATTTTATAGCAAAGCAATACTTACCTTATTCAGACTTCCAGGGTTGGATTAAAAGGAAGTTAGTTTGTGTTTCTGTTCTTCTTATTCTCCATTCCCCAGTAATTCTACATTTGTGACAGTAATGCAAATTGTGACAAACTCATGTCAATTTTGTTATCCCTAAATTACTAGTTGCTTTTGAGGTACCTGGTCATTTCTTTGGGCAGCCTCTCCTTAGGTGAACATCTATAACACAGTTGGCTTGGTGTTAGCTGAACTCTTCTAATCTCCGAATTTTATGCAAAACATGACAGGAAGAGAGTGCTTTGTGTGTGTGATGAGACTCAATTTATTAAAAGTATGATTAAAGAATTTCTGTGCTGGTGGCAACACTGGTTTAGAACTCACATTGCCTTTTTTTTAAAAAACAAATTTGGTTTCTTAAGGCAGTTTTGGGAGGACTTTACACAAAAGATAGGTGGGGCTGGACAACTTATGATTTCCTTCTAGAATGTCCATGTTAGGATCTGTCTAAGCTACCCATCGACACACACATAGATACCAGAGAGAGAAGCTGATGCTCCTTTTTGCATTCTGCATTTTTTGTATCTTTTGGAAGATCCTACAAGTCAGAGTGTGGACTTTATCAGAGCGGAGGGAAAGGAACATCCCTCTTGTTCCTTGCTTCTTCTAAAAAAAAGCTCCCTGAGGAATTTTAGTAAGAAGCGTCTTCAGTGAGATTAATGGATGACAACAAATATGTGTCAAGTAGCCAAGGCACACCCCGGCATTTCGGGCGTTCCAAAAGGCACACAGAGCTCCTTAGTATCACATGGTCCTTTGTAATAAGAGCCAAATTCAAAATGCCAAAGCGTCAACTACCAAGCAGGTTCAAAAGTTTGCTCTAATATATAGTGATATCATTTATTTCAGTTACCTGGGAACTTTCAGTGAGGGGTGGCTTCATTTCTTTCTATTTCTCCTATGAAAACCCTCTTGTCGCCGATTTCTACTTAAAACCATTTATGACTCCAGCAGATGTTTCTGATTTAGAAAGAGTACTTTTTTGAACCATTTCTTTCTAACTTCCTTCCCCCTCTCCTCCCCCCTCCCTGCTCCTCTCAGGAGCTAATTCCAGTCAGGTTGGAAATTACAAGCATGTTGCTTAGTGCTGAGAATGATGTGCTGACTGATGAGCAGAGGTAGGGCTTGAACTGAGGTCCTGAGGAACAGACTTCAATAGATTAGAGTATCAGCCTTCTGAGAAATGTGCCATGCAGAAGCTTGATTTCCCTTCAGTCCAACTTAATTTTTCAGCATCTGTAACTGAGACTGGCAGTTCTGAGCCCCTTGTTCCTTCAGCACAATTTATCAGCACAAGGTCAGAGAATTCTTTTGGGCCTGTTTCTCATGAGCAGTGATAATTATGCATATAGACAACCCTACTCATATTATGTAATGTACTGAATGAAGCAGGGAGAATGGTTTTGATTTAGAATCAGAAGCACGGTCACCAGACCCAAATACGTCCAACATCCAACTAACCCGGGAATCACCTCTCATGTTCTGGATCAGATCCATCAACACACCCCCAATGAGGACACATCCTTCTCTTTATGACTATTGATGGGCTTTCAGCCTGACAATTCAGAAATGTGCCATTGACGTAGGCCACATTCAGAGGAGAACGCCTTCTGGGATTTCTCAGTCATCGGCCTAAGTGGGGGTGATTTGGTGGCAGGAAATGTCTCCAGATAATGCATTCTTCTAATTTCTTTTTCAAATACTCTGCATCTTAGCTATTAATCAGGGAAGCTCCCACTTTTCCCTGTCAGAGCCATTCACCCATTTGGCCCAGGTTTTGGCTGTGGGAATGGATGAACCATGTTCAGTTCATTGCAAGGTTAAGCAGATCAATGCTCCTGTCACTGTCTGGTTAGATGATATTTAACATCACTCTAAACAAAAGCATTTCCAAGCAAAGAGGAATACTGGTAGTAAAAATAGAGCATTCGTGTGGGTACTCTGTACTATCCCTCCCTATGTAAGACACGGAAGATTTTGTTAACATTTAAAGCTTCTTTTAGTCCTTAGGGAGTTTTTATATTTCACAAGCTGGATAGTAAAACTAATGGCCATAGCAATCAGATGAGAATCTCTGCAGCCTTTATTCCTGGAAAAGAATTAGAGAAATCTGGGAAGAGGTTAGAGTTACCTGTGCCTCATGAGATAGTTAAATGCAGGTAAACCAGATAGCCAAAAGTTCATATAAAAAAGGAAAAGTTTTAAGAGGTCACTTGAGTAATGAGTGGGCCAGGTCACATTGCAGGGCCACTCAGAAATACCTTGCGCATATTCATTGCATTGGACAAAGCCATTCACACCAGCCTGTGATTTCTTTGTTCCTTTACTTCTTGGTGCCATTGCCAGTGCTTTCTTGGTGGAAATAAAACAAAGAAAGGAACCCCAAACCTGCTGTTCTTTATTGAATGATGTATTGTGTCATGGAACACCCAGTCATAGATTCTCAAAACATGCTAGCCATGACATTGCCCTGTATTGTGATGCTGATTTGTAAAATCAAGCACCTTAACCATTTGTTATTTGTACCTCGTTTGCCAGCTTTAACAATTTTCCAAGGTTATTTATTTTTGTGTGTGGCTGAAGATAAATATGTTTCATTATTTTCACTTAGTAACAACGAGTTTAAGAGAAGCTCAGTGGTATTTTTGTGTGTGTGTGAATTTCCCTGGTTTGTATATTTTCTCTTTCTCTTTACATCATTTCAATCCAATCAGATGTCTCAAGGAAGTGGATGCCAGGAATGATGAATCACTGAAGCTTGTCTGGGGATCAACATTTAGTGAAGGTGGAGAGGGCTAGAACATTAATGTAAGCCATGGCCTTCCAATAGAGATAACACCTTATGTTTGGCAAATTGAAAACTGATATCTAATAACTTGGTATATCAGAAACCACACTATAAATAAATGTATGTCTGAGACAAATTTTTAAATATTATTTTGAGTACCAGATAGGAATCTACACTTAGTAGCTCACGGTGATGTAGTTTAGAAAGGTTTTTATCTTTCTGACTACATATGGATCCTTTACACAACAGTATATCCTGATGGCTATTTATCATTTAAGATTTTAAATGATCCATATGATAAAAAAGTAAATAACTTATTTTGGTTAATGTCATTTCATTTTTTTTCTATTTATGTTTATTTGTATGTGCTCTTGGATTATATAGTCTGTACTTGTCATTACCCACTGCTCTAAGCTTTAGCATAAATTCTGTATTACATTATGGCTTCCTAAGAATATTACCGGGAATATACGATTTTTTAATACCCATGGAATATGAGCATATTAATATATATATATACACACACACACACACACATATATATTCAAAAGGCTATTTTATTCTTTCTTTTGCTGGAAATGATATCTTTAGGGCAGGCATTTAAAAAAATCTAAACCATTTAAAAAATTAGTCTTCAAAAAAGCAATGTAGGCTCAAAACAGTAGTTCGTATTGAGAAAACCATAGTGGAAATGCACTTTTTAATATTTTGTGAAAAAATTCCAAAACAGATTGATATGGAATCCATAATGTGAATATTTTCCTTATTTCCTGAGAAGACTTTGTGTCATTCCTTTCAGATCTCAGCATTTCATTTTCACAGT
Organism: Zalophus californianus; assembly: GCF_009762305.2. Taxonomy (NCBI): domain Eukaryota; kingdom Metazoa; phylum Chordata; class Mammalia; order Carnivora; family Otariidae; genus Zalophus; species Zalophus californianus. Next base: position 78,829,247 of record NC_045600.1, on the reverse strand, counting down.
CCACAGTTTATCTTGTGAACAGCCAAATTAGAAGATAGCTTTAGTTTCTATCTCAAAACCCTAGAGGTGAGGAGGGAAGGTAAATTTGTAATCTTTCATCAGCTTTGAATTTGAGATCAGCACAGTTTTGTATTCATACACTAAATATTTTAAACACGGTCTTATTCCTTATGTGCAATTCAAATCAGTTCATTTCTCTCCCTCCACCCCCGCAGCAGACCATGTGTTAGGGTCTATAGAGTGGTGTAGAAGGAGATTATTTATGCTCTATGCCCCCAAATCGAGGAGAAGGACTATCAGTAATATGTGCACTTAAACCAGCCGGTACTTAAGAAAAGGATACTTTAGAATTTCACAGAGGTAGCAAAAACAAAAACAAGGACATGAGTGCAAAGGACATTGAATTTCAATCCAGTGAGGAACGGTTAAAAAAAAAATTTTTTTTTGAGCTGGTACAGTTTGTGTTGCATAAAATTTGCAAGAGACTCTGTCTCAGCCAGTCATGATGATGAAACAATATTTTCTAAACAAATAAATGGTTACCAACTGGAGACCATTTCTAACGCTAATTATTCTGGTTTTCCGAAATCAGATGCCTTCTAGAAATTTCACTCAGTATTATTAGGTATATGGCCTTAATACCATTTTAATTGTTTTCTGATTCTTGGTCTTGCCAAATGTAGTTTTGCCAACCTCAGTACTTTTCAAGAATGTAGCCCCCGAAGTTAATGAGGGATTCCTGTATAGTTGATGCAGAACAGCCAAATGGTGCAGGAGCGGTTGAGTGCTGAATCAAAATGATCTCTTCAGATAAAACAGTTTGATAAAGATGAGTATGAAGTCCATGAGCACCGTCAAGATTCATTTTTAAGACCCCGGAGATGATGCCGTGCTGGATTCAGGCTTAGTCCTGACAAAGAGCCTAGATAACAGACCCTTGGAGGATCACTCAAGTCCTCTGCACTTGTGCCTCTTTGTGCAAACTGGACCCAAGCCTGCTCATTGCCTCAGAGTGAGCAGACTGGTAAAGCATCTGCGAGCTGATTAGTGATTTCAGCTAATCAGGGGACAGTTTGCAAGAATGCAGTCCTCTTTCTAACTTTCTGGCCTCTCCTGCTGTCGTAGAAACAGTTTTTGCTACTGATGAGGTAGGTAAGATTCAAATCTACACCAAATGATGCATAAACCATGCAGCTCTGCCTACTGGCAACCCACATATGCCTTTGCTGGGCTCAAGCCAGCTTTTCTCTGGCACAGCTGAATTTGCTCACCGTGAAATGGGGCAGAGGGACCACAGAGCCAAAAGAAGCTGGGCTTCATCCTCAGCTATAAAGTTGCCCAGAAGGAACCATTGAGCAGAATTCTCATGCTTGCCATTCTTAATAGTCATCTTTACTCAACATCACTCCCAACCTAACATGGAGAAATTTCTCAAATAACATCATTTTTACTTTGGTTACGTTTCCAGATTTCCCCTCACCTGCCTTTGTTCCAGGGATGGTGCAGTCCCTCTTTTAAACATCTTAAATGCTTTTTTAAAAATTTTTATTGTTATGTTAATCACCATACATTACATCATTAGTTCTTGATGTAGTGTTCCATGATTCATTGTTTGTGCATAACACCCAGTGCTCCACGCAGAATGTGCCCTCTTTAATAACCAGGCTAACCCATCCCCTCCGCCCCCCTCCCCTCTAGAACCCTCAGTTTGTTTTTCAGAGTCCATCATCTCTCATGGTTCGTCTCCCCCTCCGACTTACTCCCCTTCAGTTTGGGGGCACATGGGTGGCTCAGTCAGCTAAGTGGCCGACTCTTGATTTTGGCTCAGGTCATGATCTCGGGGTCCTGGGGTCGGCCCCATGGGGCTCTGCGCTGGGTGTGGAACCTGTGTGACATTCTCTCTCTCCCCCTGCCCTGCCCCCTCTTCTAAAAAATATTAAAAAAATAATAAAGCTTTGGTTTTCCAGGTAAGACTCCAATTCTAAATCTGGGTATTCTGGAGCAAAACTACTAGCATCTCTCTGAAAGCTTCTCACTCTTATTGCCCAGAGTTTAGTTGTATTCCTCAGCTGTTTTATGAATAATTTTACCCCTCAAATAGCAACTCAGATGCTTGGAATGTAGTCTTAAATCTTTATGAGAGATCCAACTAATTTTATACATATGCAAATATATGCACTTCTTAAAAATACCCCCACAACAAACAGAGATAAACTAGACATTGCAATGAGTTTCAATTTGGGGGTGGAGTTGGCCTTTATCTGGTAAAATTCCAGTGGGCAGAGAGCTTGGGCCTGGTGGTTAATTTTATATCAGATTTCAGCCAGCCGGCAGTTACTCTTGTCTGCCGGTAGACTACTTTCTCTGTCACTTGGTATTAGATGTATTACACACCAAGCAGTAATTATCTTTGACACATAATTATTATGGTTTTGATGACAAGAAAGTCTTTTCTTTCCCTGCTTTCATAACATATATTCCTGAAAGTCCGGGCTTGCAAAATGCAGCTAAAAATTAAAAGCACTTGGCTTCAGATCGAACTTGAGGAGAGGGAATAAAACAAAAGAATTGTATGTGCATGAGGGAAGACAGTTTGGGGAGGGCAAAAATTAAAAAAAAATTTTTTTTAAAAGAAAAAGAGAAAGATACAGATTATTTGAGGCTTTCCCAGATGATCTCACATAAGTAGATTGCTGAACAGGAATGAAACCTCCGAGGGTCATTTGGACCCTGGGGAAAAGCTGCCAGGACATAGGCAGGCCAGGATCCCAGCAGGAAAAGGGTGCCTGTAAAGTCATAAACCAATCAAGGCTTGGATTAAAGGAGAGAGGAGAGAAAAGGAGGAGGCTCCCGGCAAGGCCACACAAACCACACAAATGAGTTTCTAATCTTGCCACATGGGCATTTTCCAGCTTTGCACTCTGAGTCAACCCCAGCTGTGGGTCTGGATGAGCAGTTTAACAATCCTTGCCTCTAAACAAATATATATATATATATATGCATATATATATATATATTTTTTTTTTTTTTTTTGGTAGATCATCAAAATGGGGCATCTTGAGTTTCTTGAGCCCGGGAGCTCTGCTGTATTTAAACAGACAAGTGCCTGGCCCTCCTCCAGCTGTACCTGCAGCTGTATTTCTTGTAAGGCTAGGTCGCTAACTTTTGGCTGCAGAGCTTTGGTCTTGGCTGTCTTGGACAATTCCCTGGAACTTTCATTTCAGAGCATCAGGGGACAGTGGGAGGTGGTGAGGAGGGTGGATAGCATGGAGATGAGGGGATGGGGGAAAGTCGGAGTGTATTGGAGGGACCTGCTAGAGACTGGCATTATAATACATGGATGTCATAATTTAACCCTAGGAAGCTGATGTTATCCAGGATCTGATTAGCACAAGAGGAAATCTCCTGGGTTGGCTGACGGTGATTGGGCTGAGACTGAAGCTCTTTTCCTTTTCCCCATTTGGAAGTCAAAAATGTGGGCCCTGGGGATTCACTTATGTTCCCAAGGGTGCTCCGTCCCCTCATAGACTTCTCAGCTGTGAGTCAAATAATAATAATCAAGTGAACATACTTGAAAGCAGTTCTAATTTTAGTTCACTTTATTATTTAGAGATGGGAGTGGAGGAGGGGTGGGGGCGGAGGCTGCCATCTATGACTAATGCTGTCTTGCAAGCTCTTAAGCCATATTTAGTAACATGGGGTATAAAAATAAGCTTTTGGTTCAATTTTTTTTCAAGTTGACTTCTGTTTCCTTTCTTCTATTCCCTTTCCCAAAGACGGATTTAACTAATTACACTTTCAGCTGAATGCTGATAGACGTGTATTTATTATCGGTGCTGTAAGCCCTGGAATTCTTTTTTCCTCTGTGAGGCCACAGACATATACATTAAACTCCAGTCCCTGTGAGCTGTCAGAGTTATGGTCCAGCCCAGAGCAATGCAGCATGATAAAGTTTTCAGGCCCTGTTTAGTTAAGACTGAAGAGCTGGGACCCAGCCAATCTCCACCACTCAGGGCTCTTTTCACAGTCCAAAATGATTTGGCTTAAACGTTTCCAACTGTGATGAGGTCCCATTTCAGTGATTATGCAGTCATTCACTTTTCCACATCAACATCAAAGTCATTAACAGCCGAGTATTATTGCATTGGCTGGAATTCAGTTAAGGACTAGGGGGAAGTTGCTCTTTATTAAGATAAATCATTGCCTTGGTTATGTCACCCATGAAATAATCAATTTACTGTGTTGGTTAATTTCCTCCCTCTTTGATCTGTGAATTAAATTCAACAGATCATTGTTTCACACAACTACCACTCAAAAGATGTTTTAAAGGAAAAATGCACACACATGTTCTGATGGCTGTGGACTTACTAGTATGACAAACAACATAGCAAACTGAAGGCTCAGTTCATTCCATCATTCATTTCTGCAGTTATCTTATCTCCCCTGGGCTCCAAGGGCAGGGTACCACCCTGATCGAGCTGGGTGATCCTCTCTCTGAATTCCTGAAGTGTTCTGCTAAGAAATAAAATGTAAAGCAGAGCGAGCCTTAATACTTTGGGGATCATAAGCTTGTACCAAATCCAATGTGGGATATCCTTGTCTGGAATTCAAGATGAAAAAGCAATGATCTTTACAAGGATACTCACTTATAAATGTGAGGCATCCTTTAGAAGGATCCCTCTCATAAAGGCATTCTTTGCTCCATAATTCATGGCTTCTTATAGGGAAAGAAGTTGAGTGGGATGTTTTATTTTTCCTTGCTTTGGTGATTCCTCTGAGAAATATTCTTGTGCTTGGAAGATTTAAAAATATATATTTTATAATGAAATATTTCAAACATGCAGACAAGTACAGAGAATAATATAACAAAAATCCATGGACCCACAACACAACTTTATCAAATCTTAACACTGCACTTCAGATGTATGTGTGTGTGTACATGTGTTTTAAAGAAATAAATCTTACAGATGCAGTTGAGGACTCCTTTTATCCTTTCTCTGTTTCTAGTCTCTCCCTCCTTAGGGGAATGGCTATCATGAATTTATGCCCCTAAACACTTTATTTATTTATTTTTAGTTTTTATTCTTGCTACATATTTTTGCAACTACAAACAATACATATTTTATAGGTTTTTAAACTTTTTAGAGGTGGTATTATATGTATCCTTTTACATCTTGCCTTTTTTTTTTAAATTTATTTATTGAGAGAGAGTGAGGAGGAGCAGAGGGAGAGGGACAAGCAGACTCCCCACTGAGCATGGAGTCCAGGGCAGGGCTTGATCCCACAACCCTGAGATCACGACCTAAGCTGAAACTAAGAGCCAGACACTTAACCAAAAGAGCCACCCAGGCGACCCTACATCATACCTGTTTTATCTATGGTATATTTGGATTTTACCAATGTTGATAAATGCAGAGCTAAGTTACTCATTTTAACTGTGGCGAAGTATTTCATTGTATGAATATATTTAAATCCTAGTCATGTGTCTTCATTCACAAGTAGGAGATTTTCTCTGGCGCACATACCAAACAAACAACCCAAAATGGGATTTCTGGGTCATAGTGTGCACATCTCCAGCTTTATTAGATGCCAAATTGCCAATTTATATTCCCATCACCAGTGTATCAGAATTTCTATTTTTCCAAACTTTCTGTGCTGGAATGATTGAGAATATGTATTTAAAATTAGATGGAAGCCACTGTTCCCTGCCTTCTGTGTGCTCAGTCTCCATACTGAACATAAAGTAGAAAAGTGCAGTCAATATAATTCCAGTGAAGGTAGGAAATGCCCAGTAATTGTCTCCTACTCCGTTGCAAACTTGACTCTGCGGATCTGGCTCAAGAGATAGAGCAGTGAAGACTACACGGAGGGCTCGGCTATGACAAAGCGTATTTTTAAAGCAATGTGGCTAACTCTTTATAGTCAGCTGAACCACAGATTTATGACAATTTTTTACATACTTCAGACACAAAACAACAGTTTGACACAAAAGGGTTATAAACACATATAGAGCTACAATCTTCATCCCTTCAACCTCAACTTTTCACAAAGATGACCAGGCCATTTCGTTTCTTTTTTTAAGTTTCTTGATGCATTAAAATTGAATAGCATTTATCTGGGATTTAAGAAGATAGGGAGTGTGATGATAGCTATATTCTTATACTTGGATAGACATGGGGCCTGCCTGGAAGAATTTGTTATAGAAAATATAAGGTCGATATTAACAAAGAGAAGTGGGAAGAACTTAAATGTGCTTAGGAAACCATACCATCAACTGTGGTTAATCCCAAATTTCAATTCTGGTCTTCCCGAACAAGGGGCACAAATCCATGTGGAAGCCACAGGAAAGGGTTCGGAACTATTCCCTCAGCCACACTGATTAAAGGTTATTCCATAAGCAAGGGGGGATGGGGTCTGATATCAGGACCTAGCCTATATTTTTAATACTTTGTTATATGTAGGTATACATGCTTTATAGAGCACTCTGAAAAAATATACATTGGCATTATTATTACTTTATTTTTTTGCAAGTCAAGCAATGACAATTTTCTCATATTGTATCTGCTATCTCTAGGTTGACATTTGGTATCAAATCAAATGTGTCTTATTGGACCCCATTTCTAATTGGGAGAGAGAGTGGCTATGCTGGTTATTTCCAGTATGCTGGTTATTGCCAGTTTGCCCAAGCTCCCTCACTCCACCCCATCCTCTACCTGTCTGTCTTGCTCTGAGGCTGCATTAACCCACTCCTCTGTCCCCTGGCTTCTGGTTGGGTTTTGCTAGTAAGGACCACTGGAGGGTGGGGAGGTAGGCAGGGATATTTATTCCTTCTCCCCTTCCTTCCTTAGACCACTCGCAGTGAGTACAAATTGTTTAAAATATTTTCAGACTTCATGGTATGAACATCAGATTGGTAAAATAAAAGATAAATGGAAGAAATTAGATCTTACATATTAACATTTTAGTATTTTTAATAAAGGCAAAAGTCCTATTTTTAGGTATCAAATTATTCACATTTTTAACATCTGAATTTCTCAGAAACCTATACAAGCCTCAGTTTCTTTATCTGTACAATGGAGACAGTTATCAGTCCCATAAAGACTGCTGAGAAGATTTGATAAACTAGTGAATGGAAAGCATTTAACACAGTACCTGGTAGCTAATAGGTATGCAAGTAGGGTTGAGATTATCATTACTATCACTTTCACGTTTGTCTACTTCCATCTGCCATATCTTCTCGGAGATTATCAAATGATCATTTGTAGTTTTAAAAGTCACAGGGAAAATATTTCCAGGGGTAAAGTTGAGAAGTTACCTTTGCCAATTTCTTTGTAAACACCTGTGGGTAGGAAAATAATGTTGAAAGATTGATTCCTTTCCCCCTTCTTGTATTTCCTAGTTGAGCCTATGGAGCCAGATAATCTTGGCTTGAATTCTAGTTCTTTCTCTTACCAATAGCATGACCTTAGAGTCAGAAAAATGAAGTCAATCACTTCACTGAGCACTAAAAAGGGATGTGAGCTCTAACAATATATTATGGTCAGTATTATTATGTTTTGTTGCTCTTCAAGTGGCAAAGATAGAGTGAAGCCAACAAAATAGCCAACTGTGGGGTTCTGCCAACTGAGCATACTCCTACTTGTGCTTCCAAAGGGGACTGCACAAGTGCATTCACAGCTGCCCCTGTGTTTTGCACACCCCTGAAGAACAGCACTCCTGCAGATGGGCTTTGGTCTATTGAGGGTTTGCTGGAGTTTGAGGACCTTTGCAAGACATTTTATTTTGCAGTGTACCTTTAAGATGAGGTGGTAGCAGAATTTAAAAAGGAAACCGAGGCACCCTGCTTTCAGATGCCCCAAGTCACACACTTATAACAACTAGGTGTCATCTTCGTACTAAGTCAATTTGTAAGTAGAATAGCTTTCAGAGAAGGGGAGAGCATGCTGGAAGTCCCGTCCTAGAAAGCCTTTTCAGCTAATACTCTTTGACTTTGCGGTTTGCTTCTGACTGGAGGGAATGTTAAGAGGCTGGAAGGACCAGCGATGGAGTTGCTGGTGGAATAGTCCTGTGAAAGGCATGGAGTGCTTGCCCCCCGAGGCGCTTCTGACAGCAAAGAACTCTGGACACATTCTTTCTCCCCATTTCTTTTCTACAGGAACAAGAGCCGCTCTTTCTTTGATTTGAGACTAGGTCTCAGTATAACTGACATCAAGATATTCTGGGAACGCACTTCTGAAAAAAGCTAAAGATTAAGGGGAAAAAACCCTAAGTATTGTTCTTTCCATTGAGACTTTTGTCGGAAATGTTTGACACCTCAAAGGCACAGAACTTTAAATTTTTAGGCTCAGATACATGGTGTTTAAACAGCTCAAACTGTTTGTCTTCGGCCAAAAGTCCTAAGTTTTTATCAAATTTATTTAATCAGACCGGGAAAAAAGTATAGTTTCCCCAAAGGGGGAATTTATGATGAGAAACTATGACTACGGATTCTCTCTGATAATAGCAGTTTCCAAAAAAAGGCAAAAAGAGTGAGAATGTATGTAAGCATGTGGACGTATGTGGGTGAATTCTCTTATAATTTATACCACCAACATAATATTAGGTAGACAACAGTACTAATGGAGAAAATATGAACGAGGATTGGATTCTGATAAATACTGCAATAATTCCAGGGAGTGAGGCTCTCTATTTTAAAGACGGACATTTCTGATGAGAATTTCTCATCCCTATCTGTTAGTATATTTAGGGGTTAAAGATGTGAAAGTTAATGGTAAATAAAGTTTAAAATTAATTAAATTTGCTTTTAAATGTCCCCATCAATCAGTATCTAAAATTTACCAGAATTAGACATTAATCTATCAAGTGGCTGGAAATTGCCAGGGTATTCCAGGCTACTTTAGCAGTTCATATTTTATAATATTAGTATCTCCACATTACTGATATTAAGCATAATTTCATGGCAGAAGACAATTAGATTAATGAATGACTCTTGTGTTGTCAAATCCCATGAAAGCCATTCCTGCAAAACGAACTGGAAAATCTGTTCTGTATTTTAGAAGAGGTGGCAATTTCTCCACTAGACAAAGAAGGCCAACTTTTGCATTCAGTTACTAACATATAATTCTGGCCTGGAATTCTACCTTCAGAAAATGGTCCAATAAATTCATGTCCAAAATAAGTTCAAGTCCAGTGAAGCAGTTCATTATTCATTGGGTAGGATATGAGAGAGAAGCTTAATATTTTACTGATGCCTCCAAGCCCAATAAAATTTGTTATTTCTAATTCAGGTAAAAAGTCAACTCCTATTACCTGTGATATTTCTGAATTAGAAGCAATTTCCTATTTGACTTGATGACTATGTATAGAAATTTCAAGCACTGAGGATTTCTTTTCACTGATAAATAAAGTTTCTTTGCCTGTGGAGAAGTTGGTTTTCCCAGTATGATCATACAATAAATGTCCTTAAGGAGCAGAAAGGTAGACCATTGAGCCTCATTCAGAATTATTTATGCCAGAAATTCTCATTATGTGGGTCATATAATTAGATTATGCCTTCTGTACTTTGGACTATGCTTCTTCCAAGGCCAGATGAAAAGGAAGACTCATAGCAGTCAATAAGAAATGTTAGACTTGAACGCAGCTGAGGATCATTGTGCCAACCCTTTTATCTTATAAGGAATGGTGGGTCCAGAGAACTTAAGGGTAAGGACATGAGTTAATAGCAGAACCAAAATTAGCATGCCGGGGTCTGGCTTCAAATTTAGTGCTCTGTCCTTTACACTTAAGACCTGTCCCCATTTCTACTACTTCTCTAAATATTTCTCAGATATTTGTCAAAAATGAAATATCCTAAGGTAAGTGCATGAGACCAGTGCTTTTTTGGAAGATGAAAGAAGATAGATTTGACGGTGATGTCGGATGGGGATGCTCCAGAGGGAAGGCTCCACGAGCTCTGGGGGCAGTTAAGAAGGGAGGGTTGGAGAAAAGGGAGAACAGGAACACCAGCACACAAACCTTTCTCTTGTGATATGCTCAGCATGGATAATGTCTCAAATGTGGGAAGACAGTGGCCTCATAGGCTATTCAGGGGGGCAGCTTGAGAGAAAAGATGGAGAAGCATTTCCAAAATTTTGGGGCAAGGATTTTTAAGGCATGCCAATCAAAGTGGAAATCATAAAGGAAAAAGATGAATGGGATTAAAACAGAATGAAAAGACACAGGGGGATCTAGAAAAGATATTTGCCACATTAAAGAAATAAGCAAAGAGTTAATTAATGTCCCTGTTCCAGCCTAGTGCGTATTAATGATGAAAAAAAGATAAACACTTAAATGGGAAAAATAACAACAGACACCAGGAAGTTAAACGGGGAGAAATAAAATTTTCAACAAACATGAAAAATGTTTATCTTCACAAAGGCTAACATAAATGAAAAGAAAATTAAAACAGCATTGTGATGCTATCTTTCTCATATCAAACCACTAAAGATCAAAAACAATGAAAGCACACTAAATTGAAAACCATAAGAGATACGGGATCCAGGCTGTTACTGGTGGGACTTACACTGGCATAACTTTGTTGGAGAGTTACTTCACTATCTATCCCTAAAACCTAAAAGTGCTCCTGGTTTTCATCCCAGCAAATCTACCTCTAAGAATGAATCTTACCTAAGGCAATAGAGTCAATGAGCATAAAAGTTTAAAAATGAAAAAAAAAAAGATTGAACAATAGATTGGTTCAATGAATTGTATATGCATAACATGTAAAGTACAGTTTGTCCAAAAATATACATAATAATAGTTACCTCTTTATTATGGAGTTTAACGAATTGAGAAAATGTACATCCTGTGTATGTATGGTAAGCGCTCTACAGCTTGTTTATTATTGTGTACATTGTTTTTTAAGGTTTTTTAAAGTGCTTTTATGTCTTAGAGGAGAATGTTTCAGGTGGGTGGAGATACCCTGAGGTGGTACGTGCTTGGCAGTCTCGTTCATAGACAGGCAGGTGGCAGTGTGGTTTCAGCCCAGTGAGTGCAAAGGGGCAGTGGGAGATGATGATGATGATGATGAGTTTGGAGAGGTGGCTGGAGCCAGAGCACATACAGCCTTGTAGGCCATGTTAACAACCTGACATTTTATATTTATTTGTTTACTGTCTGTCTTCCCCGCAGATTAATCTCCATAAGAGCAAATTGTTTTTTTTTTTACTGCATCTCACACTGCACTGTTCAATATGGTAGCCACTAGCCACATGTGGCTACAAGCAGTTGAAATGTGGCTGGTCTGAATTGTGATGTAAATGATCTCTTTAATAAATATTTATATTGATTGCATATTGAAATGATAATGCATGTATATATTGGATTAAATAAAAGATGTTATTAAAATTAATTCTACTTATTTCTTTTTGCTTTTTAAAACGTGGCTATTGGAAAATTTCAGATTACATATGTGGCTCACATTATACTTTTGTTAAAAGCAGACATAAAAAGCACAGTTTTCATTCAGCAAGCATCTGCTGAATGCATGAATGAGCATCTGTTGTAGTCTACCTTGATTCTGTTTGACTCAACCTCTGGATTTTAAACTTGACTCAAAAACCAAGGTATTCATAGTTAGAAGAAAACCTGTCTCTGATTAATATTTGTCCTAACAGCCTCTCTTAGATTCTTCCTCCCTCCCAGCTCTCCGAATCAGCCCTTCTGCAAGTTGGGTACACATGTATTTGGCTGTAGAGAGCCCTGACTGAGGCAGAATATTCTGCTGTTGTCCGTGTAGGTAGACAAAAACTTGGATCTGACAGGATCGAACCGCAGTTCTAGCGGTTTGTAATTTTAGATCCAATGTCATAATCTTGGTGGACATTGTAAAGATTTGGGCAATGAATACGTCAACTCATATTTAATTTATTGAAAAAGTCACAAGCCAACATACATGTAAAAGCAGTTATGATAGAAATACCTTTTATATCGAAAGATGTGTATGTACAAGGTAACACTCTAAAGTAAGAGGCTGGTTTATTTGTTTAAGAAAACTGCTGTCTTTCCATGTCTGTGACTGTGGAGGATTAAGTTTATATCTGTGCATTTATCTGTAGGGGATTCATATGCATCTGTGTTGGCCTGGTGCATATTTATAGAAATCACTTTTTCCTATCTATAGAAATGGAGATGAGTAAATTTTTAGAATTTATGGGCGGCCATAGAAAGTGTTGTCTAAGTGGATGACAGACACTGGGGCTGAATCCTGCTCCAGGCAGTAGCAAGCCAGTTAAACCATCACTGATTGACTTTTATTAACTCTGATTTGTAAGGCTGATAGGCTCAGGCTTGCAGCTGATGGACAGGTTTTTGTCACCCAGCCAAGATAGGAATCCTAGAGAAATGCCAAAGAGAAAAGACAGTGTTGTTCCCCAAAACCCATTGTGCTTTGAACGTTCGCTACTTTGTTTTTTTCTATTTTACATACCCAAGCTGAAATGTTTTTACCAATTATTTTGTCATTCTTTATAAAACTTAGCTTAATCAGACGCTCAGTCTGATCTTTGTGCTTTAGGCTATGACTGTAAATAGCAATGAAGTGGAAATACTGTTTGTTTAAGAAGCTGGAATGCACTGGTTCAGTTAAGAGACATAGTGGGAGAATATGAATACACACACTCTTTCCCTAACTGCTAGTTCCCTCCAAAGAGATAACTTAAAAAAAAAAAAAAAAAAAAAGTCCTTTCAGTTATCCTTAAAGAAGTTTCTTCTGGGCTAGTTGGGTATGACAACATCTTCACATGTAACTAATGTATTTCTTTCTCTTTATTGCTAGGTTGAGCTCTAGGCAAATTTATAAAGTTTTGTTTTGATAGCTCAAGCTACTTTTTCATCCAACCAGTGTTTGTTGAGCATCTACTGGGATGGACCAAGCCCTTTGCTTCATAGGTGCTTCTACAAGCATTGCATTTAGCCTTCATAAAGATGTGACAATGTGAGTTTTATTATTCCTATTTCAGGTGAACAAATACCTTTTCTATGAGGCTTTTAGAAAGTCTCACAGACAGTAAGCAACAGTATCAGGTCCTTTAATTCTGTTTTCAGTGATTTTTTTTTTTTCTTTCTCTTCTCAGGAGCAGCCCCTTCCAAGCCTTCTTTTATGTTCCATTAATTAAAACCTGCTCTCTGAAATGATCTGATAATCTCATTCCCGTGAAGATGTAAAGGTGACTGAGGCATAAAGGGCTTGTCATTTCCTTTGAGATTTTTTTCTTTGACCCTTGAGTTATTCAAAAGTCTGTTGTTTAATTTTGAAATATTTGGAGATTTCCTATGTTACTGAATTCTAATTGACTACTGCTCTGATCACAAAACATATTCTATTGTTTTGATCCTTTGCAATTCACTAAGACTTGCTTAAGGGCTGTGCGATGGTCTGTCTTAGTGAATGACTCATTTATACTTTTTGCTCTTGTTGGGTATAGTGTTCTAGAAAAGCAGACCCAGTCGAGCTGTTGATGCTCTTCAAATCTTCGTTTTCCTTTCTAATTTATCTACTTATTCTATCAATTAATTAGAGAAGGGTATTATCATCTCTTTTTGTGGATTTGTCTATTTCTTCATTTACTTCTGAAAATTTTTGATTCTTATATTTGGGGACGTAGTTATTAGGTTCACCCACATTTACAAGGGTTATGATTTCTTGACAAATTGACGTTTTTGTCATTATGAAACCTCCTTCTTTACCTGTTAGCACTTTTCTTCTCAAAGAAAGTTGACTAAGAAATAGACTGTGCCAGCTTTTCTTAGGCTTAGTGTTTGTATATGATACACTTTTTCCATCTTTTTAATTTCAGTCTGTGTCTTAATTTTTAAGCATGTTCTGGTAAACAGCATGCTGTTAGGCTTTATTTATTAATATTTATTCAGCTGACAATCTTTGCCTTTTAATTGCATTGATCAATCCATTTATAGTCAATTTAATTATTGATATGTTTGTATTTAGGTTTGCTATCTCGAAGTATGTTTCCTTTTGTTCCATTTACTTTTGGTTTGTCTTTGTCTTCTTTCCTGCCTGCTCTTGAGTGAAATGAGTATATTTTCATATTCTATTAGATTCCCTGCTTTTAGGTTATACCTCTTGGTATTATTTTCTAGTGGTCGTTCTAGATATCAAGATAGTCTTCTTTTACTTTTCATAGCCTACATTCAAAAAATGTTCTACCACTTTGTAATCAGTGCAAGAACCTTAAACCTACAAACTTCCCATTACTGGCCATGTCTGTTCACCATGCTCTGTTGTATGTTTTTTTTGACAAAGGCTATAAACCCCATAATACATTGATATAATTTTGACTTTACACAGTCATTATAGTTTCAAAACAGTTAACATCTCTCTTTCTCTATCTGATAGAGGCATAGATGTAGATATGTTGGAATTTAAAAATACATTTTATATTTTATAATATAGTGGGAATAATTTTATAGGATTTAAGGTATTTTTACATTTTATGTGCACATATATATGTGATATACATATATATCTGATATATATATATATATCTCAAAGTAATTTGGAAAAATCCTTTATATTTATTCATAAATGTATCTTCCCTAATGTTCTTTGTTGCCTTCATGTGGAACAAGTTGCCCTCCAGTATTTCCCTTCTGACTAAAGAATTTCCCTTAGCATTTCTTGTGGTGCAGGTCAGCTAAGGATGAATTCTTTCAGCCTTTGTCTGTCTGAACACTTATTTTTTCTTCCTTCACAAAGGATATTTTCACTGGATATAGAATCTAGGTTGACAGTTTTTTCTTTCAGAACTTAAAAATGTCATTACAGTTTCTTCTGTCCTCCATTGTTTCTGATGAATAGTCATGCTTCATTCTGATTGTTGTTCACTTGTGCATAAAGTGTGATTTTTTCCCCCAGGCAGCTTTCAAGATTATATTTGGCTTTCAGCACTTTCACTAAGATGTGTATAGGTATGGTTTTTTTTTTTTTTTTTTTTTTTTTGAGTTTATCCTGCTCAGGGTAAATATAGTGGAACTGTGCTTCCTGGAACTGTGGGTAAATGTCTTTATCAATTTTGCAGAATTCCAGTTATGTGTACCTCAAACCATTTGATATTGTGCTACATATTTCAGATGCTATATCTTTTTTTCACACTTTTTTTCTCTTTGCATTGCACTTTGGATAATTTCT
This sequence comes from Zalophus californianus, assembly GCF_009762305.2. Lineage (NCBI taxonomy): Eukaryota > Metazoa > Chordata > Mammalia > Carnivora > Otariidae > Zalophus > Zalophus californianus. The sequence continues at coordinate 78,814,063 of NC_045600.1, read as the reverse complement.
ACAAGCACATCTTTATGTTCTCTTATTTTTTTCCTCTTCTGTATCTAGTCTGCTGGTAAGAATGAATGAAAAGAATTCTGATAGAATCTGTTATCATTTTTTTTTTAGTTCTAGAATTTCCACTTAGAGTTTTTGTATAGTTTCCCTATCACAGATGACATTTTGTATTTGCTCACTTGTGTTTTTCACGCATAGATCCTTTAACATATTTACCTTATTTATTTATTTTAAAATCCTTCTCTGATTATTCCAACATTTGGGCCATATCTAGGTCTGGTTCTTTTGACTGTTTCTTTTCATAATGGTGGGTCACATTTTGTTTCTTTGCATGTCTCAGTTTTTGATTGAATGCTGTATATTCTGTGCAACATAAATGTAGGGGCTAAAGTCAATAATATTTGTGCCAAAAGAAGGTTTTGCCCCTCCCATCATGTCGCTAGCGTGAGCACGGGGTCAGTATATTTTTAGTTGAACTGGTTTTGGGCCATGTTGTTGCTTTAGTTAGTTTTTTTTTATTATGTTATGTTAATCACCATACATTACATCATTAGTTTTTGATGTAGTGTTCCATGATTCATTGTTTGCATATAACACCCAGTGCTCCATTCAATACGTGCCCTCTTTAATACCCATCACCAGGCTAACCCATCCCCACACCCCCCTCCCCTCTAGAACCCTCAGTTTGTTTCTAACAGTCCATAGTCTTTCATGGTTCATCTCCCCCTCCGATATCCCCCCTTCATTCTTTCCTTCCTGCTATATTCTTCTTCTTCTTTTTTTTTTAAACATAAAATGTATTTTTTTTTCAGAGGTACAGGTCTGTGATTCAACAGTCTTACACAATTCACAGTGCTCACCGTAGCACATACCCTCCCCAATGTCTATCACCCAGCCACCCCATCCCTCCCACCCCCCCCACCACTCCAGCAACCCTCAGTTTGTTTCCTGAGATTAAGAATTCCTCATATCAGTGAGGTCATATGATACTGTCTTTCTTTCTCTGATTGACTTATTTTGTTCAGCATAATACCCTTTGGTTAGATTTAGTTCTTCAAATGATTTGAAGGCAGGTTCAATAAGTTCCTTAATCAGGACTTTGGATTTGAGTGTCTGGAGGACATGTGCACGTGTACACATGTGCATGCATGCATGTGTGTCAGCACGTTGTTCTAACCATTGTTGAGAGAAGACTGGAGAAGTGGGGCTCAGTCTCATGACCCTGAGATCATGACCTGAGCCAAAACCAAGAGTCAGATGCCCAACTGACCGAGTCACCCTGGAGCCCCTCAATCTCTGTCTTTTAATTATCATATTTGGACCGTTTATAATTAATTTGATTTTTTAATGTGTTAAAGTAGACACTTTATCTTTTGTTCTTGGTTTGTTCTTTCTGTTTGTTTGTTTCTCTGCTTTCTTTTCCCTGCCTTTCTGTGGGTCACATAAACGTTTTTTAGAATTTCTTTTTGACTTGTCTGCAGTATTTTACGTATATTTTTTTGTAAAGCTCTTCTAGCAGTTGCTCTCGGTATTGTATTATATATATATATAACTTGTCATAGTCTATTTATGTCAACATTTTACCTCTTTGAGTAACATGTAGAAATCTACTTCCCTTTATGTCTTATTACCTTCCTCCCTTTCTATATATATATATATAATTGCTTTAAATATTTTTCTACATACATTTAAAAACATATCAGATATTATTATATTTTTTTGCTTCAACCATCAAACGTAATTTAGAATTTCCTTCAAGAGAAGGAAAATATATTTATTTATATATTTGCTTTTTCCATTATTCTTTCTTCTTCTCCTTCTCCCCCTCCCTCTCCTCCTCTCCCCCATCATCCCTGTTTTTCTTCTCCTTTTCTTCTTCTTCTTCTCCTCCTATTGTTTCATGGTTCCTTCTTTTATCATTTCTTTTCTGTTTAGAGAACTTTGTTAGCCAGTGCGTTTAGGGTAGCATACTGATGACAAATTCTCTTAGTTTTCTTTTGTCTGAGAATGTCCTTATTTTCCTTTACTCCTGAAAGATAATTTCTTCAGATATAGAATTATAGATTGAGATATCTTTCCTTTCACAAATGTTATGTCATTTCCTGTGACTTCCATAACTTCGGATGAAGAATGTGCTGCCATTTAAATTGTTTTTCCCTATAGGTGAAATGCTGTTTCTATCTTGCTACTTTCAAGACTGTTTTTTGTCTTTCATGTCAGATGCTTGACTATGATGTGTTTTGGCACGTAACTCTTTGGTTGTATCCTAGTTGAGGTTTGCTCAGCTTTATGAATCTATAGGTTTATGTCTTTTGCAAAATTTGGGAAGTTTTGAGCTATTATTTCTCTGAGTATGATTTTAGCCTGCCCTCTTTATTCTTTTTTTGTACTTCAACAACAAGAATGTTAGTTCTTTGTGATACTCCCTCAGGTTGCTGAGGCTTGGTTAATTTTCTTCAGCCTGTTTTCTCTGTTGTTCAGATTGGGTAATATCTATTGTTCTATTTTCAAGTTCACTGATTCTTTTCTCTGCTTCCTCCATTCTGCTGTTAGGTCCATCCACTGAGTTTTTCATTTGAATTTTTGAATTTTTCAGTTCTAAAATTTCCATTTGGACCTTCTTTATATTTTATATTCTTTGCTGAGAATTTTCACTGTTTTTGTTTGTGTCAGATGTGTTTCTAATTGCTTCTTGGACCATTTTTGTGAAGACTATTTAAAAATCTTTGTCAGATAATCCTAATATTTCTGACGTCTCAGTGTTGGCAACCATTGTTGTTGTTTTTCTCTTCCAAGTTGAATTTTTTGGTACTTACTGATTATTTAAAATCAAATCAAACCTGGATATTTTGCATATGCTATAATACTATGAATCCAGTTTACACCTTCTGTATTAGTTGGTTTCTTTAATTACCACTTAGGCATAGGAAATAGGGGATGTTGTCTTGCTACTGGCAGGCGGGAACAGAAATCTGTGTTTTGACTCAGCCTCTGTTGACTCAAGTGGGGAAGAGGCTCCGTATTATTGTAGGGTAGCAGGGGATTTTTGTCTATCCACTAGTCTTCCACTGATACCACAGGGAAATGGTCTTATTAAAACTATTTGGTGGTAAAAGTCCTTACTCTTCACTAGATTTCCCCTGACTCTACTTTCTCAGGGAGAGGGATGGGTACTTCTTTATTGTTGGTTGGGGACAGTGTAAGTTCTGCCAATATAATGTCCACTGGGAGGGCTTCATCACTGCTCAGTGGAGATAAAAGTCTGACTCCCTTCTCTGATACTATCCTGGCAGGTGGTGGCCATCTCGGCTCCCCATTCCTGGTCCTCTTGCTGGAGAGAGCAAGCTTTGTTGAAGATTTTTATTTATTTGTTTGTTTGGGTCCTTTGGCACATGCAGCTTTCCAGCTCCTTTAGCTCCTAGACTGAGATACATGAGGCAAAAGGAAAACTCAGGGAAGTAAGCAACACATTGTCCCTTGGGTCATATATCCCTAGCTGGTCTGTCTTCTTCTCTTCCCCTTTCAATCTTCTTGTGTTTCTTTTATATATGTTGTCTAAGATTTTTAGTTTTAGGTAACAGAAGAAATAGGTGAATGATCTCTATTCCATCTTCTTGGAAGCAGAAATCTCTCTGATGACTTTTAAAGATATCTTACTTTTTAAAAGAGTTTTATTTATTTATTAGAGAGAGAGTGTGAGTGGGGGGAGGGGCAGATGGAGAGGGAGAGAGAGAATCTCAAGAAGACTCCACGCTGAGTGGGGAGCCCGATGTGGGGATCACTCTCACCACCCTGAGATCATGATCTGAGCCTGACTTAATACTTCTCAAACTATTCCAAAAAACAAAAAGGAAGGACAACTTCCAAATTCATTCTATGAGGCCAGCATTACCCTGATACCAAAACCAGTTTTCCACTAAAAAAAAGAGTACCACAGGCCAATATCTCTGATGAATATGAATGCAAAAATTCTTAATAAAATACTAGCAAATTGATTCCAACAGTATATTAAAAGGATTATTCACCAAGATAAAGTGGGATTTATTCCTGGGCTGCAAGGGTGGTTCAATATTCATAAATTAATCAACATGATACACCACATTAATAAAAGAAAGGATAAGAGCCATATGATCCTTTCAAGTGATGCAGAAAATCATTAAAATGTCTATATTACCCAAGGCAATCTACACATTTAATACAGTCCCTCTGAGAATACCACCAGCATTTTCCACAGAGCTAGGACATACAATCCTAAAATTTGTATGGAACTACAAAAGACCTTGAATAGCCAAAGCAATCCTGAAAAACAAAAGCAAAGCTGGAGACATAACAATTTCAGACTTCACGTTATATTACAAAGCTGTAGTGATTAAGACAGTATGGTACTGGTATAAACACAGACACATAGATCAATGGAACAGAAGAGAAAATCCAGAAATAAACCCATAACTATATGGTCAATTGATCTTTGACAATGCGAGAAAGAATATGCAATGGGAACAAGACAGTATCTTCAACAAATGGTGTGGGGAAAACTGGACAAAAACATGCAAAAGAATGAATTGGACCACTTTCTTACACCATAGGCAAAAATAAATTCAAATAGATTTAAGACCTAAATGTGAGACAGGAAACCATTAAAACCCTGGAGGAGAACACAGGCAGTAACCTTTTTGACATCAGCTGTGGCAGCTTGTTAGTAGGTATGTCTCCTGAGGCAAGGAAACTAAAGCAAAAATAAACTATTGGGACCTGATAAAATAAAAAGTTTCTGCACAGCAAAGGAAACAGTTAACAAAACTAAAAGGTAACCTATGGAATGGGAGAAGATATTTGTAAATGACATATCTGATAAAGGGTTAGCATCCAAAATATACAAAGAACTTAAAAAACTCAACACACAAAAGCCAAATAATCTAGTTTAAAAATGGGCAAAAGTCACAGACATTTTTCCAAAGAAGACATACTGATGGCTAACAGACACATGAAACAAATGCTCAACATCACTCATCATCAGGGAAGTACAAATCAAAACCACAATGAGATACCACCTCACATCAGTCAAAATGGCTAAAATTAACAACATAGGAAAAAACAAATGTGGAAAAAGGGGAACCCTCTTACACTGTTGGTGGGAATGCAAACTGGTGTAGCCACTCTGGAAAACAGTATGAAGTTTTCTCAAAAGGTTAAAAATAGAAATATTCTACAATCCAGCAATTGCACTACTAGGTATTTACCCAAAGGATGCAAAAATACTAATTCAAAGGGATACGTTCACCCTGGTGTTTATAGCAGCATTATCAATAATAGCCAAATTATGGAAAGAGCCCAAATGTCCATCGACTAATGAATGGATAAAGAAGAGGTGGTATATGGATATACAATGGAATATTACTTGGCCATCAAAAGAATGAAATCTTGCCACTTGCAATGATGTGGATGGAGCTAGAGAGTTTTATTCTAAGTGAAATAAGTCAATCAGAGAAAGACAAATGCCATATCATTTCACTCATAATTTAAGAAACAAAATAAATGAACATGGTGGCGGGGGTGGAAAGAGAGAGACAAACCAAGAAACATACTCTTAACTATACAGAACAAACTGATGGTTACTAGAGGGAGGTTGGTGGGTGGGGGGGATGAGCTAAATGGGTGATGGGTATGAAGGAGGGCACTGATGATGAGCACCAGGTGTTGTATGTAAGTGAAGAATCACTAAATTCTACTCCTGAAACTGATTACACTGTTTGTTAACTAACTGGAATTTAAATAAAAACTTGGAAAGAAAAAAAAAAAGGAAAAGGGTAATCTGTCAAGGCTACATACTGTCTGATGCCATTTATATGACATTCTGGAAAATAACATAACTCTGGAGACAGTGAAAAAGGATCAGTGGTTAGGGGGAGAAAGGGATTAACAGGCAGAGCACAGAGGATTTTTAGGGCAGTGAAACTACTCGGTATTTGAATTTTATCTGTTTCTTATGGCACTGATATTGTTGAAGAGTCCAATGTCTGGAACATAGTACTCATGTAATAAACGTTGGACAAAATGATTATATAGATACGTGAATGAAAGTCTAACTCTAGACAAAATGATGAAATAGGGCAAAATTTCCCAAGAGTATTTGTCCTTTATGAACTACAAAGTACTTAGTTGGAAAAGTTCTTCTTTCTTCCTATTTGAGCAGTGTTTTTTGTCCCGGAGAAAGACTGCGGTGAATATACTACTAACAGAACTCTATGTTTGGGATAGGTGTCTGCTAGTTACAGTAGATTATAAACATCTAAACGACAAGGGATTGTTTGTTACTCATTTTATACCCAGCATAGAACCTTCTTGGCATGCCTTTTGAATAGTAGGGGCTTACTAAATATTTACTGAATGAATGTTAAAAATGGTCCCATTTCCTGTTGGAAGAGGATCTTAGTTTAAAGCTAAATTTATACCTCATCCTAAACACTCCTACCATGGACTGAACTATGTCCCTCCCCCAATTCCTTTGTTGAAATTCCAACTCCCAGAACCTCAGAAGGTAACCCCATTTGTAGATAAAGTCTCTAAAAATGTGATTGAGTTAAAAGGAGACCTTAGGGTGTGGCCCTAATCCAATATACTGGGTCTGTAGCAAGAAAGTAGTCATTGCAAACCAGGGAGAGGGGCCTGAGGAGAGCCCAGATGTGCCAGTACCTTCAACTTGGATTTTCAGACTCCAGAAATGGGAGAAAAATTAATTTCTGTTTTTCAAGCCACCTAGTCTGTGGTATTTTGTGGTATTTTGCAGCCCTAGCAGACTAACACAATTCCTTTAAATAAATAACAGGGAAAACCCACATTGTAATATTATGAATGTTTTATTTAACAGATATGTTGTTATTTCTCCACATGTCTTGGCAAATTGCCAGATATGTGTCCCTCAAATTTAAAATCATTATTCCAGTTAATATCAAGGTATCCCCCCTTCTTTTACCGTTAAAATTATACTAAGAATTTTTACATGTTCTGTTTCTTTTCCCCAAGAAACTACCATCTTTATCTTACAATCTGATTTGGTCTGACTAGTGCTAACTTGGCGCCCTTTATCCCAATTGATTGAAATCTGGGGACCTCAAAGAGCGCTAATCCACAGGGCCCCACATCATGTCATTTGATATTCAGTTCAGAATTTCCCTGCAGGCCCTGGGATCTCCTTTATGCAACAACTCTCCCTCCATGCATGTTATTTCCCCCCACCCCCCTGAACCTTCTTAGATGACACCCTCTCAGGTTAGAACGGAGGAGGAAGCAAACACTGATGACATTTTATCAGCGGGCTATGACCCAAGTATAACCACAACCCCAATTTTTGGGAGTTTACTTTTTTAACACTCCTCCCGGAGGTAGGGTGATAATGAAGCCAGACACAGACATTTCCTTCAACTTTCGCCAGACGATATGGCTCCTTGAAGTAGATTACAATGAAGTCTGTACAAAATAAGAGGCATGTTGGAGCCTCCCTCCCCAGAGGAAAACCATTTTCCAGTCTGAGATTGACCCCGAAGTGGAGTCAAAATCCAATTGTTACATCATCCTTAAAGCACGCTGTTTAACACGAAGGCAGCCTATAAAGTAGCAGTTAGAACAAAAATCTCTGGCTTTGACTATGATTAAATATTTTTTAAAAGGACATGGGGGGAGTTGAAAGGATAAAAAAATAAAAGTTTAGAAGGTTTTTATCTATGCCGTCTGATTTTTCTTTTTCAGACAACATCTTTATGTTGGTGAGCCTTGAACTTTGTGACTTTTATATGACATGCAAGACATTTTTTTAAGCCATAATTACCATGTATTGTATTATTCACATCTGATAAAAATCTGCTAATTTAGTCATAAAATGGACAAAAGATTTAGATGTAGTTTCCAAAGACATTCCATTTCAACTTTGTTCTTTCTTCCAATTGTACTTTCCACCAGGCAGTGTTGTGTCAGAACTTGTAGTAGGTTCTGGGTTAGACAAAGGAACAGAAGTCACCCCCTTGAAGACAGCCTTCCCATAATGCACTGGAGAGAACTGTCTGGACCATTAAAGACCATTAAAGACTCCTGTTAAATGGAACTTTCTGTTCACTAATGGATCAAAATACTTTTGTTATATATTACTGCTGGATCTTTGGCAGCTCTGTGAAGTTTGGTGAGTTCCTTGAGTTGGAGGATAACTGTAGATGGGAGTGACAGCAATAAGTAAATTTTTCCAGGAATATCCTCTGTGAGTTGAACAGTGGTCGGAGCCACCCAGGTCTGGGATGTCAAGGTGATCTTTAGAGTTGTGCAGAAAGTCCTCTAGATTTCTTCCTGACTTAAATTACTCACTTGTGCAGTGAGATGGTAGATTTGATTTACCCCTAGATAACTTTTTATGTGCTGATGGGGAGGGCATTGGTAGACAGCCAGTAGCAGTGGTAAAGTCAGGTACTTCGTTGGAGGGCAGCTATCTCAGAAGGCACCTCCACCGTTGAGAACTGACTCCTGTGCATGCCTTATACACAAAATTGCTGCCTTCTTTTTTTTTTTTTTTTTTGCAGGGCCTACCCTCATCAGTCCTCCTTTCGGGCAGGACAATTCTTGGTTCAGGAACCTAGGGGTACATGTAAAAGAGAAGAAGGTGCTAGAGCCGAAATGGAATTTTGCAAACTATGACATTGTTGGAGATTAGGTGGCTGAGAATCAGCCAAGAAATGTGAAGAACTGATGCAACTCTTTAGATAAATCAGGGAAAGAACTAATGCAGTTTTCTGCCACATTTTAACCATGGAATCTAGGCATTTGGGTATATAATAGTTAAAAAAAAATAAAAACAGACATAGTTCTTCAACTTAGGCAGTATACAATGTGGAGGAGGGATGACAATAAAAACAAATAATTATGTAATTAAAAATGGGTGGGTGAAAGTAAAAGCAATGGAAGCTAACATACCTGGGTTATAACTGATTTATTTCTTTTTAAGAAATAGGAAGTTCCCAGAATGCCCGTCTCCCCATGTGGACTTAATTAACTTGGTTGAAATTCAGAAGTTTAGGGCTTTCTCAGGGGTCACAGGGACAACTTTGGTGCTGTGTTACATTTACTATTTTGATTCTAGTAAAGAAAAGTGATAATGATCCATATTTCATTGCATACTTTTTATATAATGCAAAGTTACCAAATGTGAAAATTTTAATTGGACTATTCTAAGCAGTACCATTGTTATAGGCATTTTTGTCAAGATGAATCTTACATTAAAATATTTCTCCCAAGCTACCACAAAACCCAGAATCATTAAAAATTTAAGAATTGCTAAAATACAGAGGACATGCATCTCCTTACATTGTTTATGTTTTGTATTTCACTTGGTTTGAGTAATGAAACTAAATTGGTTGGTTTCTTTTATACTTTGCCTGTTTCTAATCAGTTTCACTTTTGATTTCCATGAGCTCACTGAGTGATGTTGTTTTGGGGGGTTACATACTCCTGGCATTATCCGTATTCTCAACAAGATTTTGGTTATTGAAAGAAAACATTTCAGGGTATATGAGGGTGTGTGGAGCCTGGAATACTCCGATAGAGGAAACTTAGATTCGGGGTTAAGAATACTTTAACAAGTACATGAATGGAATTGTGTGGAACTTGGGCTTATTTTGAAACAAGTCAAGCTTTATCAGTACATCTGTATCTTCTCAGTTGCTTAATAAATTTCATAATTACGCTGAATTTTGTCACAGCACCATAATATTAATGGATATGTTACAGTGTTTAATTTTTATCTGTTGATGTCTGCTATAAATCCTGGTAATAGGGGCGCCTGGGTAGCTCAGTCGTTAAGCATCTGCCTTCGGCTCAGGTCATGGTCCCAGGGTCCTGGGATGGAGGCCTGCGTCGGGCTCCTTGCTCTGCGGGAAGCCTGCTTCTTCCTCTCCCACTCCCCCTGCTTGTGTTCCCTCTCTCGCTGTGTCTCTCTCTGTCAAATAAATAAATAAAATCTTTAAAAAAAAAAGTTAAAATCCTTTAAAAAAAATCCTGGTAATATAGGCACCGTATATATTTAACAAACACAGCTTAGATGCAGGCATATCCTGCTAATAATCATAAGGCAAGCTCAGTAGGATATTAAATCTATGCCAGCTCAGTTAAAGGAATAGACGACTTCATCAGGAACAAAATGTCTTTGGCTAGCAGATCATTCTACTGTGCTATTAATTGGTAATGCAAATGAACAATTGATATGCACCTTGCTGTATGTTCTGCTAAAAGACTCAAATCTTTTAAGGCAAATAATCATGATTGAATACAAAATAGCCGAATTTCATCATTTTATGCCAGGTCTTTCCAATTAGTTTGTGTTTCTGAGTAGAGGGATGGAGTTGTTACCTCTGGATAGATGACAGAAGTGAAGATGAAGCTGACATTCTCAGTAGTTTATCATTCAGCTGGATGACTACCTGACGTTCTTGCCTCTTCTCTCCTTTGGGTGGGCTGCCCTGTTGCCATGTTGCCATTAGCACCTCTCCCAGAGGTGTGCAGAACCAGGAGTCCCAGCCAGCCGTACTTTTCTTCTTGTCAGCAATGCTGGTCAAAGAAGGAGCAGGGGACAAGATTGAAACTAATGGCTGAAATGAGGTTTGAGGATAATCTGTGGTTTTCCTTAATCCTTCCACTTGTTAACAGGCTGCATCCAGAGCTGAAAGCAGTAGTTTTTCTTTTATTCAGCTGGATGTGCTGTGTATTTCGTCCCTGACAAAAATTCTGGCTTGCCATTTATGCCCTACCAGTAAGTGGGACTTATGAAAAGCTGAATATACTAAAGAACTGCAGCTTAGTTTGAAAAACTAATGATGTTACTATCTCCATATAGGCAGACAAAGGTGAGGTGTTTCATCCACACACATGTACGGAGGTGGAAAGAGGCAGAGACAAAAAGAGACAGAGAGAGAACTTAAAATCAAGTCCTTGAAAAGTCGCTCATCTCTTGGAGTGTTTTCTCAGTAATTTTATTTTGGATACAAGTGATTATTTGTGGAAGACACACGTTAGCCCCTAACTAACTCAGTCAGTTGTTCCAAAAGGAGACAAAGAAATTTAACAGTTTCAGTAATAATTTCAAGAAACATTGAAATTCTTTTCTTTTTTTTGTAGCATTGAAATTCTAAGTGTTGGATGTCACTAGATAAACACAGCAATTCAGTTGTAGATATCAAGAATATATACCAACAGAAAAAAATAATCAGGTTCAACGTTATGTGAATAGGTATTTGAATAAGTAGTGTCAGCATCTGATGTGGATTGAAGTAGGGCTTCATCCCAAAGATCCAGGCAGAAGTAGGAAAGAGCCCACTGGAGAGCTGTGTCAGATGATAAACTGATGTTCAAGACATGTGTGAAAAACTTGAATAAAATTATTTTGTAAAATATATGATATTTTACATAAGTGGAGAAAGCAACAGTCCGAGGTAATACTTTCACATAGGCAATTTAAATGTGAAAGTATAACTAAGTTAATAAATGGAATACTGTAAGTAGACATTTGACAATTTCACTTACATCCCTAAAAACTTTATATATTTAACTTGGCCAAAAATGATTTGGTAAGTTCTCATTAGAAATATAAAAGAAGGTCTTATACTCAGGGTTGGTCTTATGGAAGAGCATATAATTGTTTTTCCAAAACATGGTTAAACTTGATTGTGCTAACAGTCATAACCACCTTTAATCGTACAGGGCAATCTAGGATTGACCAATCACAAAAGGACAAGAACATTTGGAGAGAGTTTTACAGATTTGACACAAATAAGCTACATCTTAATCGTATGTGTCTTGAAAGAGTATGGGCCATTCCATTAAAATCTCTACAATATAAATCTGAAGTTTTACTACTGAGAAAATTGAGGTGGGAAAGCTCATTGAACTGGCAAACTCAGTCCTTGAGACATACACCTACAGGCTCCTTTGTGGATGCCCTGTGGGTGGGTCAAATCACTGCCCATTTTATGCATTAACGTTGGTGAAGGGACTAAAATATGCATTTTGTAGCATATAACTGATGTTATTGTTCCTTATTTTATTTATTTTTTCAAGTTAGTACTTGGGTAGCCAAGTATTATATAAGGGTAAGAGTGATACAGTTTTCTGAAGTAACACTGTAGCTCGCATCTTTTTTTTAAATGACAATTTGTCTATAAGCTTTTAGTATTTAGAGCACACCTTGTTTGTTTAGTACATCAAAAAAGCTTTGTGAGTCCCAGAAGCTGAATTTTACATTTCATCAGGTCCAGCAAGCAAATAGAAGCTAGTTTATTTCTATCCCTATTTCCTTTAATCCAATATAAAGGTCACCTAAATGAAAAGAAGGGATTTTTCTCAAAGACTGCACCGCAGAATTCTAGAAAGGAGATGGGGTTGAGAGTATATTAGTGCTTATATTGGATGTTTTGCATGGATTGTTTTTGCATCTTGGCAACAGTTTGAAAATTGGCACTGAAATAGGTAAGTGAAACCTGAGGGTGCCCTAGAAGCTGGAGTATTATTGATTAATATTCGGTAACAGTACGAATTTACGTTTTATGTATTATTAGGCAAACTCTTGGAAGAGACCTCAGTTTAAATGTTACCTTAACCTTAGAGAGTTTTCAGTGTAAGTAGTAAAAGTTAGTTGCCAGGCCATTCCACAGATCACAAAAGTGGGCTCAGTGTGTTATAAATATAAAAAAAAAAATTTATGGGGCCCCTGGGTGGCTCAGCCGGTTAAATGTCCAACTCTTGATTTTGACTCAGGTCATGATCTCAGGGTCGTGAGATTGAAACCCGTGTTGGACTCCATGCTCAGCGGGAGTCTTCTTGAGATTCCCTCTCTCAAATAAATAAGTCTTTAAAAAAATATATTTGCCTTTTGTTCAGGTTGCAATGTGGTTTATAGCAAAATTATTTGCTGGACTATTCAAGGGTTGAACTAGCAGCACATGAAGTCAAGTTATTTGGGAATGCCACTGCTTTGGAGAAGCAGGGTCATCTTTTGAGGCTAACAATCTGTCTTTCATGCACAGCACTCACTGAAGCCTACTTCAAGTAATGGGCCATAACTCAGGATAATGCTCAAAAGATAATGTAGTGGTGACATGGTCCAGATGACTAGGATAAGAACACCACCAAGGCCAAGCCTTCACTATGTGCAGAAATGCCCATCCTGGTCCAGCCTGACTGTCCAGAGCATTAAGACATGAACATAGAAGATGGGGAGCCCACTGACCTGTAGTTGGTCACTTTGAACTGAATAGTCCTATGGAAAGTGAGCCCTTGGTGGGAATGAAGAATTCAGCATTATGCATCAGACTCTGCTTATAGCAGCCGAAGATAGAACAATAGAATGAAAAAAAAAAAAATACAACAACATGGGTCCTACATAATTTCATTGGTTTCTTCTTCCTCCTCTTCCTCCCCTCCCCACTTCTTCTCTTCTTTCTCCTTCTTCTTGTTTGACATTGGCCTGACAATTTCTGTAAGTTACTTAAAACTTATATGACATCTTTGAGAACTGGCGAGAAATGAGTGAAGGTTATTAGTTTCACTTATAATGCTACAAAGGAAAGTAGAACGAGGGAGGAAACTACACGAAGGCGACTGTAATGCCTCCTGGAGTAGTAGCTCTACCAAGGCTGTTCTGTCCGCATCAGGGTAGGTGAGACCCATGCTATCCAGTTACACTGGGTCAAGAGTAGAGCCTTTCTCTCTTGGTCAGTTGCTAGTAGCTATTTGGGAATCAAGCTATCATGTTGTTTGGATTTTAAGAAACATTTAGTCCTCATATTATTAAAATAGAGGACAATAGTCTTTAAATGTCAAATTATAGTATGTGTATGACATACAGGGTCTCGTTGGTTTGCAACCCTGAGAGTTTCTTGCATTAAATCTGAAACTGGTCCCCCTACTTGGAGGGCAAGAAGAGACTAAAGAAAGAGGCAGGCAGCTTCAGATTTTTAGGTGGCAGTTTGAATAAGCAAGGGAATTTTACTATGAAGCGGGTCTTGAGCAGCCTCAAGATGAGCAGATCTCCACACTGCTCACCAGAATCTTAAGAACCTACACAAAGGCCTTAACTGGGTTCAGTCCCATATACCATCCAGATACTCTCAACAACACATGGCTCTCTCAAGGCTGAGTCCTTGAAAACAAACCCCACCGTGGGAACTGTGGGCAGAGCGTACATTCCAAGGACAGGAGGGAAGGTGAGGAGCCTCTGATTGCCTGGATCCAGCTTGTGGGTTAACTAACCGGTGGTCACATTCTCTCAATGACCTCCTCCAACAGCTGGCAACAGAGTTGAAGAATACAGAAGGAAGAATAGGAATAGAAATAGCCTATCTTCAAAAAACTGCTGGATTAGAAATATTATTACAGTTCCCTGTATTGGCTTATATTGCTGCTGTAACAAATTACCACGAATTTGATGGCTTAAAAGAAGATGAAGTTTTCTCCTAACGTTCCATGGATTAGAGATCCACTGCAAATCTTACTTGTTGGTAGAGGTGGAGGCTCTAGGGGAGGATTCCTTGCCCTTGCCTTTTCCACACACTAGAGGCTGTCTACATTCCTTAACTCATGGCCCCCACCACCATCTTCAAAGTCAGCAATGCCCCAACTCTTTGACTCTTCTTCGACCACTGTGTCTTTCTCTGTCCATATCTGGGAGAGATTCTCTGCTTAAGGACTCATGTGACTAGACTGGGCCCACCTGAATGATGCAGGATACTCTCCCCACTCAAAGTTCATAATCTTAATCACTTCCAATAAGTCCCTTTTGCCATATAAGGACACAAATTCACAGTTTTTAGGGATTAGGAGCACATAGACACACTTAAGGACTATTAGTCTGCTTACTTCATTAATATATTCTGCTTATCCTTTCCCCTAAATTTTCCTCCTTTAGCTAAATTACAGAATTTTACCTTAAGACACTTATCAGATCAATTTCTGTGCACTTTTTGTTCATTTCTCCATTTGTCTCTTTATCTATCTATTACTTATGTATATTACTTATACATGCAGCAAATATTTATTTAACATCACTTTGTGTCAGATTACTCTCTAATCTCTTGGAAAAAATACAAGAAAGGCAATTGTTCTATAATTTGTAGACCTTGTCCTGCTTGCCAAATGGGAAATATTAAGTAGACTGAACCTTCTTATCAGCAATACCTAGAGTACTGCTGGCCCAGAATGCTCTGCAACACGCACGGGTCAGTTGGCTGAATGAAAGTAGTGCACCAGAGAGTTAGGAGTACCTCCCAAATCCATCCAGTTTCGGGGACCTCCCAACAGACCAAAGTTCACATGAATTCATCTAAATCAGATTGGCCAAATATGGTACATGGGTCAATCTAGGCCCCTGTTTTTGTAAATAAAGTGTAATTGGAATACAGCCACACATTCGTTTACATAACATTTATGGCGGCTTTCATGTTGTAACGATAATGTTGAGCATTTTGACAGAAACCATACGGTCGCAAAGCAGAAATTATTATCTGGCCATTCTACAGAGAAAGTTTGTTAAACCCTGATAGAAGCCCACAAGAGACTCACATATCAGTGAGGATGCTTTTAGCATCAAGATATAGAATGTTTAACTAGTGGCTTAAATAATGAAGAAAATGTATTAGAACATGTAAAGATAGTGCAAGGTTTATTAATTACATGGCTCAAGGAGTCATCAAGGACCTAGGTTTCTTCCATCCTTTCTGCTCTACCAATCTTGGCATGTTGCCTTCTATATCAGGCTCATCTATTTGTCCTCCTAGGATGGCTGCTGCCTTTCCAGGCATCACATCCTCAGGCCACCTCATTAAAGGCAGAATAAAGGAAAACTTTTCGTGAAGGTGGAAGATTTTTCTTGTACAACAACCCCCATCCCCATCCTGAAGCAGACTTCCTTTTTTCCTTCTCATTGGACAGAATTGCATCACATACTATGGCTAATTCACTGGCAAGGAGAGTGGATTGACTGTGACTGGTTTGGGCTCTTCTCCCTGACTTCTGGGAAACCGGTACTGTGCCAGGAAGAAAAGATAGGAAAGTGTCTGCCCTCTTTGTCCTTGTCTTTATGTGCCAAATCTAATGCCTTTAATCTCAGACTTACCCATGCAGATTCAAGGCATTTACTTAGCTCAGATTTTACGCTCCTTGTGATTTTTAAAGAGTAAACAACCCTGACTTTGGATTCAAGCAAATTTTGGGGGACTTCTGCCTATGTTCTTTCTGGACTAAACCTCTGCTTCCTAGCACAGTGGTTTAATGAGAAGCTGTGGAGTTGATATTGTGAGTCAAACTGACCACTCTGAATTCCAGATCCACAATTACTTACTATGCTACACTTTCACCCCCCTCTTTAAAATGGACATAATTCTAGTACTCATTTCACACATTATTATTAAGGTAAAACAAAATAATTTAAAGAAAGTATTTTGTATAGTTACAGGTCCATGGAAGTGCTCATGACTGTTATCTGTTACTATTATCTCTTTCCTTAACTTGGCACAGACAGTTCATAGTAGCATTTCCCTGCAATAAGTCTGAAATGGGATGCTGGTCTACTATTAATTACTTTATAGATTCTCGGGAACCTCAGGGAACCTTTTGAAGAAAGGCACGACCTGAGGATCTGAGATGGTCATGCTGACACCCTGAATCCTGGGATGCCAGCTCAAAACAAGTCGCTTGTGGATACAGGCAAACTGATCTAGACTGAATTATGCAAACTACTCATTGGTAAGCTTGGGTATGCTATGTCTAAACCAAAGAAAATATTTCATGTCACCTAAAATACAATGCCTTGGGGAACCCTGTGAAGATCTATGCCCCTAATATGTAAGATCTTATCATGCTTCGCCTTGTATAGCTCTCCTTTCTACTTTCTCAATCTCTTACGGGTTTTATGTTTCAAGTGTTTCTCAAATCTGTCTCTTCTTTGTTCCTAGTACCACAATCATTAATATCTGGCATTTAGACCACTGTAGCATTCTTCTGAAAGGTTTCCCTGCTCTTTCATATCTACACTCTATAAGGGTGTCAGGAAAAAAAAAATACATTAAAGAAGAATCTAATTAAACGCGCCTTCTGTTTCTAGAATGGGAACTTATGTTTCTGGATTTGATGAAGTGACTGTTTCAGACTTTCCATCTCCTTCTAAAGAATAATAGATCTGGGGAAAATATATGAAGTAACTGTTGCTCAAGCATGAAACAACAGGCAGCAGAGAACTGTGATCCTTTAAAGTGGGAAACAATTTTAAAGCAACTGTTGTAAGTAGGATTTCCTCAAGGATTTAAAGGAAAAGATGACAAAATGAATGCATAGATGGGGAATCTAAGTAGAAAAAGGTAATTTATAAGAAAATAAATGCATATTCTTGGACTCAAAAGGATACTGTCTGAAGGGAAAAATTCACCGTACGGAGAGACTCGGCAGTAGATTGGACATGACAAAAAATGGTCAGCAAAACTGAAAAGAGATCATTTGTAATTATCAAATATGAAGCACAGAGCAAAAATAGGTTGAAATGAACAAAGGCTTAGTGACTTGTGGGACAATATCAAGTGATCTAAGTTATTTACAGTTGGAGAGCTATAAGAGAAGAAGAAAGAAAATAGGGCAAAAAATGTTTGAAGGAATAATGGCTGAGAATTTCACAATCTGGTGAAAATAAACTATAGATTTAAGAAGGTCCGTGAATCCCAAGAAAAACTAATACAGAAAAACCCTGAGGACATAATAATTGAAATGCTGAAAAAATTAGAAAGCTATCTTAAAAACAGTCAGAAAAAGGGAATACTATGTGTGGGAAAATGACAACACACAAATGATGGCTAATCTCTCATCAGAAACCATGAAGGTCAGAAGACAAATGAAAAGTTCTTTAAAGTACCCAACATAGGTAAAACACTCAATCCAGAGTTCTATATCCGAGAAAACACTATTCTACAACATAGGCAAAATAAAGGCTTTCTGATAAAAAAAAAATTTTTTTTGAGAAAATTCTTTGTCAGCAGACCAGAACTATGAGATATGCTAGGGAAACTTTTGCAGAAATAACGCTAAATGGAAAATCAAATCCATAGAAAGGACTAGTGGGTAAATATAAGACTAATTTTTTTTCTTCTCTTGAATTTTTAGGCCTATGAACTATTTAATGTTAATGCAAAAATAATAACCTCTATTGTGAAATTAGAACATGTTGGAAGCAAATGTAAACAACAAAAACACTAATGATAGGGGATAGATGGGTATTAAATTAATTATAATGTTAGGAGTTTCTTATATTTCAGTTATGTGAAGTGATACAATACTAATTTTAGTAGATTGTGATAAGTTAAGTTTGTATAGTTTGATCCCTACACTAGTACCACTAGTAAAAGTAATATACAGAAGCACATAGAAAAGTCTAAGAAGGAAATAGAATAGAACGAACACATGCGTGCGTGCGCACGCGTGCACACACACACACACACATACACACACACACACACACACAGGCACAGACACAAGATTGAAACCAAAGAGGGAAGGAAGAAAAGGAACAAAAATCTGATGAGACAAATAAAAAACAAATAGCAATATGGTACATTTATAATCAACCATATTGTAACTATATTGGTGGAGATGGACAAAATAATCCTATGAAAATAAAGAAATTTTCTGACTGGATAAAAACAGTGAGATTTAACTATATTCAAAGAGATGCACCATAACATAAAGGCATGAGTAAGTGTACAGAAGTATGTGAAGAGTAAGTACAAGAAAGTTTGTGTGGCTATGTCAATATGGGTCAAGTAGATTTTTAAGGCATGGAGATTGCCAGAGATAAGGACAGACATTTCAAATGAGAAAGGGAACAGTTTACCAAGAAGGCATAATAATCATAAATGTGTATGCATCAAATAATAAATCCTCAAGATATATGAAGCAAAAATTGATAGAACCAAAGGGAGAAATGCACAAACTCATAATAGGAGATTTTATCAGTAATTGACAGAAAAAGTAAACAAAAAAATTATTGAGAATATAGATTTCACAACACTAACAACCAACTTGACCTAACATTTTATTGAATGCTAGATTTAACAACTACAGTATACACATTCTCTTCAAATGAGCATGAGTGTTTGCAGAGATAGACCATGCAATGGGCTAAAAAATAAATTTCAACACATTTTAAAAGATTGAATTCTTATAGATGACGTCCTCTGGAAATAAATTAGAAATCAATAGCAATAATGTATCTAGAAATGCTCCAAGTATTTGAACATTAAAAAGAATTTTCTGGTTATGGAAGAAATTATAAGGGAAATTTGAAAATATTTTGAAATGAGTAATAATTACAATTGAACATCTCAAAACTTATGCAATGCAATGTTTAGAGTGAAATTTACAGTTTCATATTAGAAAAGACAAAAAAGGCTTAAAATAAATTACCTAAGCATCCACCTTAGGAAACTAAATAAAGGAAAGAATATTAAATGCAGAATAAATAGAAGAAAGCCAATAACATAGATAAAAGCAGAAATCAGTAAAATAGAAAAAAACATGAATAGAGAAATGAACAAAGCCAAATGTGATTTTTTTGAAATATTAACAAAATTTATAGATTGATAGAATCCTAGTAGGACTGTTCAAGAAAAACAAAGATATATACGCATATGTTTATCTTTAATCTAAATAATCTCGGGGCACGTGTGTGGCTCAGTTGGTTAAGTGCCTGCCTGTGGCTCAGGTCATGATCTCCAGGTCCTGGGATCAAGCACCACATCAGGCTTCCTGCTCAGCAGGGAGTCTGCTTCTCTCTCTCTCTCTCTCTCTCTCCCTCTCTCTCCCTCTCTCAAATAAATAAATAAAATCTTTTAAAAGATTTTAAAATCTTTTTTAAAAAGATTTTTTTTAAAAAAATCTCCCCACCGCTCATTGTCTCTTTCTCTCTCTCCCTCTCTCAAATAAATAAAATCTTTTTAAAAAATCTATAATATATATGTTTAATCTATGTTATCTATAATCTTTTATATATAATAATGTATGTATATAAACTACATTAACTATAATATAATCTATAAAACATATATACTTAATCTATATTATCTATAATACTTTATATAGGTACATATAGTGATTGAAAAAAGGACATCAATGTATATGCTTGAGAGATTAAAAGGATAGTGAGAGAATATTAATAATAACACTATTTCAATAAAATCAACAGTTTAGGTGAAACAGACAAATTCCTAAAAATATATGATATATCAAAACTGGCATGGTAGGAAATAAAAAATCAGAATAGAGCTACATTTATTAAATAAACACATAGCAAATGTATTAAATAAACTAAATTCATATTAAAAATCTTTTCCACAAAGGAAACTCCAGGCTCAGATGATTACAATGGTGACATTTATCAAATATTTATTAA
Organism: Zalophus californianus; assembly: GCF_009762305.2. Classification (NCBI taxonomy): domain Eukaryota; kingdom Metazoa; phylum Chordata; class Mammalia; order Carnivora; family Otariidae; genus Zalophus; species Zalophus californianus. The sequence goes on along the minus strand of NC_045600.1, from coordinate 78,793,608 downwards.
AGAAATAAAATCAATATTACAGAAAATAGTGTAATATTTTTAGAAAATAGAGGAGGGAACACTTTCCAATTCATTTTATGAGGGTAACATAACCCTGGTACCAAAACCTGACAAAGATATTGCCCTTCTCTCCCTGAAAAACAAAACAAAACAAAACAAAGTAAACACCAAGAAACTTGGTATAGAAGGGAATCCCTTCAATCTGCTAACAGCATTTATGTAAATCCTACAGCTAACACCAATCTTAACGGTGAAAAACTGAACATTTTCATCCTGAGACTGGAGAAAGGCAAGGATGCCTGCTTCCACTACTCTGTTTAATATTGTACTTGAAATAAGGCAAGACAAAGCAATTAAGGGAATAAAAATTAGAAAAGCAAAAGCAAAACAGTCTGTCTTTGCAGACTATGTGGAAATGTGCATATATGATAGTCTACATATAGAATCCTGAGGAGTCTACGAAGCAATTACCAGCAATGATTACAAAGTTGGTAAGTCGAGCTACAGGATACAAGGTCAATATACAAGTATCAATTGTAGTTTTACATACTTGTAACAAACAATTACAAGAAAAATTTTAAAATATAATTTAAAATAGCAAAAAGAAGACAAAATACTTGTGAATAAATATAACAAAAGATGATAAAATATCATGTATTTTATGCATTTTGGAGACTTATAGTATGTTACTTGAAGATCTATATTAAGCTACAGTAACTGGAACATATTGTTCCTCTTTAACTTCATATGATGAAGATGTCAACATATATGAACAAACTGAATATTATAATACTGTGATGCTCATATGCTTACCTCTGAGTTTTAATAATTATCTTCTTATAGCAATTCAATTATTGTTTTGTTTATACGCACTCTTCACTTAACCTCAATTAATTATTTCTTTTTTTTTTTTAAAGATTTTACTTATTTATTTGAGAGAGAGAGAGGGCACAAGCAGGGGGAGCAACAGAGGGAGAGGGAAAAGCAGACTCTCCACTAAGCAGGGACCCCAATGCGGGGCTTGATCCCAGGACCCTGGGATCATAACCTGAGCCGAAGGCAGATGCTTAGCCGGCTGAGCCACCCAGGCGGCCCTAATTATTTCTTCTTAATTTAGTATCTTAACACATCTAAAGAGAAATTTCCCCTGGTCACATATTTGGTTATCCTGAAGTACAACTCATCTAGGGAAGACCGATTTGATTATTTGTTCCCGTTATTTGTCAGTTTTTAAAATAATGAGCTGGTACCCTAGCATTCTCCAGAAAGGACCTATTGTTGTTCCAATACTGTCAAAGATGCTGGATTTAAACATCTTTAATGTCTTTCAATGTGTTGCAAATATAATATTTCCTGAGGTTCAATTGTTCTATCTGTGGCAAAGAAGGGTTTATTCAAGTGGGTTCTTGAGAACCTTCAACAGCTTTCTTGCTTGTGCCAAGATAATCCCCCATATTTCCTGTTCTAGATTGGGAATTAGTAATTTCTTGAAGAATCTCTTTTTCCTTTCTGTAGGAAATGATATTGGGAGAGCATACTTTGGCTACTAGGAGAGCTCATTGCTTCTGGGTTGGCTGTAGGACTTTGCAGTAGAAAAAACGTGTGTGTGTGTGTGTGTGTGTGTGTGTGTGTGTGTAAATTTATCATTGCTTTATACCAGTTTAAGTACATTGCTACTTTATACCAATCCCAATTCAAGATATCAAAGGTTTTTTTGTTTTGTTGTTTTTTCCCTAACTTCACTGTCCCCATGTTGTCTTTAACGTTTGTTGTTTACTTGTCTTTTCCCCCACTAGACTGTAGGGCCAGACTTTATGGCTTTTCCTCCCTTGTGCCTAATATGATTTTATGATTTGCTGTAAAATTTTGTTGACTGAGGGAACAGGCAAATTATCAAGTAAGATTTCCCAAAGTGTGGTTACATGTTTGTGTATGTGTGTGTTAATATTACTGGGTAGGTGGTAGTGGAATCTGTTCTAAGGATTACATAGGCTCATACCGACGTAAATTGGGATGTTTTAGATTGGGATAAGAATTTTCTATTCATTGAAAAAGTTTGAAACTTGGCATCAATAATAAAACAAAGACATTGTCATTTTTATATACTTCTTAGGAAGAATGTCTTGGGTGAAATGAACTTATCTGTATCACTCAATGAACCAAACCCCAATCACTTCATGAATTTTAGGTTCCCATTATTGTCTTGTGCTGAGAAGTGGATTACATTACCCCACAGATATTCTCACCTGGTTATGCTGAAAATGGTGGGTTGATTAACCGAGAATTCATTGTATCTTTGGCTCCTTCTGCTACTTGGAAATATCTGCATGACCCACAGTACTGAGGGTGTTGGACTTGGCAGTAACATTTTCCAGTAGTTTTCTGTGGGAAAAAAAAAAAAAAAAAAATATATATATATATATATATATATATATCCCCTCTTATTTAAACCAGGGTGCAAACATTGCTTCAAGACAAATCTCACAGCTCTTCTTCCTACCACGTACCCCACACCTCGGAACTCCTAGAAAAAAATCCTGTAGCTGTCACTGATGGGTGATAATACAGAATTAAATGGGAAAACAAGATGTTAGTGATAACACAAGAGGAAAGCAGCACTTCTATGTCCCATGGTCTAAGCTAAGTACTTTCGTGTGAAATGGTAAGAATAATACCAATGCTTGAGCAGACTTACTTCAATACAGCATTGTTTTAAGCCCTTTCCATATATTAGCACCTCACCCTATAACTATTATGATCACCATTATACAAACAAAGCAACTAAGAAATGAAGAGGTGAATAAGTTGCCTGGCTCAGGTTCTATACTCTTAACTCCTGTCTTGGACTACCTCTCAGAATTCTATCTAATCTCATTGGCTACTCAGGATAATTTTTTTGATGTAGGTATTATTTATTCCCATTTTATAGATAGTTAAATGGAGGCTCAGAGAGACTAAATGACTTAAGTTCAACCAACTTGTAAACTGGAACTAAGATTGTCTGAGTCAAAAGTCTGCGCTCGCTTGCTTGCTTTCTTTCTTTCTTTCCTTCTTTCTAAAGATTTTATTTATTTTAGAGAGAGAGAGAGCTAGAGAGAGCACACAAGGCGGGGGAGGGGCAGAGGGAAAGAGAGAAGCAGACTCCCTGCTCACCAGGGAGGCCAATGCAGGACTCGATCCCAGGACCCTAAAATCATGACTTGAGCCAAAGGCAGTTGCTTAACCAACTGAGTCACCCAGGAACCCTGTGCTCTCTTTTAGATAGAAGTAAACAGAATGATTATTTACATAAGCTAGCTTATCAAGAGTATATCATTCGACTCCCTAGTTTGTATTTTATATGTAACAGGATATTAAAATGTTGCAAGTTAGAGAACTGTAAAACATAGTTGTGTATTAGATTGTATTTAGCAACTTGATGTATTAAAGAGATAAGTAGAGGAAAGAATTTGGATTTGGGGGGTTTGTCTTCATGCAGGTCAGTCTAACTGCTATGGAGCCATATCACTGTGCTCTCCTTTTTCCCCCTGGAGTAAACAGATTAATAAAATGATGGCATTTTTGTGCTGTATCTAGCTTTTTGCTGGCAAATTAGTTTAAAAATTTGACATGTAAGAAAATGAAAGTAGCGAAATAGTTTAGTTCTACAAAAAGAGAAAACTAAATGCCTCCTGGCATAATGAATACCCAGAGAAAAATACCCTACAATTACCCCAATGCAAATACTCGCCCTCAGAAAGAAACTAAAAGGGGAGAAGTTTTGAACCTATTGGAGTTGCATAATCACATTAGATACAATGGAAGTCACGTTTGAAGGGTCATTTACAGGCATTCACACTTTGTGGCCTTGGCTCTACCAAATGCACCTCCAATCAGGAGGTTCAGTTTCCTAAGACATTCATGACCTGGTGATTATTATGTGGATCATTAATTGCTATCTATTCAGATGATTTGTATTACTCTACGGATTATTATGTTGGATATATTTATATTGAAAATCTTCAATCTTTGTTTCTTGGCCCTATTGTACTTATTTTTTTCAGGCTTAGAGTCTTCAATAATAAATAACTAATGGGGGGGCGGATTATAGAACCTGCTTTCTCTTCTAGCTCTTTTTTCATAGTGAACAAAACAGAGGTGTACCCAAAGACCTAGAATGTTAGAAGTGTTATTGAATTGCATTTTAAGAAGATGCTCGCTATTTCATAAATGTCTATAGTAAATACAATTTGCAAAATATGAAATGATTTTAGAATTCTAACTACAGTCATCTGATCTCTGAGAAAAAAAGGAGGAATCAAAGTGCAGGAAAGAAGGGATGGAGCAGAGGAGAGTGAGGGTGAGGAGGCTCACACATGCCTGGAGGCCAGCCCCCTGACCCTCCTTAACCCCCACTACTGCAGCCTCTGGTCAGGGGAAGTAAAACCTGACACTAGCTCTTTGTCATGCTTTAAGACCAGAATGTACAATGAAAACCATTACTACCTCTCAGGATGCAAGGAATGTACAAGAAAGGATTAAATCAATTGAAGATGTTATCTCAATGGGAGAAGGAATTCTAATTAAATTGAAGTCTTAAAAAAAAACCTAACAACTGTTTGAAAAGACTGATAGAGACATATATCAGATGAGTCAGCTTGGTCTTTTCAAGGCCCTACCCAGGCCCTCTTCTATTTACATATATGATTAGATGGATAAACAGCCCTTGGGAGCTTGCTATCTAGCAAATCCAACCATCTGAGTCTGAAAAATCGCATTTGGAGTCTACAGATAATTCTTGTATCAAGTAAGTTCACCCAAGACACCAAGAGTTATAGGATTGGACAAGAGTCAAATCCGCTACATTCATCAAAATTTTACCAGACTGTGTTCAGCCTGTGTTGCAATTGGACAGATACCTAGAAATCTATGGCAAAATCACTCCCCTCTGGAAACTGAGAGCAGGGCATGCTGGCGAGAAGCACATACAAAACAGAAGAAAAACGAATATTTTGAATTGGAGGGCAGCGTGGTATAGTGGAGTCATTCTGGAGAAAGGCGGACTTCAGTTGCCTCTGAATGACTTTGGGCTGCTTAGTTTACCAGAACTTGAGCTTTCACATCTGGAAAGGGGAAGTAAGACCATCAACTTTGAGTTGGAAATGATGGGCATCGATTTCTCATGGGAGAGTCTCGTGCACCATAAGCATTCCATACATGAGAGCTGTAATGATCAGGCTAAGGATCATATCGTACTGTCCCCAAGTGAGAGGCAGAAAATAACAAGTAGGGATAGCTGTTCAGGCTGTAGTGTTCGCAGAAAGCACGTTAGAGTTCAGAGATCGGAACCAAGTGGTCCCTGAAGTATGAGCCAAGGGGAGGGAGGCAAAAATGTGGCACATTTAAGGGTCACTCAGGAAACCAGCCACTGCTCTGAGACTTGAGGGCAGTTTCTACTTTGGCCTTGGGGACGAGTGATGATACTTGAATTAACACATTTGTCCGCATTCTCCAAATGACTCAGCTACAAGCCTCAGTGTTTATGATGACTGTGGAATTGGTGCCAGGTTTGTCTCATCAAGAATGCCAGATGTAATGTACTTTTAATGACTTCCATTGTGTTGGAGGCTTCCTTGCTAAGATCCAGCATCTCACTGCACATTTAAACTGACCTGAGGATACTAATGAAGATTAATTGTTCATTGATTAAGGAAAGATGAATCACCCTGTTACTGATGTAAACTTTCTGTCCTAAGGTAAAAGTGTGTTGAGCTTCAGAAAGACTGGCTCAGATAGAGTGGGAGCCTCTGTTTGATTGTCCTTCATTTTATTTTACCCCGATAATAATGGTAACAAAGCATTTGTTACTTTCAAAAAAAAATCAAGTAGAAATTTTGTTAGTTTTCTTAAAAAAATGTTTATGCACACTGAATGGGGATCAGAGAGGGTTTTTATTAACACCTTTAATTTTCTTTAATCCAAAAACTGAGTGAACTTTTTCCTATGAATCAAACTCAGATGGTAAGTTTTATCATTTATTTAGACTTTTCTTGGGCTGCACATAAACAGGAACCTGAAACAGTGCCTTACCCACATAAAGGGGTTAAGTTTTCTCACTTGATAGAGAGACTGGGGAATTCAGGGAACCAGTGTTTTCTCTTTCCCATTTCACTGATCTAAGTGTATGATATTTAGCTTCATGGTTGTAGGATAGCCGCTATTCCAGTCGGCACTATGCTTGCATTGTAGCCAGAAAGAAGGGAAGGGCAAAGGACAAAATACTTGTGCCATCTGAATTAGTCCATTTTTAGAAGGAAGGCAATGGTTTTTTCTAGGAGTCTAATACAACCAATGTATATATTGAATATCATTTTACTTACATCTCTTTGGTTGGACCTATGCCTCATAGCCATCCAACCTTGTTTTTGTTTTTGTTTTTGTTTTTTGCTGGGCACATTGCTTTCCCAAACAAAATCAAAATTTATTTTGCAAGGAAGAAGGGGAAAATGGTCTATAATGATTAGCATAGTCAATGGAATGGGTTGAGGGGACAGTTGTACAAAAGTGGGCATGGCACATCAGAACTCCTTGCAGAATTACAGATGAAGAATTAGCAAGGAAGATATGAACCACATAATTGCCAACCATAGAATGCTTGGCCGGGGTTGCAGAAATACTGAACTGCAAGTTCAACTCTTGTTTGTCTTAGGTTTCAATAGCTTGCTCTTCACCCCCAGGCACACTTCCTGCTTTCAGAGTAGAGCCTTCTTTATTTTAGCAGTATGGTTTGATGACATACATAACGTAGACATGGAATCTCCATGGAAATAAGACACCATGTAAAGAGTCTAGCCTCTGGAAGTGCAAATTGCAGTTTTGCCATTAATTAGCCATGTGATCCAGGGCAAGTTGGGCCTCAGTTTTCTTATCTGTCTGGGCCTCAATTTTCTTATCTGTCAAATGGTAACAGTATCTTTCTTGATGAAATGAGTTAACACATCTAGAATATTTGGAATAGCACCTGCCACATAGTAAGCACTTAGCAAGTATTAGCTATAATTTAATTCAACACATTTATTTTAACTTTAAGAAAAAAGATGATTTCTGGCATCTGAGAGTTCATCTATTTGGGAAGAAAGATACTATGAAAATTCTTGAGAACAATTCTAAGACATATTTTAAGTAACTGCATGGTTGGATAGTAACTATAAGGCCACTCTTGTTCTCTTTGCGTTATTATTTATCTTACTAGATGAACATAAGACTCCCTGAGTTTTGGCACTTACTCTTCTACCTCTTTGTATACACAGTGCTTAGCTTAGGTATCCTGTATACAACAGACACTCCATACATATTTATTGATAATTATTATAGGAAATTGAGCTAACTAAAAGATCATTGTGGGTTGCAGTAAAAAAACAAAGACTCAATGAATTATGAGAGCTATTACCTGGAAGGAATTCCAAGAATCTATTTAGCAGGAGAGGGAAGAAAAGGTCATTCTGGCAAGGATGAGCAGGGCAGGGTGTGGTGGTATACCACATGGAAAGGACAATGGTCGAATGCGTATAGTGTATAGAGCTCATGGTGGACAACTGGCTTGTTTGACCTTGACATGATGGGGTAGTGAAGGAACTCGTTTTACCAGCTGATTGAAGACTTTAAATATCTGCTGAATACTTTGGGCTATCAGATTTGATGTGAGAGACAGAAAAAAACAATTTCAGATTCTTTCACAGGAAAACATGAAGAATATTGTATTTAAAGAAGATTAGTTAAACAGTGGAATGCATAATAAAATTTGCAAAAGAAAAACTAGAGGTAAGAAGACCTGCTAGAAGATGATTAAAGTCCAGGGGGAGGTCTTGGGAGGGCGGCTTTTCTTCAAAGGCCTGAGATTAGACGTACAGTTTCAATTTCTTTTTGAGAGCATAATGGCAGCTTCAAAAGACATCCTAGTCTCCTCCTAAATTCCCTAAGGAATTCTAAGCATTTTTCTAAACACTCAAAATCACTTAGGAAAGAATTACTCTTTCTAAATACAGAAAAATAAATTGAAAAGTAGGAAAAGATCATTTGCTAGTGTATATAAACTTTTTAAACTTAACTTCATTTTTAAAAGTTATTCATTTGCTGGATTTTTGTAGTGGTACTATACTTTTTGAATTTTACCTCCAGAGCCTCAATTTTTGTTACCTGAAAATTTTTGAAAGGATTTTTGTATTCCTCTTTACTTAATGCATTTCATCTTTCTTACTAATCTGTTGTCCCTTGAAGTAGGAAAATTGCTGTATATTTTTTTCACCTTCTACATTGTTGATAATGATGACTTTAGTTAATAACTTTAGCAATTCAGTGGAATCTCTCTCAGCACAAGATCTTCTAAAATTCTCTTATAAGGTCTGGACAATTCAATAAATATTTACTGATTGGTTTATTTTTGCTAAGCATTCTGCTTTTCTCTGGTTATATAGTGATGAATGGACTAGACATAATCCCAACCCTCATGGAATTCATTATCTATTATTAGACTGACAATAAAAATATAGAGATGAGTAATAAATTCTGATGTGTTATGAAGGAGTCAAACAAAATTCTGAGATCTAGAATTGAGGGAATGTGGTAAAGTGTGAAAGGATTTGGACCTACTTCAATATAGGGTGGTCACCTCTAAGAAAGTGTTATCAAGTTGAGGCTGAAAAGATTTTTTAAAAAGGTACAGCCTTGTAAAAATTCAGCATACTTAAATATAGCAGTTGAAGAACTATCTTGAGCGTTTAATTGTAGGACAATTTATAAAGGCACAAAGTTAAGGATAGTCAACAAGGGAAGGTGAAATACCTAGCTTAAAAACAGCAATGAATTTTAACCACCGCTTGTCCTGAAGGGGCCAGAACAGGAGGACTGCACATCATTCAGAATGAATATGGCTGTAACTATAAGATATGATGGGAAAAATAGGAACCATGGCTTTGAGAAGAGGAAAGCATCACTGTCAAATGCAGCCTAGCAGGAAAGTAGCCCAGAAAGTAAAATCCACTCTCAATCTCTTCTACAATATATGGAAATGCAACTTAAAGGACTTTTAATAGGCAAAACAATTTTTAAAAGAACAAAGTTGGAAGATTTGCCTTATTTTACTTCAAGACTGTCTATAAAGTTACATTAATAGAGTGTGGTGTTAGTGAAACAGTATACATGTAGATCAATGAAACAAAATAGAAAGTCCAGGAAAAAATCTCACATATATTTGGTCAATTGATTTTTTAATAAAGGGACTAAGACAATATGTGGGGAAATGCTAAATTTTCAGCAAATGATCTGAAATGACTTCTCTCTCTTTGTCTGTGTCTCTTTGCCTGTTTCTCTCTATCCTTTATTAACCTAGAGAGTGGGATAGACAGACAGACATGGGGAGAAACTAATTTTTCCTTATCTCTCAGCACACATAATAGATTATTTGGGGTGGATCACTGACTTAAACATAAAAATGTAAATAACAGGGGTACCTGGGTGGCTCAGTCAGTTAGGCATCTGACTCTTGGTTTTGGATCAGGTTGTGATCTCATGGGTCATGATCTGTGGGTTCTGGGATTGAGCCCCCAGGCTCTACACTCAGTGGGAAGTCTGCTTGAGGATTCTCTCCCCCGCCGTCCCCTGATATGCATGTGCTCATGTGCGCTCTCTCTCAAATAAATAAATAATCTTTAAAAAAAAGTAAATAACAAACTTCTAAAAGAAAACATGAAATGAAAAATCTTTGTCTTCTGATTGGCAAATCTCTTCAAGTACAAAAAAACAATGATTATAAAGAAAGGTTAAACTTCATCATAATTAAAGACTTCTGCTTATCAAAAGTCATCAGTAGGAAAACAAATAAGCACGCCAAAGACTAAGATAAAATATTTACAAAACATATGCCTGATGAAGAATGTCTATCTGTAATATATACAGAACTCTACAACCCAATAGCAAAAAATGCAACCAACCCAGTTAAAAACAGGTAAAGAATAGAATAGATCCTGCCCCAATGACGATATAAAAAAGACCAATAAGCACATGGAAAAGTGCTCAAAATTATTAGTCATCAGGACCTGCAAATGAAATCACAATGAGATCCAATTATATCCCCACCACAATGGCTGAAATTAAAAAGGAGTGACTAGTGCTGTCACACACTTGGTGGGAGCTTAAAATAGTACAACCACTTTGGAAAAATGCCTACTCTATGAAGCAGAAATTCCACTCCTAGATATTCATACAAAATCAATGAAAGGATATATTAACAAAACATTTATACAAAAATGTTTGTTAAAGCCTATGCATAATAGCAAAGAACTGGAAAGAGTCCTGTATTCAAAAACAAACTGGAGCTCTATTCATACAATGGGAATACTACTCAGCAGTAAAAAGAATGAGCACTGATCCAAGCACTAATGTGGATAAATCCTTAAACACATATGCTGTGTAAAGGAAGCTTTATACAAAGATTATATGTCATGAATTTTTTAGAACAGATAAAACAAAATATGATGATAATCTCCATAGCCCCTGGAGATGTTGACAGTGGAGATTGACTGGGAAGGGACATGGGGGAGCTTTCTGGAGTTATATTATTTTCTATGTCTTGATAGGGATTCAGGTTATTTGTATGAATTTTCAAAATTCATAGAATGGCACACTTAAAATTTGTGTAATTCATGGTTTGTAAATTTTGCCTAAAAAATGTAAACATACATTAAACTCTAGTTAATGGTATGCGTAGTGAAACGTTTAAGGACGGTGTATGCTGATGTCTACAACTAATTTGGAATTACATTAAAACACAAAGTGAATTGATAGATAAGTAGAGGGATAGATTAATGGACAGACATGTAATACATCAAAGTAGCAAAAGAAAAAAAATCTTTTTTAGACAATGCAGGGCTTGAAATCATGACCTTGAGATCAAGACCTGAGCTGAGATCAAGAGTTAGAGGCTTAATTGACTGAGCCACCCAGGTACCCCAAAATAGCAGAATGCTAATTGTAGAATATCAGTGGTGGATATATGGTGATTATTATACTATTCTTTCAACTTTTCTGAATGCTTGAAAATTTTTATAATTAAATCTTGGGGCAAATCACAGGGGATAGTTGGAAGAACCTCAATGCATACTTCCCTTCAGTTCTTCTTCTTTTTAAAAAAAAGATTTAATTAATTAATCTATTTATTTGAGAGAGAGAGCATGAGCAGGGGGAGGAACAGAGCGAGAGCGACAGGTAGACTCCACGCTGAGTGCAGAGCATGATGGGGGGCTCCATCCTATGACCCTGAGATCATGACCGGAGTTGAAATCAAGAGTCCCCCCCCGCCCAGCTCAATGGACTGAGGCACCCAGGCACCACTTCCCTTCCATTCTAATCTTGCTTCCTACTTCACTTTAAGATGATATATTAAAATTGAAATTATGAGAAAAGCAACCTCCCTTAAGAATATTTAGTAATTATTTTAGTGAAACATGCAAAATGACTCTCCCATTCCATGACTGACCTGCCTAGCAGACTATTTTTAACATATGGAATAGGTAATGGTAAAGTGGCCTAATTGTGTTTGAGCTGAATGTGTGTGCAGCTCTGAAAATGAGCCAAACCTGTCCAGTGTATTGAGAGCTGAAGCTATAGACAAACTCCTATGATTAACTGTATTAACTTCTCCAAATGCACAGCTTTTCAGGCAGAGCAATTCTTTGGGCCTAGAGGTATAGTTACTAGGCCGTAATGGTGCCCATATCTCCATCCCTTTTTGGTTTCTCATATCTCCCTGCCTGTTGCAGGTGATTGTTTTGTGGACTGGACTATTTTAAGTCTACATTTAATCTCTCGTGAATCTGGTACCACTTGATATAATTGCCCAGACCACCCAACATTTTCGTACTAGAAAATGCATTTCCAATAATCATAAAGTTTTATGGGACACTGCATGTGTTTTAACATTCAGATTCAGGTTTGCTAGGAGCAGTTTTTCTAGTCTGCCCTTGATGCTATCTTCAGTTGGTCTGTTTGCAGTGGCAAGAGGCCATTTCTCTGCTTCTGCTTTCTAGGAATTTGTTTTTCCCTCCAAAAAGTGAGCTTGGAAATGGAGCACATCATTTCCCTGAAAAAGATCATATTCGAGAGGTTATTGTGTTAAATGTTTTCATCCTCTCACACCATTTTTATTTATTTATCGTGCCACTGTTCTCTTGGGGAATGGGCCAAGGGTCATCATGGAGCGGGGGAGGTGAGTGAGGTGCGGAAACACAGAAAGACAAAAACAGCCCAGGAAACAAAGTGCTATCACTCCTTCCATTAAGTCACAACACTTTCTGGGACTTTGTCAGGTGCCCTCTCCCTCTATTTTGCAGGTGGTTAGAAACATCATTGGAGCCTAAAAAAGAAATGTTGCCGCTGGAGATCACAAGTTAAAAACACCATTCATTATTGATAGGCCTGGCTTCTGACAAGAGCATCCTTTGGGTCAGAGATGAGTTAAGAAGCACTTAACAAATAAGCAGTCTCGCTGATTCTTTTTGCAGTTCTTGATGGAACTAAAGAAGTAAAAAGAGAGGGGACTCTATTATCCAGATATGCAGATCATTCATTTAAAAAAGGATGACTCCGTTATACAAAGCACTGCCTCATGACCAACCATTGCAAATAAAATGATTTTTGAAAACATGATCACCTAAAAAGGGAGGTGGTCATTTGAGCCAAGTGTGACATTCACATTTTAAGAAAAAAGGTATTTTTGTTCATTTTAACCTATATCCCTTTGGGCCACTGTATTGAGAGAAAGCATTTTGAGTTCTTCCCACCCTGTATTCCTTTTGGCCATTGTAGACAAATCTGAATTTCTCCTAAGTAGGTCACAAATAAGTTCTGATGCTGCTCATTTCTATTTTAACAGCAGCAGAGGAACAGAAAAGCCCATCTCTTCCAGGGAGACGTTTCTGGGTACCAGTTAGAGCAACTGTAGGAATCCAGGCATGATGAGTTCTTGCTTTATTCTTTACCCCCCACATGAAAAGTTCTTCGCCCCCAGCCTTGCCTCAGGCCAAAGCCATAAGGCCATCACCTCAAGCTCCTGATGAATCCTCATAGACCTCTGTGGTCAGAGTTTCTCAGGCAAAGTCAGCCTAAAACAAATGCTTTTCACTTGATGTCTCCCTTTTGAAAGCTTTAGGGCAAAGATATCTCTTTGCAAAAACAGAAAAAAAATGTTGAAATTATGCTTCTATGGCCATATTTCCCTTCTTTCCCATTTGTGTATGTAGCATACACTAAATATTGTACCGCCTAGCAGGAAGTCAAATTCAAGTGCCCAACGTGTCTTAAATAAAATAAGAGGCATGTTCATTTAGAGATTGTGAGTGATGATTCAACATGAAAATCTGGGGGCAAAGAAATGATCCTGGGAGCCCATGGGCAATCCTGGAGAATTGGCACACGGGCAGTCAGCAACCTGGCTTGCCTTCATTACCAGTGGGATGTACGTTGCCTTTTTTCTCCTGTATTTATTCATTTTTCAACAGCCTGCCACATGCAATATGCCAAATCTCATATAAAAAAAGCCCCTATGCACGCACGCACACATACATACGCACACAGACGCGTGCGCGCACGCATACACACACACACACACGCACGCACACACACACACTCATGCACTGGGACTAAAGAACCTTCAGCGGATTCCAGCATAGACAGTAAAAACAGCCATCTGCACTGAAGCTCGGGATTTATTCAGTTACACTTGCCCGAGTTATTTGTTTGGCTGTGCGATGTAAAGAGTTCTGTTTTATTGTTGGAACCTCTCATGCTGTCGAATTGTTTTCAAAACTCTTCCCCAGATGCGTTTGTCATGTACCAACAGTGAGCAAGCACCACCAGCAAGGGAACACAAAAATGTGTGCGCATCAAATGGGCATGCAGATCTCTACCTAGGTCACTTGCCAGAATCAGACTAAGGTTTCTGGTATTTCATGGAAAGGTTAAAAAAAAGTTTACAGGTTTAATGCCTGTGGCACACTGATCATTTTTCAAGGTTTTCAGGATTAAAGTATGTGGATTCTTTGAAGCAAGTTGGAACAAGGGTGTTGGGAAGCATGAATGGCAGGTGGCTGATCTACAAAGTGTCATCCAGGTTCAAGCTTCTGGACATGATGTTATCAACAGCCAACTCAGATTTCATGTTCGATCCCAAGGAGTCTCACAGTGCTATAATCAAGTCAGGGAGTGCAGCCAACTCCTCATTTAAAGTAAGGTTCTTTAGTATCATGTCTGCTTTCTATTAAACTCCATAATTGCTCTCACATAGTATTATTTGTGAAGGAGCTCAAATGCTCGTTAATATTTATGCCAAAGAAAGGGAAGATAGGATCATCACTGAGAAAGGTAAAATATAATAATTAATTCCAACATATGTAATTCTCTGATGCAAAGCCTCTATTCTTACCTATGGCCATGATGTTGATAGACCTTAGGTCAAAATGGAATGATTTCATATTCTATCTCAGAATATAGTATTATATCACAATGAATCTATCACATGCAATCTTAAATTTAATGTATAAAGCATATAAAAAATCCACAAATTTTGGAATTGTCATGACCAGAGAGGAACCTAATATTTTGGGTGCAAGCCTCGTTTGCTATACACCTGCTGTAAAGGTTTCATACACAAACACAGATGGATATGTATGTATATACATGTATGTTTCTATGCCCATCTCTATATCTTACTTGGAAAGTTCATCGCCTTGGTAATAGCTGGGCATGTTTTATCCCGGTTCTAGTTTATGTTAATTACGAAAACTCTAGTTTTCCCGATATCTATCTGCATTTGAACATTTTAAACATCCTTTAAATTGTTTCATTCAGAAACATATTACTATGTAAAAGAATCCAGCAGAAGACTACTTATAGTTTCTCCCATGAATTTGTAAAATATTAAAAAGATACCTTCCTCCCTTCCTCCCTTCCTTCCTTCTCTTGTTTCTTCCTTTCCTCCTTCCTTCCCAATGTCAATGATTGGTTAGGATTTGAAAATAAACTGTGCTTTCACTGATTTTAAAAAAGAATGCAAATGGAAATTCAAAAGATATTACATAAAAGCATATCCAAATAAAACCCTGTATGAGACACATGAACATCAAAACTAATGCTCTGAATTGTAAAATCAGGCACAATGCCATGTTGATATGTGTTGTCATACAGGCAACTGACTGAAGTTTATCCTCTTGAGGTTTTTCCTTCCTGAATTATTACATGTCTAGATTCAGAAAGGAAAGAGATTCTGTGTCTTTCATTTATAAGTTGTACCCATAGGTGATACATTAGAGATAACCTTATTACCTTTTTTCCCAGATACTAGCCAGAGGACATGGGCAGGTTCTTTTTCTGGTTGTAACCTGAGAGGGTTGGTTAGTTCTGGTGCTTGGTTCAAAAGCTCACTGTGGGCTCAAAGAGAAGCTTTTCTTTTGCAACATAATAGAAATCCAGGAATCTCTTGTTATTTCGGGCAAGGAAATGGGGAAAAAACCATCAGGAGCAGGTCTTAGTTTGGTATGGGTCCCTGGATGCCTCTCTGTTCCCTGTTTCCTCTTAGCATTTCCTTTTCCATTATGAATTTGAAACATGGCGGGTTATGGCTGGTCTTGCAAGAGTTTCTTAAGTCTGGCAGGAATTGGTGTCTGGAGGTTAACAGCCAGAAGTATCCCAGCCATGACTTTGGAGTCCTAGTAAACTGCTACAAATACTCAGTGACCTATGACCTAGATTTGAGTGAGAATGGGATGCATACCATATCCATCTATGAATGCATTGCTTTGCATCTGTTCCGCTTTGCTTTCCTATGAGTAAAACAATGACCATTGCTAATTTATATGCTTTCTGAAAATATTGCTGTGTTGAGCATAAAATGTGATTTCTTTGTGTCATAACACTGCTGCCAAACAGATGCATAGTTTGCATGTATCCCTGTAACATTTAAACCAAAAAAGACAGTGAATTAGTTGTATTTTAGATAAGATTTAAATCAACGAAACTGGAGCAGTGGGATGGCTATTTAGAATGTAAAAAGACTTTTTCTTATTGTTGTCTATATGGTGTGCTGTTTAATTTATACTTGAGCATCTACTCTGTAGTCCCTGACATTTATTTTCTCATTCAGAAACAATTACTAGATACCTACCATGGTCTAGACGCCATGTTTGATGTTTGGGTTATAATGATGAATTTACAGTCAGAGAAATGTGGCAATACCAAGGGGATTCCAGGAAAAAAATAAAAACAAACCAAAACAAGATTAGGAAATTGACTTTTCACCGCACTAATAAATATTAAAACACTTGAAATTATTTGACAAATAGGGAAAGTTAAGGATTGGCTCCATAAATTCCTTCAAGTGTGCAAAGTATGTTTAAAGAGGGTATTTCATGTTTACAGAGAATGGTAGGAGGCTTGGGAGTCAGGTTGGTTGCAAATAAGAATCGGGTTTTGCGTAACAAATATTTTGCCTTTAAAGCTAGCACAGAGTTTTTAAGGGAGGAGGTGAATTCTCCCTCCTTCATGGAGTAACTGAATGTTGAGCTACCTTCCTACTCTGTCTTCCATGATTTGGGTTTATCTGTAGTAGGTAGAGAGGACGGACCAGATGCCTCCCCTTTGGTCCTTTCCAGCTTTTATGATTCTTTGATACATATGTTGGAGAACAGCTTCTGACAAAAAGTAACTTGCCATTGCTTGGTTCTTTATGACCATTCTTTTCTCCTTGGTCCAGAGTGAGGTGAGGCTTAGTCAGAAAGGAAGGAGTTAAAGGTGACAGTAAATTTTATAAAGGGCACACACCAGTGCACTGCAAGTGGGGACCTGACTCATCACACCACTCTCTCGTTGAGTTATTCAAAGATTAAGCATGTTCTCAGGGGTAGTTCCTTTTTAGGGTGGCATTGCCCTTTGTGATGCCATGATTAAGGTTCTGTCACTGTTTCTCTTATAAACTCCTATTTTCTGAATTTGTAAGTTAAGGCTAAAAACTCCCTCTAGGCGGAAGCTTGGGAAGTACAATCTGATCTTTGTACCTGTTGGGTTTTCATTTTTGCCTTTGTTTTTGTTTTGGCTTCTGAAGGGGAGTTTCAACTCAGTTTTGCTTAGTGAACTTCCAGCTTACAGACTTTGAGCCTTTAAATCTCAGATATATGCCTTAGAGGACTATTTTGAAATAAACGCGGTCTCAGAGGTTGTGAGTGTCTCGTCTTGACCATAATGTTTCACCAAGGATGTTCTAAAGAAAGGCTATGGCTTAAATAACTGGAAGTCCTTCCCTGGAATTAGTGTGTCTTTGCAATTAATTTCTTAGCCATTGTTGAGCTCTCCCACTCATATAGCTTTATGCCGCACCTCAAGAAGTCTGGTCCAAAGTGCATCTATTAATGATGGTAAACAAACAGACCTGAAAGGTAATAAAAAGTAGCAAAAGAGAATCAATTTATACATATCTCATTTGGTTTGGATGGAAGGAAACTGGGAACACGGACTTCACTGAACACTGCATTCAAAAAGCCAAGAACAAGTGAAGTAGAAATAATACCTTAGTCCTCGTGATCATTGGGTCCAGGAAACAAAATAGGAACCAATTGAATTTCACTTGGTTTAAAGTAAATGATTTGATGTGTCTCTCAAAAAAAAAAAAAAAAAATCCCCCCCTCCCTGCCCCAGGCACTCAGAGAGTCTAAATATAAGGAAAGAGAGTAAAATTCACAAGGGTGTGAAAACCTGAAAGGTAAACCTTCATTAATTCTTGCCTCTTGCTTTTGTGTCTAGATGTGTCTGACCTCCAGACCTAAAAAACCTCCACCAATATCAGCGTTCTTATATCTTCCCCTTTATCCCCTAGGTAGATATCCTCACCATTTAACATGAATCCCCTTGCTTCTAAAGCATTTGATTCTTTATTTTTTCACATACAACATAATATTCTTTGAAGGTAGATTTGATTAAAAAAAGCCAATACTTTTTTTCTTTTTTAATGCCAGAAGGGAGATGTTTTATGCTTCATTTCTGTTCTCTTCTTTTCACTCCACATGAACAGTCTTACTGGGTTTATTTTTTATTCTCAGACCAACCCAATTTCATGTTAAGCTGGACAAATTTATTCAACTCCAGTTCAAGCACTGATTTAAAAAATAAATAAATAAAGCAAGGTCAGTCTAGCTTTATTTTTTTTAATATTTTCTTTTATAATAAATTCTCCCTCAAATGATGCTTATGTGTATATTTTGACATAATCATGGGTACAAATGTGCAATGCCTGAAATCTAAAATGACACTGGAATATCTTTTCTTGCATTAGCATTATTTTAGCATTCCTACAACAAGGGCTGGTTTGGAGAAATGCAGAGGCTTTCAGTTTATATATACACCTCTGATTATTATTCTAGTTCCTTGAGCTACAGATCCAATCTCGTATCATGATGGATGTGTCTCTCAGAGTTCAAAAGAAGTGTTGGCAAAGAGAAGGGCTTTAAATAAGGCAACCAGGAGAGCCCAAGATGTAAAATTCAAAATGGAATGCCATGGTGTTAAATGATGATCTAGTTCTCCTTTTGATTTCTGCAGCCACACCTGCAGTGTATTTGGGGTCTTCACGTGTGGTGTCATGTAGGAAAACAGTGCTAGGAATCTGGAACCCCAGTGATGGTTACGGTCATGTTCTATCTTGCATTCTTTTCTAGTCAGTGACTTCGAGAAAGTCCAGTCCTGAGAGGACAGAAGGCTCATCACTTGAGGGGAAACCAATAAAGCAGCATGAGCTAAAGAGGAAGAAGAATTAGGCAAATGTGGAAGGAAAGGAAGAAAATGGGCCCATTGTTCTCATTTTATTTTAGGTATTTTGCCCTTTGAGGTACAGCCAGCAAGTTGCAAAGCAGAGATTTTGGTGCTGGTGTTCATCTAGTCGGTTGTAGAAAGTTCTCACAAGTGTAATGTCATCAAAGTAAATGCAGACACTGTCAATTGCTGAAGATTTTTCCACATTTAAACTTAAGAAGCAAAAACTAGTCACCTTGTTTTCTTGCACATATGACGTGTTTATAATAGAAATGTTTGGTATGTGACAGAAGTTAGTGGACTATTTTAGTCTCATCCTTGGTTGAAAAAAGCAAAAAGAAAAGAATGAAAATGAGGAGGTAGGATCCATTCCTTTGAGATACGATACTGTACTTTTGAGGGTCCAAGTTTGAAAGGAGAATACTCTTCATTAAGGTAATGTGTAACTGATTATTACCAGTGCTGTGCAAATTAAGAGATACTGACAGGAGTGGGTGTGGCCCAAGGGTCCCGTGGGATCCTGCTGGGTCAAAGAACCACGGGTAGGGAAAAGTTGCCACACAGTAGGATAGAAAGAGGGAACCAAAGACCAATTTTGGTTTTGTTCTTGGATTTGCCTGAGGCTGGACTTGAGCACAGTTCTGGTAAATACCGTCCTTAAAAGAAATACTCCTCATTTCATACTCAGTCAATGAACTACTGATAGATCCAGAGCCTAGAGGTTAGAGCTCGGCTCTCATCTATGGACCGTCCACATCTTTGCACCTCTTTTACTAAATGAGAGCATTTAGTGGTTCTAACATCTCTTTACCTTATAAAATGCATTGTACCAGAGGATAAGCCTATCTGTCCACTTCTAAGATCTCCAAGGTAAATCAGGTAATACCAGGTTTATACCTTCTTGCTATCAACATGTACAAACTGATAATGATTTTTATAACCCTAATTTGTGGGTTTGTTTGTTTGTTTGTTTGTTTTTTTTTGGTCAGAATCATGAATCAAGTTAAAACCATTTGCAAAACCTATTGTCACCTATTGGTTCCTTGGCATGGGTCACTAATTTTCTTCAGTAGTTTTCTTCAAAATGTGACAGTTAATGGTGTTTAGGGAGAAATCTGGCTAAAGAGAGCTTAAGGGGACTCTTTCCCTTGAAAATAAATATTTCCATTTATAATGTGACTGAGTTAAGTCTCAGAGGCAAAACCCCAGGACAGAAACCACAAGGCTTTTGTAGAGTTTTTTTCCCCTTATTGCTTTTGTTGTCATATACTGAAAAACTAAATTATAATCTCACATTTTCTTCCTCCCTCATTCTTCTTGCCTCTAACTTGTAGAGTTCTCAACTTGAGAACTTATTTTCCCCTTTCAAATTATTCATTAAAGCACAAATGATTTTCTCCCTTTTGATGTTGCCAGAGAAGCTGAAGCACTATGTAATTAAGCTTCTGTTTTAAAGTATTTCTCTCAACAAACACAGGCTTCCAGGACTAAGACTGCATAATAGATGTTATTAACTGTACATATAAATAGGAAATGTGTCTTGCAAAGCATTATATTTGCTGAATGAGTTTGCCTTATTCCAAAGTCATCTCTTCACTAATGACTCATGAGTTTCCTTTCCATTATTTAAAAATAATGTAATCATAGGCTATTCTGTAATAATTTGACATATCTTATATTCATATCTGAACCTATTAATTAGAGACAACATAGGTTTTTATAATGTGCCTTTACTATTCAAGGTAATCCCTTTAATCCTATTTAAATGGCCAGATAAAAATTAATCCCTTCAAACATCTTTATAAACAAACATTTAAATTCATCTGTTTTCATCTTTGTTCCCAGCACCTACCCTGAAAGCTTTCATGATTGAGGTTGATAGAAGCAGTAAACAAGCAATCTGGGAAGAATAATATGCAAACTATTTTTCTTTGCAAAGAAATAATACCCATTTACAAAAGAGTTCTCCCAGTCTACAGGGGTCTAAAATAACAGAGAATTATTTTAAAGAGTTTAGTAGTGTCCTTAGAAATTAATGATGCAATCATTCTTAGGGCACAGGGTAGTTGTCGGGGTCCTTGACTCCTATTATGAAACTGTCTGTCTCATAAAATAAGCAGATGTCTATTTGAAGACTTTTTGGCCCAAGAGAATCAGGGCAGTACAAGGCTTTGAGGGTTTCTCAGAGGGTCCTTTGGACCAGGCATTAACTAATGTAAAAATAACAGAGGGAAGCCATGTTGAAGGCAATTTGGGATACTTTTTCCGACACTGTGATCCACACACACGCTAGGTCACTGGAAACAGGAGAGGAAGCAATTGTTTTTCCCTGCTGTGAGCAGTGGATTTGAACATGGCTCACACTGTTCTCACACTGAGTTTTCTTTCCCTTTCCTTTCCCCATTACACAAGTGTAAACTGATCTCATGCAAGTCCTTTGGGCACTAGAAATAACACAGCCTGTCCACAGATGAACTGATTATCTTATTTCATTTTTTTTCCTCTAGCATTATGCAGAAGCCATCAATTAAGTAATGATAACTTCTTTAAAACAGAGAGAACTGAAACATAACTGGTATTTATTTATTTTTTTGAATATTTTTGTTGCATAGAAAATATGAGGAATATAGTAAAGTCAAAAAGAATAAAATAAAAATCATCAGTGATCCTAGAACTAAGAGATAACCATGTTTGTTACTAGTTTTATTTCCTTCCAGGCTTTAATATGGTTGCATAATTGGGATCGTGCTATAGCAATGGCATTCTGTGTTTTTGTATGTTATTAATAATTAGCTACATGACATCTCATCTCAAACATTTCCTCTTCTCACATCCCATGAATTGCCTCTCCCCACCCCAACATCTTTCTTTTGTTTTTAGCTGAAGATGGTATTTAAAATAATGGCTTGGTCCATTTTGGGGAGTTTTACTATTTTCTTAGCTATCTCCCATGTATACATGAGGTATACATGTTAATAAGCTTCTGTTTGTTTTTCTTTTGCTAATCTGTCTTTTATTCCAGGGGGTCTCAGCCAAGAACTTGGAAGAGTCGAGGGAAATTATTTGTCCTTCCCTGCAAAACATTTACCTACCGGCAAAATGTCAGAGTAGAAGGACAAATTTAGGGGTTCCCCATATTGGTTTCTCTTGACCAGGAGGGAATGGAGTTTTGGGAAAATGTTTATAATCTCACAGAATTCATTCTCCTCCTCTACAAAGAGGTAATGAGGAGCTAAAAAATAAGTAATACAAAGATCTCTGAAAGAAAAGGATAATGTAGGGAGAGCTGTATTAAGAGGTCCCAGGAGGTTTAGTGTATGGGCCAAAATATATAAGTACTTAACATTGTTCATTTAAAAATTCTTGAAATAGCGAGTTTTGGGCTTCAGGCCTCTGAATGGAACTGGGGAAAGGATTTAAAACTCCAGGATATTCTCTTAGGAATGGGTGGGAGAGAATATTGCCCATGGAGACAAAGGACATTTCACAAATTTGGAGAAGTTAAAGCAAAGCCACAGTTCAATACCAAGTACACAGACAATCCCAGCGACATTCTCGTATTACAGTTATCTTATTCTTGTGTTACCATGAAATATTGTGTTGGAATTGGGAGTTACCTTGAGAAACCACATCTGAACCTGATAGAAAGGCCTGTGTGTCATCAAGGGATCCAAGACTTTATCTGGAAGCCATGCCTTTCTAGTGGAAGACTGTGGCAGAGAGTGTTAGCTGCTCACCAAAACCCATTTCCTCTTCTTCCTATGACACAAATGGACCATGTTTTCCAGTCTTCCCCAGTGTGGTGTGGCCATGTGACTGAGTTTTAGTCCACAGAATGTGCGTGGGAGGGATGTGAGCCTCTTCTAGGCCTGCATCCCCCAAATCACCTAACATCATCCTCCGAGCCCAGGTGTCCTTGAAAGCCTGTTGCTGAAGATGGAGGGACCTCTGACAATCTGAGTCCCTGACTTGCTGTTTGGCTCAGACTTCTTCCACCACACCTCTCCAAACTGGAACCACCTTCAACCTTCTTGTGAGCGACAAATAAACTTCTTTTGTGTTTGGGCCATTATTCATTTTTGGATCTATTTGTTATAGCAGTTACCCACTCTACGTAACTTAGGGAAGGTCTTGACAAATGGCAGAGAAGATGACCAAGCATCTATAGGCTTCTTCACGTCTTAATTGCTCACAATCTCAGGTGAGACGACAGACCTGCTCTCTTTCAGCGGTCTTAAATACCATGCAGGAAAGTTGCTGCCTTTTTAGTGTTTTATGTTCATTCCTAAAACGTGGAAGGCCAACTCCCCTGCCCTCCAAAACCATATGGTATTTGTTGTCTATTAGAAAAAACAAATGTATTTCCTGAAGGAGGGAAAAGGATGCTAAGTAAGCAGAAATAATTTTGTACAGTATAATCTGAACGTACTAATATATTCTCTAGCCTATGTAGTATGATCACATTAGTGTAAACATTTTTTAAATGTGTGTGTGTGTGTGTGTGTGTGTGTGTGTGTGTGTGTGTGTCTGGGGCAGAAAATAAACTTAATTTTCCATCTATTGCCTGAAAATTTAAAACTATATGCATTTATGACTTATTTTTAAATATCAACAGTTATCTTTTATGAGATGACGTTTTGGGTCAATTTGTTTCCTACTTTATAATTTTAAGAAAATTAATTTTAAAAACTCTGAAACAAGTGATATAGGACAATTTTCCATACCTAACATAGTGAATGTGTCTTGTTTTGTCCTACTTCCCCAATACTTTCCAATGTTGCTGATATAATCTGAAGAGGCTCAGATTATTTTGAAATTATTGCTAATTATTAAATCACAATTTCTGCCATTATATATAAAATCCTTCAAAATTATTTATTTTACATTGAATTTTGTTTAATGTATTTATAAATTTAATTCTAATTTAGTGAAATTAAAAATTAACTTAGTCCTTTATACTCTGACCTGTGTTTTTCCTTTGATTCACACTGTGTGATCATCAGGAATGTGTTTTTTGAGTAGGTTTTGGGGAATATAGTAATATATTTTCCGAGCCCTCTATTTGAGAATATTTTTTCATTGCCTTTGTATGTGAAAAAAATAACTTGGCAGAGCATGGAATTCTTGGATCTCATCTTTTCCTATTCAAATCTCTTGAGATTTGTCCAACGTCTTCTGGCACTCAATAATGAAAAGAAAGCTAAGGCTGGGCTAATTTTTATTTCTTTGTAATTTTTTTCTTGCCTGATTGCTGAGAGGATTTTGTATTTACCATTGAAATTCACAATTGCTGCCAAGATATTTCTAGGTATCGGCTATTTTTCATATACAATATTGCATCAATTATAAGATGCATTTTCCCATTTTAATGTCTCTGAAATTAGGATGCACATTATGATCGATGGTTAGAAAGTCATTTTATGTCATAGTTTAATTGGCAGCATTTTTTTTCATACTGAACCTGAAAATAATGGTATATTTTAGAATTGGTAGAATCTCAGATTTGATGAAATAATAAGCTAGAGTTGCTACCAATGTATTCTGTTTGAATGTGTCCTTTCCCTGCCACTGCCTTGACTAAGGAACATCATGTAATAACCACCACCACCGAGGGCATCTCTGTTACTGCCCTTTATCGCATTCATCTCTTTAACCTACTTCTCTGGCCTTTCCTGTGTCATATGTGAATGTTAATTTTACCATTGTATCCTTTACGTCCCTGAATACGTTTCTATGTAACATAACTATTTTTATTGAGATATTTCTAAAATTAGTGTTTTAATAAATTTTAATATTTTAAAAAGGAAAATGATACTTGCACATGGTAAAATTTCCATATAGTACTCAGGGTATATTATATTAGCATAATATAATCTTGACATACATAAATCTGCCACATTCTTTCCGACTATTGTATACTCCTAATTTATTTATAATACTTTATTTAGTCGTTCCCTCGAAATGGACATTGAATTGTGTCTAGCATTTTGTTATTATAGACAATGCTACAATAAACATCCTTGTACATAGGTTTTTCCATTTCCATAGGGGATAACTATAAAATGATTTCTAGAAGTGAATTCATGGGTCAAAAAATAGTGTGTATTTTAAATTTGCATAGATGGTGCCAATTGCCTTCCAATGAGTTTATGACAATTTTTGTTTCTGGCAACAGTCTTTGAACAAGCCTTTTATCCCTGTTACTTGCCAGCATTGTATATTACCAAACTTATTGTCTTTTCCTAAATTGAATTTGGGAAACACTATCTAAGGGGTTTTAAGACCCATTTCCTTAATTCTAAAGGGAAGAGTTTGAGCAATTCTCAAGAATTTCTAATCCATTGTTATTTGTTCATACTCATTATGTTCACATTTTTTCTTCTTATTTCTCCCATTATATTCATGTTGTTATTAATTTGCAAGAGCTTATTATGTTAATATATTGATTTTTTATGAAATAAAATACAGTAATTTTTAATGTTTTTTAAGTTTTATGATCTGCCTTTCTCCAATATTTTTTAAAATAGATATATTGTTCTATAACTGTGAACAGTTCCTTTTTTGCTTATGTAACTTGAATCCATCCAAAACATATTTTAGTATAAAGAGCTAGATAGAGATTTAGTTTTGTTTTTTAATAACATAAAATGGGCATTCTAATGTCATTTAATTAATCACTCTTTCCCCACTGTTCTGATTTAAAAATGTCATATTAATTATAATCTAATATGAATAATGCATTTTTCCTACTTCTAAACTCTCTGTTCTCCTCAACTGATATGCTGTATATTTTTGGATAAACATCAGTTCTAATTTCTATAGCTTTAGAATATGTTTTATTATTTTGTATGAATGTTCTACTTAGATTCTCCACCCCTCCAAGCCCCACAGTTTTCATGACTGCTATCAGGCACCTCTTTTCCCTCCAGTAATCACACTGATATTTACATTGAAATTACACTTGATTTATAGGTTCATTTATGGAGAATTTCATCCATACAGTATTAATTCATCTATTTAAAACCAAGTTTTATCTTCTGGTTTCTCACCTCTTTTAGGTCCTTTAATAGTTTAAAATAGTTTTTTCCAAACAAGTCAGTATTTCTTGTTATATTTATCTCTAGTCACTTTGGGGTTTTTTTGTTACTTGTTAAAATGTGATATTTCCTATCCTATTTTCTAACTCAATTGTGTATGGGAAAGCTATTGATCTTCGTATTCACCTTGCTGAATTATTATTATGCTTTACTTTTTTTTATTTGATTCTTTTGGAGATTCTATGTATGTAATCATATTATTGGCATATAAGAATAATTTTGCCCTCTCTATTCTCATGTATTTCCTTCAGTTCTGATTGGCCAGGATTTGTTCCAATTGGTTAGTATGTGACTCACACGGTTTTTAAAAATATTTTGCATGTCACTCCTGTTGTACGACAGTTTCCTTTTCCTCATCAGAATAGAAGGTATATGTGGTTCACAGTGAAACCTAATCATTTTAATGCACTTCATGTCATGATTGAGTATATATTTCTTTCATTTTCATTAGATGCCTCCAAGTTGATTGCTCCTTGACTTTGATATTCTCTCCATCTGCTTCTTTCAAAGATGACTCATCTGAAGGCTTTCCCCTAGGGTTTGCTTCACCCCATACTTTACATTTTAGTAAAATTTTAATATTTAAAAAAATAAAATAATATTTGCACTTGGTAAAATTCTCATATAGTACCAAGGGTGTATATTAGCGTAATGTAACCTTGACATACACAAATCTGCTACATTCTTTTTAACTACTGCATATTTATAATACTTCATTTAGCTACTCCTTTATAAAAATGTGTGGAAAAACGTTGTTTAGACCAACTCATGTATTATTTTTATTTTTTAAAAATATTTATTTATTTGAGAGAGACAGAGATAGCAAGAGAGCACCAGTGGGGAGGAGAGGGAGAAGCAGACTCCCCGCTGAGCAGGCAGGGAGCCTCACACGGGCCTTGATTCTAGGACCCTGAGATCATGACCTGAGCCAAAGGCAGATGCTTAACTGACTGAGCCACCCAGGGGCCCCTAGACCAACTTGTATATTGCCCACACCATCAGATGTGACTGTTCTCACTCTGACACCGCTGCTTAGGGCTTTTGCTAATTTGACATCTAGAAGCTTTAAGAAACACTGCATCCTCTAGGAGAACTATAGAACTTTGCACATGCTCTCAGGGCTCTTCTCTGATTTCATCTTAAATTCATTGTATTTGCAAGCTTTTTTTTTTTTTTTTTAAATAAGCTGAGACCCAGGGTTGTGACTGTGTCTTGGTTTCATGAGATGGAGATTATTGTTTTTATTTTTTTATTTTTTTTGCTATGAGTGATAGAAGTGAGGGGAAACTGAAATGATGCCACAACCCTCATTCCTAATGCAGCTGGTTTGCTTTATACTTTATCTTTTAATAACACTCTCTTTCATCTTATCTTGTGTGATAAAGTTTATGTTTTCGTATGTTTTATTGAGAACAAAGCAATGCATTCTAAAATAGAGGTATTCTTCATTTTTCTTATTTACTTAAAAATAATTTTTATAGGTTTCATTCCCTCTACCTCATTAGACCAATTTTTCTTTTCTCCTATGTTACAGATTTTTAAAAATATATAATCGCTATCTAGTTTGTTGTTTGCTTTGCTTATACTTGAAAGCGGGGAGAATTTGCCAGGTCTTGCCAAACAACAGACTGTCTATAATCTCTTTGATATTTTTATGGTTAATGTGGGGATGGGGTGGGGTGTTAGGATACACTGTTCAGGTTTTTTGCTGGAAATAACATGATGTTCATAGCCCCCAGCTAAATGTGAAGTCTGGCAAGCATTTATCTAATGCAGCTTTGCTGGTTTGAGGTGAGATTAACTTTGCTGTTGAGTGGTATATGTCTTTCTCTTTACTAGTTGGGTCTCCCAGCTGTTTGCATACCAAAGTTCTCTAGCAATTTATAATTTTTAATTTTCAGAGGCAGAAATTGGACTATTTGCTAGAGTTGTCCTTACAGAGTAGTTTAGCCTCAGGCGAGCCAACTCACGATTTTAACATCCACATCATAGAAGATCTTGATGGTTCATTGTAGTCCAAAGTAAGGCCAGTAAAATGCAAAACAACTGCCATATCTTTTTGTGGTTGTTGGTATAAATGGCTAGCCTTGAAAAGGAATCCCATTGTTCTATAAATCATTTTAATCCTACATTTATGGAATTATTAAAGTTTTGAAAGGCTGACTGTATTTTATTTAATTTCATGGGGAAAATTATAGGCTAACTCGGTGTTTAAAAAAATATGACTCTTTGGGGCGGCTGCATGGCTCAGCCAGTTAAGCCTCTGCCTTCGGCTCAGGTCATGATCTGGGGTCCTGGGATTCAGCCCCATGTTGGACTCCCTGCTCAGCCTGCTTCTCCCTCTCCCTCTACCCCTCCTCCCCCGCTCATTCTCTCTGTCTCTGTCTCTGTCTCTCTCTCAAATAAATAAATAAATAAATAAATAAATAAATAAATAAAATCTTTTAAAAAAATGTTACTATTCGAAGACTTGGACATTTTTTTCCTCCTGAGTAGCATGATTTTTTTCTCACAAACTTCTTGAAGAATTTCTGTTTATTCAGAAATGAACTATCTGGTTGCTTTCTTGTCTCAGTTTTCTGCCTCTTGAGTTTGTTAACAGTCCTTTAACTATTTTACTGTTGTGTAATTCGAATTTACATCTGGGTTTGGCAAAGGAAGCAAGAAGAGAGGGATCTGGAGTCATTGCTCTCACATACTGATTTATGGTCTTGCATTTGTCTCACCAACACTTTGGAAAGTTTGGATCAATTTCTCTACTACTAAGAATAATAAAAGGATCCTCTTATGTTTGGTGGTGATATTTCTATTTCTCAGCAATTATAATACTTTCATCTGGGCTTTGAGATGTTAAAATCATTTACAGAAGTGTCAGAGCTGGTGCACAAATATATTCAACACAACTCTCCTTTTAAATGGAAATTTTCATAACAGTTGAGTTGGTGCCTAATTTGATTCTCTGTCAAATGCCTGTGGTTTAGGGTAATCCATGCCAGGCTTATACCTGTATTTTCCCAAGTAATCAAACATTGTTTGAATGTGCAAGTTAGTCTAATTCTATATTCATTCACTGAACTATAATGTCATTCTGAGGAACACTAATGTAAACGATGCCCTCCCAAAGCCTCCCTACCTCTGAGAATTGGATCTGAACACAACATTCAACCTCTGTCCACACAGGCAAAATGGAGTGTAGAACTGAATTAATTAGCCAGATATTTCAGATAAAACTAATCCACTTTTGAGAAAGTAGGAGTTTGAGGCTAGACTTTTCTTTCTTTCTTTTTTTTTTTTTTCAGATTGGCTAAATTCAGCAGATAGCTAACTGCTCAACTCACCAGATAATTGGCAGCTTCTCTTTGTGGATGTAGGTGTCTAGTCTCAGTCTTTTAAGTATTCAAATTCTTGGAATAAAATCCTATTAGAACTAGAGTTATTCTTTCCAAAAACTCTACTCTATTCTCACTGAATTTAAACTTTTCTACCTCTGACAGGTCAATCCTCTTTCCTTTCAGTATTACCTAATTCAGTAAGAAAGGCTAAGTTGATATTTAAAGTCACTCTCCCTAAAATGCCTCTCATAATTATAACAAAAAAAAAAAAAAAGAAAAGAGGAGAAAAAGAAAAAAAATAAGATTTTATTTAAATTCAAGTTAGTTAACATATAGTGTAGTATTAGTTTCAGGGGAAGAATTTAGTGATTCATCAGTTGCCTATCACACCCAATGCTCATTATATCAAGTGTTCCTTAATATCCATCACTAATTTACCCCATCTCCCCCACCCACCTAGCCTCCAGCAACCCTCAGTTTGTTTCCTAGAGTTAAGAGTTTCTTATGGTTTGCCTCCCTCTCTGGTTTTTGCTGTTGTTTTTGTTTAAATTTTAAAGCCTACCTTCTTCTTTCTTTTCTAGGTAGATAATTCCAACATCTATGAACTTCATCATTGGTAAGGTATATGAAGGAAAACCATTCTCTTTTCTAAGTAAGCCACACAAGTTAAATTTTTCTTGGGATTAAAAATGATCAGGTGGACATTTTAAAACATGCCTGCAGTTAGTCACTGAGATTATAAAGAAAATATAATGTTGGTTGATAATGAAGAGACGTCCCATGTATCCAAAATATTTACCATTTAACAGGGTTCAAGCCCAAATGGCATACAGCTCAAGAATAATCTCACAAGTCCCATATTTGCCAGACTAATTTGAGGGGCAACACATGGAAAATGGGTGAGATTAATTATATCTCATGGACTGGAGCAAAAAAACCATGGGAAATGGTCTTTAAAGGAATGTAGCTTTCCTGACCAAAAAAAAAAAAAAAAAAAAAAAAGGAAGCAATTATCCGTAATGGGGGGAGATTGGCATGTCAAATATAAAATTTAGGAAAGAAGGAGGGCAGTCAGGCTATGTGAAGTCACAGAAAACAGAGTTAGTCTGAAACAATAGGTTTGACCTCTGGGAAAATAAGGGAATTAGACAAAGAGGTCGGGAGGAGATGCTATCATGACTCTTTAATTCACCTGGGTTTTCTGGTGGATTTAAGGCACACATTTCCGAGGTGTCCACTGAGCTGCATGGCCTTGCCACTTCCAGGACGCTGACATAAAAAGAACAGCAGGTGCTAAAGTAAAATTTACACTGATCTGGTCATAAATGCCTAAATGACAATTCCTTGGGATTCATGTTTTCTTCCTCTCTCAGGTCAACGTGAAACTAAGGCACTCTATCTTAATTTCTTTATGGTGTAAAACTATCCAGAAATGAATATCCCGGGACCCTTTTTCAGCCAATAGCCAACAGAGCAGCAAATCTGTTCAGAGATACCTTTCTTACGTGATACATGCCTAACATCAAATACCTGGAGAAGGACCATGAAAATCAGTGTAGCTTTTGAGAGGAAATGATCTGCCAACATTTTTGTGTATCGGATATTAAAAAGAGAAAAACTTTATTTTCTGTAAGAGCAGCTATAAAACAAGTAACAAGAAATTTGTATATTTAATTTAATATACAAATACAAAGTGAAATGGCATGGCATATTTGAAGGGCAGTAAAGTTAAATTATTTTTTTGACAAAATAAAAACACGCTCCTATATCCATGGAGGACACAAAGCTTAGTGATGAGGTCTTCTTAAATCATTGTACCTTTAGGTTTTTAGCTCCAGAAATGCTGCAAGAATCTGGCTCTGTTCATGTATTCCATGTGCAACTACTATGTTTAAAATGCCGAGAGGAAACCAAGGTGAATCATCTACGAAATCCTGCTCTCAGGAGACCTCCATACTAGTAGTCAAGTGAAGGTAAAAATAACTGGGAGGTAATTAAGCCCTGCAAGAAAATACCTGGGACTGATGATTAGAATATGTGTAACAGGCAAAGATTTCTTTCATCTGGGTAGATTCCAGGCAATATAATTTCGGAAGTGAAATTTCAGCTACACTTTGAATATTAAGTAGCTTCTAATGAAACAAATGGAACCGAAATCGCCTCCAGGCTGAGGGAACCAGTGCGTCTATTGACTTCTTTCCTGTTTACCATCGTAAGTATAGTACTTGGCACATAGTAGGTGTTGAACAAATATTTATAGACTGACTGAATAAAGTAAATGGTTTACTTAGCAAGAGTATAATGGATGGAGAAAGGAGATGAAGAACACAAGGTGGGAAATATAGGCCTTTCATGATATCCCAACAAAGATAGTTGGATTTCATTTTCCAGTCATTGAAGGTTTGTATTTTTTAACTATGTAATTTAAGCAATCAGAGTTGAGCAACGGTGGCTTTAAAACTGTCTTTTTTTTTTTTTTAAAGATCTTATTTATTTATTTGAGAGACAGAGAGAACGAGAGAGAAAGCACATGAGATGGGGGGAGGGTCTGAGGGAGAAGCAGACTCCCTGCTGAGCAGGGAGCCCGATGCGGGACTCGATCCTGGGACTCCAGGATCATGACCTGAGCCGAAGGCAGTCGCTTAACCAACTGAGCCACCCAGGCGCCCTAAAACTGTCTTCTTGGGGCGCCTGGGTGGCTTGGTCTGTTAAGGGTCTGCCTTCGGCTCAGATCATGATCCCAGGGTCCTGGGATCTAGGCCTGCATTAGGCTCCCTCCTCAGTGGGGAGCCTGCTTCTCCCTCTCCCCCTCCCTCTGCCTGCCGCTCCCCCTGCTTGTGTTCTCTATCTTTCTGTCAAATAAATAAATAAAAGCTTAAAAAAAACTAAAAAACTATCTTCTTTACATGGTGGAGTCTGTGTGTAGATAAAGGGGAAACATTGACAGTAAGGGAAAGAAGATTCCTCTCTGATGGATAAATTATAAAACAATTACACAGAGAATCAGATTTGATTCCGATTCTCTGTGTAATCACTTTCTGTAGAAGAGGGAGTCTCGGGCAGCAGATTTTAAATATTCCTCTTCCACAGGCACATATTTTCACATTACAGAGCCTAACTTGATATGATGTGTTTGAACATCCACAACACAGATTTTCAACCAAAGCTGATACTGTCATAAAACTTGTGTTTTTGTGTCTTTGTCTGCCAAGTAGACTACACACTTCTTGAGGTCAGGGAATCCATCTTGGTTGACTTGGTATCTCATGTGTCTTCACATGCTTGGTGTTCAAAGTCTGTGGAACAACTAATTGAATAATAGACTTCCCATATTCCAGTTTTCTGATGGCCTGCATACCTAGGAACAGAGAGTTGCTAAGTCAGCTAAAGGATTAGTCATGCCGCCAAGAAAAGAAGTTGGGTCTACCTGTTCATCTCAGTGAACTCTGTTGATTACATCTTCCCATGACCAGTAATTCCTTTCTCCCCTTGCTGACAAAATCAGATTTCAGAGCTCGCACAAATCAGAGGACCAGACCCTGGATTATAACAACTTTGCAAGGTAAATGCCATCTTGTGTGAAAGGGAGGAAGCATTCTCCAATGACATCTTGATCACATCACACCTGACCTTCTAAAGGGTTCATATTAGAGATAGTGATTATTTTTATGTTAAATGAGAACAGAATAATAAACAAAGGTAGCTGAGTTCCAGAAGGAACAGCCAAGGCTAAGTAGAAACGACTTTTCCAACAATTGTCATGCACTTTTACCATATTCTGAGTTTCACTTTTTGAGATGTTAAGAAACTGTCTTTTGGCCTGTAAGGATTTGAATAACCTAAAGGACCTGGGGGGAGGCATGGTCTATGCTTGCTCTTTAATTCCATGACACAGTAATTTTTTTTCCATGTAATTTGCTTTTTGTGCTTTACTAAAGAATGAAGGCAAGCTTTACAAATGCATTAAATAGCAAAACAGATGACAACTTTAGTACAGATCTCATTAGCCATGTCAATATAAGCACATACACTGAGAAAAGAGAGCATTTTATTAAATATCATCTGAAGACAGCAGAATGGAAAACAGCAGAAGGAAAAATGGTCACTGAAAAATTTAGTGCTGAGGAGCACACACTATATTTTTTACCACTTGCCATATTTACTGAAAAATCAATGGCAGATCTCCCGTAGTGTGACTGTGATGTGGCAAGCTCTTATTATAGGTTAACATCCTATTACACCAGTTCATTTGTGTAAAACTTTCTGCTGGATTGGCAAATATTAGTAGCATTGTCAGGAAACAATAGCTAGGGCCTTCCAAGGATGAGATGGAAAGGGGCATGTTTGAGAATGGTGATATTTAATTATTGCTTTTATTTTGTGTAAATATTATACTCAACAAAAGATTTAAGATTACTTAACAAAATGTACACAATCCAACAAGATGGAATTAACATTTAAAATAGATGAAGGAATGCAGTAAAGCACAAGAATATTAGAAAGATAATAAGAAATCAGAATTGAGACTAGTATATGCATCAGATGTTGGGAGTTTTTTATTCTTGAGTGAATTGGGCCATGCGTGTGGCTCTAAAATTTTGAGCAGCCAGCTTAAAGAAGACCTGATCAGCTTTATGATTCACAATGTTTAATGAGATAAAAAACAAGCCAGGTCATTGCTCATGAATATTCTAATTTTTTCCCATTCTATGCCCAGAGACAAATTTCTCTTGTGGATTCTCAGAGAGAGCCCTGGAA